>NC_025693.1:24480157-24595032 GCF_000633955.1 Camelina sativa
GGGGGGGGGAGGGTTTGGCCACGCCGAATGTCACACGCCACGTCGTTTAAGGCTTTTTGACAGTAAATCACTAAAATCTCCCTAAATAATCATAACCCGAACGTTCCAATTACTTAAAACTTAAACGAAGATCTATATATATAGTGTGTGCAAATTGCAAAAAGATGAATATATGTTAGGTTCTTTATGCATGTTTACATATTAATGATGAATTGTAACAAAAAAAAAACAATAGTTTATATAAAATTTACAACAAAAAGAAAATTTATAGTTTAGAGATTAGAATTTTCTGGCCAATTTTCTCAAAAACAAAATTAACGTGTATATATATATCTATATATATAATCAATTTTTTAATATTTGTATAATAAAAACTTAGAATTTGGATTAACAATAAATAAACACAAACAGAAAAAGAAATCAATCCTTTTTATAATAAAACGGAAGTAGACAACATTGTTTGGTAGAATATATAATTTTAATAAGTTGATTACAAATACAATAGGTTATACATTAATTGATAGATTAATTGGTTACAAATAGGTTATACAGAAAATCTTAAAGAGAATATTCTAAAGAATTATATCATCTAACTTATCATATTAATTTCCATTAATAAATTATTCATCAAATAAAATCTTTTGATATCTAACTTAATATATTAATTAGTTAATTATCATTATACTTCACCTCTCATTTTTAAATATGATTCTATTTTGTGAAACCAATAAATTATCATATTATTTATTATAATTAAAAAATAGTTTTATTTCTGGATATAACATAAGCTGAATTTTTAAAACCAAATCTAAATTGTTTAATCTATAAAATATTCAAGCTTTAGTAATATTATTCTTTAAAAATAATATCTATTGAATTAAAAAATTTACTGAATAACGGGTCAAAATTTGACTATTTAAATTCAATTTTATATTTTTGTTGAATTTTATAATTTTATATAATATAATAAAATTTAAATAATTTATATTAAAATATTTTTCATATATTGAAACTTGATATAAAAGTTGGAAACTATAAACACTCTAAATTGATTTGTTATAGCAATGTCAATAATATGTCACTATAATATGAAAGAATTTCAACAAACCAAATATATTAAAACAAAAAGTATAACAATATATTAAATTATTCATAATATAATAACTCGCTTTTTAAAAAGCACATTTACAAAATTATTTCTTATAAGACATTCAAGTCATGATGTAGAATATACATTGTTGAAATAACTTCACATATATAACCTAATACAACATATTAAAATTTTATTTTAAATATAAAATATACAAAATTTTGTATAAAATAAAATTTAACCAGTGTTATAGCACGAATACTTATCTAGAATCATTAACAATATAAAACTTACAAAATAGGTGTTTTGTTTCAAGCCATCATATTTAGCATATGATTTTATTGCATAATGTTTTATCCAAAAAATATTTTAAAACAATCACATAAATTTTATTTTATATAGAAATTACAATATAAATAAAATAAATTTCAACCCGTGCTCTAGCACGGGTCATAATCTAGTCTATACTATTAAAGCTGAAGTACTCACTAGACTCAAATTGGACCATGATATTTTCTTTTATTATAAATAGTGTGTATTATTTGTACTTTAAATGATGAAAGATAAAATAAATAAAATGTAAGAAAATGTGTAAAACAGATGTATCCATTATCAGTTATTTATTAATAAATATTATAGAATATTAAATTTTGTATCAAATATATAGTATGAGATATATTGTGTAATTTTTACATTATTATGTAATTTATCTAAATTTAATAGGATTTAAGTGGAACTGACTAACTTTATTGCCTACTCAATTAATGAAAGAAAACATTATATGATTTTAAAATGTGATAATTAAGGTTTATAAAATTTCATAAAAGCATAATCATAATCATGTATTTAAACTATTTCATTTCTTATCCAAGATATGATTTTTTTTATATTTTCTTTTATTATAAAATAGTGTGTATTTTTTTTACTTTAAATGATGAAAGATAAAATAAATAAAATGTAAGAAAATGTGTAAAACATATGTATCAATTATTAGTTATTTATTAATAAATATTATAGAATATTAAATTTTGTATCAAATATATAGTATGAGATTTTATTATAAAACAATTTGATTTTGTTTGACAAAAGAACTTAAGATATAAAAGTGGATTAAAAAATATATGTCAATTATACTAACTTTATGATTATTTGGAATTGAAAATGATATATATAATTTTGTTGAAAAAAAATAGAAATAAAGGATGACAGGTGTCACAATGTGAGTAAGAGTTAGAAAAAATCTTCTCATATTATATATATATATATATATATTATATAAGATACTTTAGGCATCCATCTGTGATTACTAGCGATAAGATGATGTCTCTGTTAAAAGATTATTGGAAAGAATAAACTCCCGGAGGCATAAAATATAAAGAAATGCTTGAAACAGTTGACCAAAAGCCACACCACCAAAGTCAAAGGCTTTTGGTCAAAATGGTTATGGTTATGAATATAAGCCACGTTGCTCGTAAGATAACCATGGATGCATCAGATACAAGGAATGATTAATATGATAGTCTTATATTTATTTGATAATGTGGTAGTTATTACTTAGAATCAGTTGTGTCGGTAACATTGGTTATCACACTAAAGCTTTGAATTGTTGTACGATATGGTGTAAACCGGACAATGCATACCAATATTTTGGTATGTAAAACATTGGACTGTAGTATGCAGCAGATTAGTATGGAATTTATATTAGTATGGAGCTTTTGAGGAGCGGAATGAAAAATGCAGACCAATAGTGAATTTACAATGGTATGGAGTTATATACTCAAATGCATACTATTATGGAGATTTTTAGTATGCAACAATGCATACTGGTATACAATGGTGAATGGTAAATTAAGTGCAGACTAATCCAATTTTAGTCTGCTCTGGAGCATACTGTACAACTATTCAAAGCCTAAAAGTTTTTCTTAGGGGACTTGGTCTAAATTCATAGTTTGACCAAAGCAGCTTCAGATATCGCATCCTAATCGAGAAGGTTTTAAGTTTATTCTGATAATATATGGTTAGTTGTTTGATAGAATTTCTTTGTTCATAGCCAATGATCCAATAGCGAGAATGATTTGGTTTCTTATTATATTGATCTGGTAAGGAGATATTGTAATATAAATGATACATCTTGCAAAGGAGAGGTGTATCATAAAAGGAATCATCAATATTATTAAAACATGATAGCGTATCAGCAGTTCATCATTCATATATAGGCGTCTTGCTTCTATTCTTTGGAATAGATCTTTGCATGTGTCTTAGAAGTTATCCTTTTCGGCAGCCTTTTCTTTGTGAAGCAGTTTTGTGCCTCGCCCTGAAATTTTTCTTCAGATCGAGCAAGTATTTCTTTTCTGCATCACGTTTCTCACCTATGCATTTACATTTTTCCTGTAGAAATCTCGTTTTGTCTGTGTATCATTTTTCATTTTTTCTTGCAAAATTTACTCTGTCTTGCAAGATGTCCTCTGTCTCCATTCTCTCTTTCTCAAACTCTCTGATTACCTTCGCCAAAAGCTGGTGGCAAAACAAACATTATCACATTTCTTAGTTTTATGAAACAAGCCCATGAGTAAAAGAGTTAGAAATATGTGCTTTGTATCTTTATTACCTTTATTGTGACACTTGTAAAAATTTTCATATCGTCCAGACTCGTGCGGTTGCCCGTTAGTGCACCATTGGAAATAGCCTTTTCTGTCAACTTCTGTATCTCTTTAACTCTCCTCAACAGATCATGCATAGATTTCTTGCTGCTATTCTGTGGAATTATTCTGTGAATGCACCTGAACTGATTTTATCATAAGATGGAGAAGTAAATATCCAAAAGCTCATTTATGATAATTAACTAAGAGGGGCTTTCAGTAGGAGTAGCGCGTGGTACCTCCCGCTTAATTCTTTTGAGGTCAACTGTTTCTTGACTCAGGCCATCAGTGTATTGCTCTTTGTTTTCTGCTTTTAGCTGTTGCAGTACCATCTTTTCTTGTGCTAAGCTTTTACAACCGTGCATCAAGAAGAATTGCTTACCCTAAACCAGTATCAATGACACCGGAAACACATGGAAAAAAACATAATAAGATTTACTCAACTATGATAAGTGGTTTAATTTCGTTTCCTAGATAAAACTGATCTATGGGAACAGAACAATTGTAATTGTTTGGTCATAAAGGCAGGAAGCTGATTAATTTTCTAATTCTAGTAATTGTGTGTACGGTGAAAAACAAAATGATATTGATTGGGACATACGTTTGTAGGTGGTTCTCTTCCTCTTTGTGATGCTTCTTCTGTATTCAGCTTGTCAAGAACATTCTGCAGTTGCTCCACTAAAAGTTTGCTGACATTAATACAGCAGCCAACCCAGCAATTGTGATGTCCTGGACGTTGTAAAACAACGTAGTACCTATACCTTTCTGACTGTACATAAAAGTTCATTATCTTGTAAACTGGCCCTATAAGTTTCTAACAAGACTACAAATAATCACTTTTTATGCTATGTATTGATGCTTACTTGTAGTTCTGTGTACTTCTCGTAGGAGTGTTGATAATCTTGCTCGAGCTTCTGCAGTCGCTTCTTTGCTTCTGCAAATGACGAACGCCCAACTGGACCAGGGCATGTTGGCACCATGTTGCAGGAAAGTTTCTCGGATCCTTTTTTACTATAGTCGCATCCAGTACTAACAGAGATTGTTTTGAAAGTAGAAGTTTCCTTTGCTTCTGGATTTTCCAGAGCTTTTTCTGAGAGTTATATGTATTTTAGCAAACACGGTTTTATATGAAAGCGTTGTTCTCTTGTGTTTGTTATATAAAGAGAAAAAAACATTGTTAAAATAAAACAAGTGACTATCCAAACCCTTGCACCCCACTCCAAGAAAGTCAATGGCTCCTCTCCAAAAGAATCTTTCTTTTGTATAATTTCTTTGTTTTTTGGTTATTGATAGTTTGGCCATCTGTCTCTTCTTTGAATCTATATATAATATCATCTACTTGAGGCATAAAATACAGAGAAATGTTTGTCATGATATTTAGAGTTAAATAATGAAATGTGATAATATGATTGGGATTCTGATAAGTCTCCATTCTAAGATTGTCACCAAATAGCCATACAGTTATTATTTTGCGGAAACAACTTCCCTCTCAGCTGTTCTGTTCATGTTGCATCTTGGTTCTCGATTATGATCTGCAGTTTTACGCAGGTTCTCACTCATAATTTCTATAGATCCATACTTTTTCAGTGTATAGTGATTGTTCTGTATCCATATCAGCTGTTGACTGGTCTCAGATACGAGTCCAACTGGGTCGAATGTACTTTCCTTGGAATTGTAAGCAACCATCTCTTTGTGAGTCACCACATGGATCTTTCCGTCAATACATACACTTCTGGAGTATAAGCTACGTTTTCTGTCGCTGCTAAGACTGGGCACATGATTCCAAATTTGTGTGTTTTGTGTCGAACACCTGAAACGAGTTCTTCAAGGAGTTGGAATCACCATCTTTGCAGCTTCCTGCTACATAGATATCTTCCCATTAAGGACGCTGGCAGAAAGTGTCATTAGCTCCTCCCGCAAGCATGGAGCCTCGCCCCACGTGTGTGACCGACTGACCGGCATTACAGAACAGAGACGCTAGAGGAGAGCGCTTCGTAGCTTGATCCACTAGTGTTATAGATATTAGAACCAACAGCCTCGAGACTTGAAAAAATACGCTGATGTCTCATTGGAAATTGGGAGTGTAGCCAAAACATAATCACTTGACTTCTTCTTTTCCCTCTTCTTACTTATGGTTTGATCTGGTTTCACGCAGAGAGTGAACCAACGTGTGTTTAAGGCCAGGAAGTTCAATAGTCCTTCGTCTTCCTCTTCTTCTTTTCGAGGGACAACATTGACGAAATCTCTCCGTTGATCAACCACCACCTCTGGATTGAACTCTAATACGGTTTAGGGTTTGTTTAGACGGAATTGACTTTTTTTTTTTTTTTTTTTTTTTTTTTCCTTCTTTACGTTATTCCAATTTTTGTGGGTGTTATTATAAAAAGGCTTATTTTGTGACTTTTGGCCGAATTGAGCTTTAAAAAAACACTAAAAAGAAAAAGGGTTACGACTAAAAAGAAAGGGTTAAGTAACTCCCAAGCAAAGCTTTCTTCATAGTTCTTCGTCTTCAATCCAAAATTACGCGCCTCCCAGTCTCAGGTTTGTCTCGAATCTCATCCTAGTAAATTAACCACTGATAACGATTTGATTACTCTAACTTTTGTCGTGATATATAATCTATGTATGTATTTTAATGATCAAAATAAATTAAAAAAAAAGTTTAACGAACGAAAACAACTCAGTAATCCGTCGGCTGTGTTTGGAAATTAACGAGTTATAATTTGATAGATGCTATTGATTCACGTATGTATAGTGTGATTATGTTTTATCATCGTAATTAAGAAAAAAATCCTTAATTTTATATAATTTTGGATGTCTCATTGGCTTTTTGTTTATTTGATGTTTCATGTCAGATACAGGCGGCTTTAATGAGTAAGAAGAATCCTAAACCAAGTGGACAAGATTCCAAGAAGGATAAATTATCAATCTCAGCCTTGCTTGCTTCATCCAGTACTTCCAAGAAGATGACATCGTCATCCAGTTCCAATTATGCTCCAAAAGCTTCATCATACATGGATGGCGTTGATCTTCCTCCTTCTGATAATGAAGAAGACGATGACGTATCTGATGAGGAACAGAGACAGATGGATGCAAGGAGGAAGCAAAGGAGCCAGCAAAGGCAACTTGTTGATATGACTGATAAAGAACAAAAGAAGCGAGAGAAAAAAGAAAGATTAGCTTTAGAAGCTACACATATTGCAAAGACGAAGAGGTCCTTGGAGGACGACCGCGACGCATACACTGTCGTTATTGGAAGCAAGACCTCGGTGCTTGAAGGACAAGACAAGGCGAGTGCTAATGTTAGAGATATAAAGATCGATTCTTTTTCTGTCTCTTGTCGTGGTAAAGAACTTCTCAGTAACACCTCTGTTCGTATATCACATGGTAAAAGGTATGGTCTGTTTGGACCAAACGGAATGGGGAAGTCTACACTGTTAAAGCTTTTAGCTTGGAGGAAGATTCCAGTTCCAATGAATATTGATGTTCTTCTTGTTGATCAAGAGGCGGTCGGTGATGAAAAGAGTGCTCTGGATGCAGTTCTTTCCGCCAATGAAGAGTTGGTTAAGCTACGGGAAGAGGCTGAAGCTCTAAGCAAGAATGATGATGGTGATAATGGAGAAAAGCTTTCTGAATTGTACGACAGGCTGCAAATTTTGGGGTCAGATGTTGCTGAGGCGGAGGCGTCCAAGATTCTGCGGGGGTTAGGATTCACGCAAGATATGTTACGGTATCCAACTAGGAAACTAAGTGGTGGCATGAGGATGCGTGTTTCCTTAGCTAGAGCTCTCTTTATGGAACCTACTCTTTTGTTGTTAGATGAACCAACCAACCATCTTGACCTGAGAGCTGTTCTTTGGTTAGAGGGGTATTTGTGTCGCTGGAAGACAACTCTAGTTGTTGTTTCACATTACCAGGACTTCCTCAACGCAGTCTGCACAAGTATAATTCATCTGCATATGAGGGGAAACGCAATGAGGCGAACAAAACGCATGAGATCCTCGACAAACAGATGAAAGCAGCTAAGAGGTCTGGAAACCGGGATCAACAGAGTAAGGTAGAGGAAAGGGCGGCCAAAGCAACAAAAGGTTCAAAAAAATGGAGAGATTATAACGTGGTGCTCCATTTTCCTGAACCAACGCAGCTACCTCCTCCTCTTATGATCAAGGGTAGCTTCAGTTACCCCGACGAGAAAGATAATAACAAGCCAGGGTTCAGGCTCTCGGATGTTGATGTAGGTATCGATATGGAGTCACGTGTCGTGATAGTTGGACGTAACGGAGGAGGGAAGTCAACTCTTTTGAAACTTCTTGCGGGAGAATTAGTTCCAACCGAAGGTGAAGTGAAAAGAAGCCAGAAGCTGAGCATTGGCTGGTATTCTCAGCACTTTGTTGACCTCTTGACGATGGATGAAACACCTGTTGAGTATCTTCTTCGTCTTTATCCTGACCAAGAAGGATGTAGCAAGCAAGAAGCAGTACGCGCTAAACTAGGCAAGTTTGGACTACCAAGTAACAACCACTTGACTCCGATTGATAAATTGTCTGGAGGACAAAAGGCTAGGGTTTTGTTAACCTCGATATCGATGTCTAACCCACACATTCTGCTTCTTGACGAGCCAACGAATCACTTAGACACGCAGACTATGGATGCTTTGGCGGATGCATTAGATGAGTTCACAGGTGGAGTTGTGTTGGTGAGCCATGACTCGAGACTCATATCGCGTGTCTGCGCGAACGAGGAGAAGAGTCAGATTTGGGTTGTAGAAGATGGGAATATGACTATATACCCCGGTTCATTTAAAGAGTACAAAAAAGAGCTCCAAAGAGATATCGAAGCAGAGCTTGATGAGTGAAGTCTTTTTTGTTGTTGTTGGCTTTTAAGATAAAAACTCAGTTTCCGTCGTTATATATCTGCTTTAATTACATGACACCATTATAGATAGAGCATCCACATTGGTAAACCTTGCAAGGGTGTCTTAACTATACAATTTAATATGAATTTTATCTAAGTATATCTCTATTAAGTTTGTATTATTTTTTGCCTCTACATTGGTGATCTCAAATGTGTTTTTTTGTGTTGATTGATTTTGTAAATGATTTTATCTTTGCACAACAAGCACATATTCGATTTTGTTTGTGATTTGATCTTTCCCCAACAATATAGTCGTTTCTTGTTCTTTACCGATGTGCCAAGCATGTGATTTTTGATAATTCAAGTGTTGCATACATTCGTTTCTTCTTTTACAGTTTGCAGAGGACTATGAATTCAAAAAACATGTGATTTGCTCATTCAAGTTGCAGAGGACTTTACAAGACTTTGAACATAAGAACAAGCAAAAAAAAAAGCAAAGCTTTTGTGTGTGTATTTCATACAAACTGATTCATAATGTGCATACACAGTTGTAGTTACAAGAAAAAAAACTTTCTTAAGTCTAATGAATGGGAAGAATAGTCTATTTCCTGTTTGTGCTTGCAGTACCCTCTCCCTTTGTCTCATTGAATCATCAACAAAATCTTGCTTGAATTGTCTTAATTAAGGTCAGACTAAAGCGCACTATTGCAACCTGGATCATTACAAAAGTCCAAAATCACTTAATTCATCATTGAAAATATAAGAAACAGAGGTAAAACCAACACCAAACATACAAGTATAACCTAAAACAGATAATTTTACATTCCATAATATTGAGTCATTACTTTTATCTTGATTAGCAGAAGTTAGTACTAAGACATTAATCTGAACACGTCTTGTATAATACAAGTCCCTCTAAGTTTATTTCATACTAGATTGAGCACTGGTTGTCGATGTCGCCTGTGTCTAGGCGTGGCCATTAGTTCTGCCATAGTACTCGCTGCAGATACATCTAGCTAGAGAGATTGTCCCTCTATCTCCAAATTTATCATGTAGACATCCAGGGGCGGATATACGTTGTCATGGGGTGGGTACGTGCCCCATACTAAGTTAAATTTTGTTTAAATGATTAGTGATTATTGTGATCTCGTAGCTCGTATGGTTACGCAGTGCCCCACACTAAATTTTGGGTGTCTAGTTCGATTCCCAAAATTTAGAACTTTTTATCTGCTTTCTTCATTTTTTTTTTTCTTTTTTTTTTTTGCCAGCATTTTTTTTTCTTTTATTGTTTTGTTTTGTATTTTTTGTCACATATTTTTCTTGTTTTATTTTGGTTATTTTCGATATTTTTCTTGTTAGATGTCCTTTGTAGTGTCTTTTCTAAGTTGTAACATTTTTTTTCTGATTGAGCCTTGACGGTAATTTCCTTATTCCATTTATACTTTATAGTTTCTCAAATAAATGATATTCACTTATTTTATATTTTTAATTTAACCATTGTAATTCCATTTTGAATTTTGAAACAAAATTATTATTTTTAAACTGTAAAGATTACATTTGAATTATAAAAATGTTAGTAAAATGAGTAACTAAGTAAACATTTTATTATCTCTTTTTTCGTTTACTTCATAGAGTTTGGATTTATGTGATATTTTATAAATGTTGATTATACTTTTTTTTAAAAATTATATGTTTGTTGTGATTTGTAACTTAGCAAATAAATTATATTATATATGTAATTAAGTATATTTAGAAACCAAAATAATTTTGTGTCATTTCTGATTTTATAATTTTAATATATTAAAAGTCGTTAGAAGTTATTTTTATTTAAAAATTTATTATATAAATTTTAAAATTAATAATTAATTATATGTGCCCCATACCGATTTGTTTTCTGGATCCGCCACTATAGACATCCAGAGACAGAGAGCACCAGTTATCGAACCAAAAAGAAGTAGATTCACCATTCTTAACTTCTATCCTGTGGAACTGAGCCACTAAACTCCTGTATTTTAAGATGTTGCTCCATATCCAAGAGCCAGTAGGGTTGAAAAAGTCGCTAAAAAGAAATTTGCTCTTTATCACTACCTATAAAATGACTTTGTGAACAAATTTGCTCATGTGACAGTTTCTATAACCACTAAAATATTTCTTTAATATTGTTTACTCAAAAAATATTGTGGATAAAAATAAAAAAATATCTACACAATTGCAACAAGTTTATGACCAACCTAATAAAATTTGAGAAATTGAAAGATTTGACATAATAAAAATAAAAATTGAAAATTATAAGCATGATGATATATGAGTCTTAGATAATTTAGAGATATAAAATATAAACTAAAAAACAATTTAAAAATACTACAACATTAAAAAAAATAAGAAAAAAAAATATTGATCTTACATATCCTTAACTAAAGAAAAAAAAAATCAAAATAATATAAAAAGATATTTTAAAATCATCATGAATTTCTAATAAGAAATCAAATTTAACTAAATAATATAACCAAAATCTAAAAATACTACAACATAATTAAATTACAATATTAAAAAGGAAAGAATAAACAAATATTGATAGTTAGTAGATTTCCTTTTTACATTAGTTTTAGAAGTTTTACTTTTAAATTTTTAATTCTTTTTAATGGTTTAGTAAATTTAAAATTAACACATGTCAACATCTTATCGAGACAAGTAACATGTGTCACGATCTTATTAAAATAAAATAAAAATATCTACACGATTACAATGAGTTTATGATCAACCTAATAAAATTTAAGAAATTGAAAGATTTGACATAATAAAAATAAAAATTAATAATTATAAGCATGATGATATATGAGTATTAGATAATTTAGATATATAAAATATAAACTAAAACAACAATTTAAAAATACTACAACATTAAAAAAAAGGAAAAAAATAAATATTGATCTTACATATCCTTAACTAAAGAAAAAAAAAATCAAAATAATATAAAAAAGATATTTTAGAATCATCATGAATTTCTAATAAGAAATCAAATTTAACTAAATAATATAACCAAAATCTAAAAATTCTACAACATAATTAAATTAAAATATTAAAAAGAAAGAATAAACAAATATTGATAGTTAGTAGATTTACTTTTTACATTAGTTTTAGAAGTTTTACTTTTAAATTTTTAATTTTTTTTGTCAACCATTGGGCCACAACTGACCGGCCCATTAGCCAAATTCCTACATTCGTAGGAAGCGGGACTCGATCCTTGGTGTGATGGTGCCTTCTACAAATGGACTTACCTCCTGCCATTGCACTAAGGTCACTTTACTTTTAATTTTTTTAATGGTTTAGTAAATTTAAAATTAACACATGTCAACATCTTATCGAGACAAGTAACAGTGTCACGATCTTATTAAAATAAAAAATATATCTACACGATTACAATGAGTTTATGACCAATCTAATAAAATTTGAGAAATTGAAAGATTTGACATAATAAAAATAAAAATTGAAAATTATAAGCATGATGATATATGAGTCTTAGATAATTTAGAGATATAAAATATAAACTAAAAACAATTTAAAAATACTACAACATTAAAAAAAATTAAGAAAATAATAAATATTAATCTTACATATCCTTAACTAAAGAAAAAAAATCAAAATGATATAAAAAATATATATTAAAATCATCATGAATTTCTAATAAGAAATCAAACTTAACTAAATAATATAACCAAAATCTAAAAATACTACAACATAATTAAATTAAAATATTTAAAAAGAAAGAATAAACAAATATTGATAGTTAGTAGATTTCCTTTTTACAATAGGTTTAGAACTTTTACTTTTTAATTTTTAATTCTTTTTAATGTTTTAGTAAATTTAAAATTGATACATGTCAACATCTTATCGATACAAGTAACACGTGTCACGATCTTATTAATGAGTAACTTTGACATCAAGGTTTTTCTAGTAAGAAATCAAATTTAACTAAATAATATAACCAAAATCTAGAAATACTACAACATAATGAATTTAAAATATTAAAAAAGAAATAATAAACAAATATTGATAGTTACCTTTTTACAATAGGTTTAGAACTTTTACTTTTTAATTTTTAATTCTTTTTAATCTTTTAGTAAATTTAAAATTGATACATGTCAACATCTTATCAAGACAAGTAACACGTGTCACGATGTTATTAATGGGTAACTTTGATATCAAGCTTTTTTCTAGTAAGAAATCAAATTTAACTAAATAATATAACCAAAATCTAAAAATACTACAACATAATTAAATTAAAATATTTTTAAAAAAATAAGATGTATTGGTCCATTGGAGTTTAGGCCCATATTTAGGCCCAATATAAATATATGGAAAGAAGAGACGGGCGATTCTATTTCTCTCGTTCTCTCTCTCATTCTCTCTGCTTCCTTCCTCACGGACGCACCAGCTTCAATCGCTTTTGTCTGTAATCCATTCATCTACGCAATCTCTCTCTCTCTCTCTCTCACACTCGGTAAAACTCCGTCTTCTTACCCTTTAATACTTTTGTGGTTTTAGATATCAGTACAGAGAATGAAAGTTTCGATTGATTTTTATCAGATTCGGATCGATTTCTCGTTCTCTGTTTTAGGATTCTGATTTTCTTAGAGTTGTGCTTAAAATTAATCATTTTTTTTTAAATGCTAGTTTCATTCCTTCTTTCAATTACTGGGTTCTGTGGATTAGGTTTCTTTGTCTATTTTGTTTGGTGATAAATCCGAAACCCTTGATATATTTTGTTGAAACGGCGCCCTAGTTATTTTTAGACCACATACGAGTTATTAGATGGTAAAGTATTGAAATTTTCTTTGAGAACGCATCAGATTTTGTTTATATGAATCGATGTTTACTGGTTTTAATAAAGTTTTGAGCTTTAGCTTTTTTTGTGACCATTGTCTAAGTAGACAAAACCCTAATTTCAGATCAGAACTTTCACCCCTGAGTTTGGGAGTTTTCCAATTAGGTTGCTAGATAATTTGATTACTCGTCAGCCCTTTTTTATATGATTTTCATAACTCATCATCCCTATTCTTTTTTATTTTTGATTTCTCAGATACAGATTTAAATGGGTAAGAAGAAGTCAGAAGAGAGTGCTGCTACTAGCACGAAGGTGAAACCAAGTGGGAAAGAAGTTTCTAAAGATTCGAAAAAGGAGAAATTATCAGTCTCGGCTATGCTTGCTGGCATGGATCAGAAAGATGATAAACCTAAGAAGGGCTCATCATCTAGGACCAAGGCTGCTCCAAAAGCTACTTCCTACACTGATGGCATTGATCTTCCTCCTTCTGATGAAGAAGACGAAGGTGAATCTGATGAGGAGCAGAGGCTGAAGGATGAAAGGAGGAAGCAGAAGAGCGAACAAAGGCATCTTGATATCTCTGTTACTGATAAGGAACAAAAGAAGCGAGAGATGAAAGAAAGATTAGCTCTCGAAGCGTTAGAGTTGGCAAAGAGGGAGGCTTTGAGGGACGATCATGATGCATTCACGGTTGTTATTGGAAGTAAGACTTCAGTGCTTGAAGGAGACGACACGGCAGATGCAAATGTTAAAGATATTACAATCGATTCTTTTTCTGTCTCTGCTCGAGGTAAAGAGCTTTTGAAGAATGCTTCTGTTAAGATATCACATGGTAAAAGGTATGGGTTGGTTGGGCCAAACGGTATGGGGAAGTCTACATTGTTAAAGCTTTTAGCGTGGAGGAAGATTCCAGTGCCGAAGAATATTGATGTTCTTCTTGTTGAGCAAGAGGTGGTAGGTGATGAAAACAGTGCTCTGAATGCAGTTGTTTCTGCCAATGAAGAGTTGGTTAAGCTACGGCAAGAGGTTGAAGCTCTGCTGAAGTCGTCTTCTGGAGCTGACGGAGAAAATGTTGATGGCGAGGATGATGACGATACTGGAGAAAAGCTTGCCGAATTGTATGACAGGCTGCAAATTTTGGGGTCAGATGCTGCTGAATCTCAGGCATCCAAAATTCTTGCGGGGTTAGGTTTCTCTAAAGATATGCAAGTGCGTCCAACTCAGTCCTTCAGTGGTGGCTGGAGGATGCGAATATCGTTAGCTAGAGCTCTGTTTGTGCAACCTACTCTTTTGTTGTTGGATGAACCCACTAACCATCTTGACCTGAGAGCTGTTCTATGGTTAGAGGAATATTTGTGTCGCTGGAAGAAGACGCTAGTTGTTGTTTCACATGACCGGGACTTCCTCAACACAGTTTGCACAGATATAATACATCTCCATGACCTGGGTCTTCACTTCTATCGTGGTAGTTTTGATGCTTTTGAAAGCGGATATGAGCAGCGTCGCAAGGAGGTGAATAAAAAATATGATGTCTACGAGAAACAGATCAAGGCAGCTAAGAGGACTGGAAACCGAGCTCAACAGGAGAAGGTAAAGGATAGGGCTAAGTTTACTGCAGCAAAAGAAGCATCCAAGAGTAAGGGAAAGAACAAGGCACAGGATGAAGAAGGCCCAGCAGCAGAAGCTCCAAGGAAATGGAGAGATTATAGTGTGGTGTTCCACTTCCCAGAACCAACCGAGCTCACTCCTCCTCTTCTGCAGTTAATTGAGGTTAGCTTCAGCTATCCCAACAGGCCAGATTTCAGGCTCTCGAATGTTGATGTAGGTATCGATATGGGGACAAGGGTTGCTATAGTTGGGCCTAACGGAGCAGGAAAGTCCACTCTATTGAATCTTCTTGCGGGAGATTTAGTTCCAACCGAGGGTGAAATGAGAAGAAGCCAGAAGCTGAGGATTGGAAGGTATTCACAGCATTTTATTGACCTGTTAACAATGGGGGAAACACCGGTTCAGTATCTTCTTCGTCTTCATCCTGACCAAGAGGGGTTCAGCAAGCAAGAGGCGGTAAGAGCGAAGCTAGGCAAGTTTGGGCTACCAAGTCACAACCACTTGTCTCCAATAGCGAAATTGTCTGGAGGACAAAAGGCTAGAGTTGTGTTCACCTCGATCTCAATGTCAAAGCCACACATTTTGCTTCTGGACGAGCCTACAAATCACTTAGACATGCAAAGTATAGATGCTTTGGCGGATGCACTAGATGAGTTCACAGGAGGAGTTGTGTTGGTGAGTCACGACTCGAGACTGATATCGCGTGTCTGTGCGGAAGAGGAGAATAGTCAAATCTGGGTTGTAGAAGACGGAACGGTGAATTTCTTCCCAGGTTCGTTTGACGAGTACAAAGAAGATCTCCAAAGAGAAATCAAAGCTGAGGTTGATGAGTGAAGTTTTGTTGTTGTTGGCGTCTGAGGTAATCTCAAACTCTTTTATGTTTTATAAGACAGTTAAAAAAGTTTTGGACAATTTTATTTTTAGCCATTGTGTGCTTTCACTATATACATCGGTCCCCCCATATTACATATCTGAGTGTAGTGTTATGTTTTGGGGAAGAAAACAGAAGACGTGTTTAATTCTTTTTCATCAGTGTGTTCTATTAGAGTCAATGAGTCATCATAATAAACAGCAAAGTTTTCTTTTCTTTTAGCTGTCTGAATTTTTGTTTAATTTCTCTCTTGTTTATAAAGCCTCTCAATATTATCTCTCGTAAAAACTGTTTTTAGTGTCTGTGGGTTGTTGATATTGGAGTTCATTTTTTCAGTGTGCCACTACTTTGTTATAAACGACGGCTCATCTCTTTCGCTTTCCTCTCTGTTTCAAAACACTCTGTTTCGTAACTTTCTTTTGTGGCTTTCGTTCATGTCAAAAAAAAAGAATATCGGGCGTGAAAAGAAAAACCTTGCTTTGCCCCCTATGTATTGTCTTTTTTTGGGTGCACATATTCGATTTTTGGTCCTGATTGAATTCATCTTTTTTTTTCATTTCCTCTGGAAGTCTGGAACAATCACAAACACTTCTTTTTTTCTGCAAATGTATGTGATTAGAAGTTAGAACCGAGTGTCGTCAACAATTACGATCATAATCACAAAGGAAATAGAAAAAGAAAAATTAGAACCGCGTCCGTTAAACATGGTTTATTGGTTTGTTTTGGCTTTCCAACATTTGGTCTTTATGAATGAGCCAACGGTAGAGAGACGTCAAAAGTTAAAGTCGATGATTATTGGTCAAAGTCAACTAGAATTGTCTCTGATCGAAACTGTAAAAAAAACACTAGTACAGTAAAACCTATATAAATTAATAATGTTGAGAATGCAAAAATTTATTAATTTATAGAAAATTTTATTTTATGGATTAATAATAATTTCTAGAGAAATTTTTCTAATTTGGTAATTTTTTTTAAAGTATTTAAAACTAAGATTTAATTGTTATAAATAATATTTTTATATAATCAATTACAAGGTAAATAACAATTCTCATGTTTTTAAGAAAAAACTAAAAGTTTTTGATATATTAAAAATATTAGAAATAAGGTCTAACAAAATTAATATGCATAGATATACATATATTCTGACAATTTTATATAATTATTAATTTATATTATTGTTGGGATCATATATTTACAAAGGATTTTCAAATTATTAATTTTATTTTTTCGTCAAAAAATAATTATTATTTTATTATATTATTGAATTGTGTCCAAAATTACACTAACCCCAACTTAGGATCGAAAAATTTTATTAATCTACAGAGAGTATTAATTTACCATGTATTAATATTAATTTACCATGTATTAATATTAATTTATAGAGGTTTTAATTGTCTCTAGTTAAAGTCACATTATTATGATAGTTTACTCAATTTAAATGAAAGAGAAAATGCATGCGATGATTATAAATCAAATTCATAAAAAAAAAAAAGGACTGGTTTCTTCGACAAGGATCATAAGAAATCTTCAAAAATAAGAAAGAGGGTATGATCCTTAAAAATCATACCTTTATTATTACAAAGAAAATAAAAAGTCTTTTTATTATTATTCATAAATTAATTAAGAAGCCACTTTATGGTTGGACAGCAGCAGCAGCATCTCCACTGGTTTCTCCTTGAGTTTGCTTAGCACGATCATAACGAGACACCCATTTGGTTAACACGAACTCAGCTCTCCTCCATGGTGGCATTGACAGCCCTTTCTTCTTCAAGCTCTTCTTTGCAGCATCAGACACAAATACCACAAGCTTCTTCAACCTATCCACTTGTCCAACATAGACGTAAGGCAGTGTCTTGGATATCGAATTGTAAGTCTTACTCGGTCGAGCTATCTCAAACTTGGACTGGAAGTCAATGTCGATCAAAACTCTTTGATCTCCAATCATAACATCCAAATACTCATACTCCCCTGTTTTACCACACAAATCAAGTGTTATTACTTTAACGATTTTGCATCTTTGTCAAAAGAATAGATCAAATGAAGAAAACATACCAGCAGGAACAGGACACCATCTCGATTTCGATTTCTCCCAGCGAGATTTGCAAACTACTGCATCATAGCCTAAAGCCACCAATTCATCAGCAACATCTCTCAACCTCGAGTCCTTACACTTATCTTCTTTCTCAACAAGCTCTGTTGCTTTAGTCTCCAGATCACTCTCGGTGACATTAGCACAAAGTAACAGACTCTACAAAAACATTGTCAAAAAAAAAAAAAAAACTCTGTTTTAACATCAGATTTCAAACATCAAACATGAGAGATATCATAAAATCATTCATACCTTGAGGCTTCGAAGAACTCCGTTGGAAGAAGAAGACTCTTCGTCTTCGTCGGAGCTATCGGTGCCACTTCCACTGAAGCAGTTGCAGTGGTTACGACCAATACAACGTGATTGTTTCTCACTGTCTGGATCCTCCATGTAGTTCTCAACCATCTTCCTCAAACAGACAGAGCCCGGTTCGAATTCTTCCGAGTTGCCTCTCGCAAGCGGTGAATCCACACCTGAGAAGCTCTTCAGACTGAACTGACGTTCAAAGAGTCGCTTCAGTCGAGATCTTGGCCCTTGTCTCATCGCAGGCGCCGGCTCTGGCTCCTTGGCTACACCGTTGACGTTGATAGGTTGGACTTTTGAACGGAAAGGCATTTTTTCTTGTTCTTTTCAAAATCGTTCAAAACGAAACCCTACGACGAAAAAAATTATTACTCACTCTTACGTCCAAAAATGTCAGATAAATAAAAAGAGATCAATCGTTCTTCGCTTCCAACAAGAAAAAAAAAGATGGAGGAGAGACAAAACTCAAAAATAAAAAATAAAAATAATTAGTTGAGAAAATACAAATGTTTATGATTGATTCATTTAAAGGTTTCACGACGAAGGTTTGAGAGGCATAAAATTAGAGAAAGAAAACACAAACAAAATAAGAGAGAGGAGAAGAAAAAGGTAAAAAGATCACTTGAATGGAGGGTTTATTTAGATACGGATTGATACTCGACGACACGAAAACGTCATGCTTTTAATGCCTTTTTGATTTTTGATTTTGTTTTGGTTTTAATTATATATAAGGATGTGTTTCACTATATAGATGATGGATGATGCATAGGAGGTCAAAATCTTTTGTAAGGGGAAGAAGATGTTTTGCTAAATTCTTAGGGGAAGAAGAAAGCAATGTTTGATGCTTCTTATATAGGAAATGGGAAATAAAAGACCCTTATCTATTTACCATATTGGCAAATAAGCAAGTCTCTATGGATTACGTGTTCGTTTCTTACTGGTGTATTATGCGTCACTAATACTGTTTTTGATGTAAACCGAGGGCGTAACGCCCTTGGTTTACATTCATAATGATATTTATTTATGAATAAAAAAAGAAAGATAAACAAAAAAAAATTTAAAGTTAAATCTAAATTACATTTTGCAAAAGCAATTTAATGTCCACGCGGTAACATTACTATTCAATCTAAAACAAGAAGTTTGATGTAAATCTTTTTTTTTACTAAAACATTTTATGTCAAGTTTACAGTTTTCATGAGACATACACAATCATATCTTTTTTTATACATTATTATTCAGAATTGCTATTATTTGACAATAATATTAATAATTCTAGTCAAACAAATTACTGAGTAAATTCTTTATATCGTAAGTGTCAGACGTATTACCTAAAAACTAAACAAGAAAAAAGGTCACAATCTTAATGCATTTATGATGAAAATGAACATATATCACAAAGGCTATTGCAAATCAACACGCGTCGATATTAACTTTTAAAATCATTAAAAATTCAAAGTAAATCTATTTGACTAAACAATTTATGCTAAGTTATAATTTATATGAAGTAATATATTTTTCTTTTACACTAAAAAACTAATTTTATACATCAAACATAAATGTTTTTATCAAAGAAAATTTGACTAAATTGTTTGAGTCGCAGATACCAAAAATAACAAAGAAATAAAATGAATGATAAATCTCAAGCTATTTATGATGGAAACTAGTATAAAATCACATAGAGCTCAACAACTAATTCATCACACAAAGAAAAAAAAATCTTAAACTTTCATCACAAAGCAAAATCATATAAAGGTATGTATAATCTTCTCTTCCTAGAGGCTTTCTAACTCAGTTTTTAAAATAAAACGAGGATTTTAAAGTCTTATAAGAAACGGGGGGGGCTTTTTAGCAAAACGTTGAAACATTTTAAGGCTCCAAAAGTAAAATTTTAACCGGGAAACGTAGGTTCCCCCCAAGATTTTCAAAAGATTTAAAAACTCCCACCAAACTTTTGATTTTAAAACTCCCATCCCATTCACTTTCAACCAGATTTCGTTTCTTTCGTCCTTTTTTTTTTTTTCTTCTTCTTTGCAATTCTCTCGTCGTCTCTCAGGTACTTTACTTCTCTCTTCCACAGATCTGTTTCTGTGTGTTTCTCACTCTCTTCGAGAAATTTTGGGTGGGATTACCGATTCTGTTCTTCGATTTCGTCTTCTTTTGACAGATCTGGTAGATTTAGGCGTAATACTCTTGTTTTTGTGATTTTTCTCTGAATTTTTTGGTTTGACTATGTATGGGGTCAGATCTAGAAGAAGGAAACAGCGAGGATGGCAGGGAAAGGAGGAAAAGGACTCGTAGCTGCGAAGACGATGGCTGGTAACAAGGACAAAGACAAGGACAACAAGAAGAAACCCATCTCTCGCTCTGCTCGTGCTGGTATTCAGGTCTATTCCCTCAAACCCTAATTTTGACCTTCTTTGACTTTTGATTCGATTCGTAATTTGTCAGTACGGTTCAGATCTTTTAGGACTTCTAGGGTTACTCAATTTTGTCTTGCTTTAGCTTAATGTCTTATGGTATGAGCAGTGAGCACAGACCCATCATAATGTTGCTGTTGTTGTTTTTGATAATATGACTCCAAAGGTTCTCTGAAGCTAATTATTGCTTCGGTTAATAGTATTAGCACAAACACTGATGCTGATTCTTTTGTTAATTTTCAGTTTCCAGTGGGTCGTATTCACAGGCAACTCAAAAACAGGGTTTCTGCACATGGGAGAGTTGGTGCAACCGCTGCTGTGTACACTGCTTCAATCCTTGAGTACCTGACTGCGGAGGTTCTTGAGTTGGCTGGAAACGCTAGCAAAGATCTGAAAGTGAAGAGGATAACTCCAAGGCATTTGCAGTTGGCTATTAGAGGAGATGAGGAGCTTGACACACTCATCAAAGGAACTATTGCTGGAGGAGGTGTCATCCCTCACATCCACAAGTCTCTCATCAACAAAACCACCAAAGAGTGATTTTGTTTCTTCTTCAGTCACTAAGAGAGAGAGATATTATTGTGATCTGCTAATTAGTAGCTTATGGTGTTTGTGTTTGTTTAGTCTTGGACTGCTTTTTTTCTTCTTCTCTTTTCTCTTTTCTCTCTTCTTAGTTCTTTGACTAGTGTTGATCTCTTCTCAGGTGTACATTAGTTAATTTGAACTTTTAGGTTTCTTTTGTTCAAGCAAATGCTGTCTTTGCATGCTCTTGTCATTTGCTTACTATGTTAAAAAAAAAAGTGAACTATTTTCAGTGCTTAACAACTGCAGAAATCGTTTACTCGCATGCTCTCTTAGGTATAAAACTTGGTATCAAACATCATCAGTCACATATTCCAAATTAGGCTCAAATACCCCAAACATAAGTCAAAACTCAAAACCATTCAGTTTCTGAAAAGAGTTCTTCATTCACTCACTCAGTAGTCAGTAGGGGTTAAGGCTTTGAGCACGTCAATTGCAAGCTTGAAGGTGTCTTCCATTAGTGAAAGCTGGTGAACGTTCTCTAGGTAATGTGGTCTCAAATGCCTCAACGAGTAATGCTACATCCTTCTTTCTTTCTACAGCGAGTTTGCTGACGTTATGTTGCAGAGCATAATCAGTCATCCACTCCTCTGTGTTCTTCATCTCATCCATGTCCTCATGCTTGAGTTCCACTGTTTCACTGCTCGGCTCTGCGGTAACTGAAAGGTAACTGGGTTCTCTTGGGTTGAGTTCCTCCCTCCAAGTCTCAGTGCACTCTTCTCGGTTGTAGGGTTTTTGCACAAGGGTTAACAGAGTTTCCTCTGGTTTCGACACAAGTTCAATCCGCTCTTCCACTTTCTCTTCGTCTACCTCCTTACAATCTTCAGCTTTCTTGGAGTTTAGCTTCTCATCAAGAGCATTCCCTAGGATGATGTCGTCTTGTATAATCGACTGTTTGAATAAAAGAATGTTTTTAGACTTATCCGAGAAACCACTCTCTTCATTCTTTTGATCCCCTCCTGCAAAGTTTCCAATCATCATCATACCAATGTTTTCATCACCTGATTCAATGCCTTCACCATCTAGTAAGCTCACCATCTCTGTACGCTCAGATTCTAAACCTTCAGCCTTTCCCCATTCCATGTCCATGTTATCCTCAGGCTCAAAATCGATTACTTGGATATCAACAACATCTCGAGTGCTTCCATTTTCTTTCTTCCCATCAACATAGATATCTACACAACCATCATCACCACTCATCTTCACATTTGCATGGGACTTCATGGAACGTCTTCTTGCGGATATAAAGTTTTTAAGAGGTGGGAATTGGTCGTGAAGATGCGCGTTGAGTGAGCAATACGTATAAGGACAGACTTTCAATTCATTAGGAGAAGCAAGCATCGTATCCTCTGTGAACTTTGAGTTTCTAAGAAACGAAGAACAAGTTGCTCTATCATAACAACGACCAATCCTACAACTTCTCTTGAAACTCAGAACCTTTTTCAAACTACTACTACTACTACTACTACTACTACTACTCTGTTTCTTGTTTCCGGAGCAAGAAATATCAAGTTTCTTACCGGTCTGGCTCTTCTTGTCCGAACCAGCTTGAACACCTTGTCTCTGTCTCCTAGCCTCTGAACTACTCGTTCCCTTCATATAATTAGGTGACCCACTCTGTTTCTTATTTCCGGAGCAAGAAATATCAAGTTTCTTACCGCTATGGCTCTTCTTGTCAGAACCAACTTGAACATCTTGGCTCTTTCTCCTAGCCTCTGAACTACTCGTTCCCTTCATATCATTAGGTGACCCGCCTGTGACTTTAGCAACGATATGCTTCTCGGCCGGTGTCATTGGTTGAGGAAGCATACTAGGTCTACATCTCTTTATCATCTCCAGTCCAAGGCTCCTCTCTAACCGATCTTGAGCAGCCTTCCTTGATCTTTCCAAGGCAAACCTGTGAGATGCTCTCTTCTCTTCTATATATGTTTTCGAAGCTTTTTTACTTTCGTTCTCCTAATACGTTTCCGGCCGGTTTCGGTCTATAGATTGAAAGATTTGCAATTTCATGTTTTCCCTTTTATAGTCCCCACTTTCTGATTATTAATTATTGTTTCTAAATCAACATTTTTGTGTGTGTTCTCATATCATATAAACGTCTCCGCTAAATGAGCATAATGTTTTTTTGTTTTGTTTCATAGTACTTTATAAAGCTAAATCAAACATAATCTGTTGTTATTTAATCACTAGTTCAAATTATAAAATACAATTTGGTGTTATTAAATAGAAAGAATNAGCTTCTATGTTTTTGAAGCTTTTCTCCTAATACGTTACCGGTTTTGGTCTATATAAATTGAAAGATTTGCAATTTCATGCTTTCCCTTTTATAGTCCACTTTCTGATTATTAATTATTGTTTCTTAATCAACATTTTTTTTTTCTTGTTCTCATATAATATAACGTCTCCGCTAAATGAGCATAATGTTTTTTTTTCATAGAATTTTAAAAGAAGCTAAACCAAACATAATCTGTTGTTATTTAAATCAATAGTTCAAAACTTCAAATTATAAAATACAATTTGGTGTTATTAAATATGATATTTGTAAATCATGATTTAGAGATTTGAATTTTTGGTGTTATTCAATTAGTAAAGTTTCAAATGCTTGATTACATTTAATATTTACTGAAAACAACAAATAAATCTTTGTATATTGAAGAATCACTAAAAATTAATTTTAATGAAGTTTATAGGTTAAGGTATCAGAAACAAAATCTAAGATATAACACAAAAGTTTTAGAATCCACACACATAAAGTTTTATAAATGTTTTCAAATATAAAACTCTTTAGAAAATAGATAATTGAAGTTTCTTAAATCATCGATCGACTATGCTCTCCTAAATAAACAATGTAAAAGGGTTGGAGCCAAGAGGGAAACACAAATATTTTAGAACTTTTAACAACAACGTCAGAGTCGGCGCATCTAAGGGAGATGGTCGGCCAAAGACGGGCTCATTGCTCACACGCTCCTCTTCTTTTTTCGCAGTCATGCACAATCCAAAAAGATTTCAAACTTTTTAAAATATTTCATATTCAGTGTCCTTTTGTCGAGATTTCAATTTGAGTCTGTTATCACTATACTTTGTATTACACAAATTATTCCAAGCCTAAAAAAAACAAAAAAAAAAACCATAATTAATGACGACCATGCAGACAAGAACAAAACCACGATCAAGAACCATAACGGCGACTCTGCTGTTGAACCATAATGCTCCAAGTTTCTTTTCTTAGGCTTGTCTCTTCTCTTAATTAGGATCAGCCCTGGCCCAATAATATTTAGAGCCCTAGGGTTAAAAAAATATATTCATAGAGTAAGAAATATATTTTGAGAAAGAGAGGAGAGTGTTGGATTGCGATGAATTAAAAGTTTTTCTTTCAGAATTCCTAGGTAGGTCGAGTTGGAATGCTGTTTAAAGCCACGATCTTCGCTCTTAACCAATTAGTTAGAGACGGTAAAATGTTAAAAAGACAAGGCTGCTGGAGTGTGGAAAAAACTAAATTACGATGTTGTAGCTCATCCTCGAGAGACTATAAGCTAAGAGCGCAAAGATACTCCACGAGCTATGTATATATGTATATGTTAATACAAATTAACGTATGAAATTTGCTAAACAGAAACAAAAAAAATCAGTTGGTTTTGTTGCAATAATTCCAATTAAATTTGATTTTCTAATCAGATTCGTCATAAGTCATATTTTTTATTTTGTTTTTTTCGTTTGTTACTTAATTTGCTGGTGCTGAAGCGATCGAGTACAATTACTTCATTTTCATGTGCCCTTAGTTTGGCCATTCCTTTTTTTTTATTTGGATTCCTGCAGGTTAAGCAGAGGAAGATGTCGTCAAGTTGGTGAGGTAGGTGGCTCGAGAAATTGAAATTAACACGTGATTAATATTTTACTCTTCAATTGTTTGTAAATGCTTGATTAAATAGTGGACACGCAAATTCGTCTATTCGCGAACTAAACTACTATTTTTTTTTTTTTAAAAAGAACGAAATACAAATTGTTGGTTTATAATATTTTTTTTCTTTCACAAATCTATTTATTTGTGACAAGACAATATGCTTTTATTGGGTTCGATCAAAGATTATTATTCGAATTTTGAATGGTTGCAACGATAAATGGGTTTTTGTTCCATCATGGACTCCAAACAATAACACGATGATCATCTAACAAGCTGATATTCCAAATCCACTAGGTAAATTGCAGTTTTGTTTCTTTACAAACCTGTTACCTATGCTTCCCAAAAAATGTAACGGCAATAATTAGACTTGACAGTTGACACGACTAGTAGTAGTCTAGTACACACTACACAGCCACAACTAATAATAATATATACAAAATAAAAAAAATTAATAATTCAGTTGATTAATAATAGCTCCAAAAAAAGCTATGTACGTCTCCATAAATATAATATATAACCTTATCTCTTTCATTATTGAATATATAAAAGCACAATCAATATAATTATTTGAACTCATATATATACACACACATTTAGTTCTGTGTTCCGTGAAGAGAAAATTATGGGATCCATGGCTCAGAAATCGGTTTTGATGTTATGCGGAGAGTTCATGGAAGCCTACGAGACCATAGTACCTCTCTATGTTCTTCAAGCGTTTGGCGTTAACGTCCACTGCGTTTCCCCTGGTCGCAAAACTGGCGACAAGTGCATCATGGCCGCTCATGATCTTCTCGGCCTCGAGGCATTTCTCTAATCCTTCACCTCTTCTTCATTTTGGTTTTGCCCTTCCAATCGCTCTTTGCTTGATCAGTAAAAAAGGGATACAAAAATATATTATGCAAATTTGTTCCCGAAAATACTACACTTACACTTGCTATTAGTAATTGGAATTTTTTTTTTTTTTTTTTTTTTTTTTTTTTTTTTTTTTTTTTTNTTTATGGCAATCCCATAAATCAATAATTTTCTACTAAGATCTCCCACCAGATCGAGTAAGGGTAGACTACAAGTAATTCAAACTAGTACTTGAATCCTCACTACAGAGTAAGAATCTGATACGGGTTTGGGGTATATATATTTAGGATACTTTTGATAATTGGACATTGAGTAATTATATTAAATAATATATAAACGTTAAATTATCCAAAACATGCATTATGAGAATTGGGTGGTCTCAACGCAAATTGCATGGCCTACTCAATAGTAAAATAGTAACAGTTTGTGTTTTTTACCTTGTGACAGATATACACCGAGTTGGTGGTTGACCATCTCACAGTAAACGCGAACTTCGATGACGTCATCCCTGACCAATACGACGCAATTTACGTTCCCGGTGGACGTTTCACGGAACTTCTGAGCGCCGACGAGAAATGCGTGAGTCTTGTGGCTAGGTTCGCCGAACTCAAGAAGCTCATCTTCACGAGCTGCCACAGCCAGCTGTTTCTCGCGGCTGCGGGTCTGCTCACCGGTGGAATGAAGTGCACGGCGTTCGGAAGCATGAAGCCGTTGATCGAGCTCTCCGGCGGAGAGTGGTGGCAACAGCCCGGAATCCAGACCCTTTTTGACATCACTGATTGTGTCAAGGACGGCAATTTCATGTCTACTATGGGGTGGCCTACTCTGGCTCACAGTCTCAGAGTTTTGCTCGAATCACTTGGCTTCAAGATTTCTAGCTCCAAGGAGAATCATCAGCCTTCTTTGCTTTTCTTGATTGGGGTAAGCTCTTAGACTTTAATGTTCTCTCTTCAATTTTTTTTTTTTTTACTTCAAAAATAAATAAATTATATGTGATCTTGGTATATATACATGTAGGACTGTGTTGAAGACTACAGTATCAATGTACCATTTAAAGCGTTTCAAGCTTTAGGATGTAAAGTGGACGCAGTGACGCCAAACAAGAAGAGAGGTGAGAAATGTGCTACAATTGTTCACGACCTCGAGGACGGACGGCAACTTCCTACTGAGAAGTTTGGCCACAACTTCTATGTGACCATTGAGTGGGATGATGTCTCCGTGGATGATTACGACTGCATTGTGGTACCCGGAGGAAGATCGCCGGAGCTCTTGGTGATGAACCCCAAGGCCATCGATTTGGTCAGAACGTTTGTTGAGAAAGACAAGTTTGTTGCTGCCATTGGAATGGGAAATTGGCTACTTGCCGCGACAGGTGCTCTTAAGGTACGTAATATACACCGTTGATATTAGAGGTAGACAGATATCAACCAAACCAAATCAAAGATGATATTTGTATACCCGAGCAAAAATCTTTAAATTACTCTAAGATTAAAAAAAAATGTCAAGATAGGTTATTATCTCTTCACATTTAATTTGAATATACATGTTTGATATAACTCATCATACCAATAACCAATATAATTTCATGGCACCATTTTCTTTGGCTAGATTAAAACTTTCCAATTATAACTAATCTAATTTCATTGTTGTGTCATACTATTACATTGTACAGAAGAAAAGATGTGCAAGTAGTTATGGGACAAAGGTAGCTGTGAAGGTTGCTGGTGGTGAGATCGTGGAATCAGAACAGTGTGTGACTGACGACAAGCTAATCACAGCCGCAAAAACTTCCGATCTTCCTGCTTTTTTGTATGCGTTGTCGAGTGCACTTGGTCTTTCTGTTGTTTTCTAATATGTCAATGGTGTTTTAACGCCTAAAAATGTAACATAATGATGATCATATGCACATCACATTATTATGCATGCAATTGACACTTTATGTTGTACCATGGCTTGTATTTTCTAATTACTTCAATAAATCACTTAAAGAATATATAGTTGATTAGCAAATAGCAAAACCTGTCACCAAATAACAATTTGCTACATAGTAAAATGTTAGTGACTAATGAATTCTAAACAAACTAATTTTTGTTGTTATTCTAGTTTCACTAATGATATACACTGTATGTCACTAAAAATCGTATAGAAATAACAACATACTATAGTATAATAGTATAAAAACAACATATTGACGGATTAAATACGGAACTGTTCATGGATCAAAATAAGATAATGGTTTTTTGGTAGTTTAAATTGTAAATTGTAGTGAAAAAAAATTGTAAATTGTACATTGTAAATCGCATTTTTTTATAATTAATCACAGCATAAATTTCCTTACTTTTAAAGTTACAGGAAATTAAATTACCGAATTAGCAATTTTGGTTACGGTTAAAAACTTTTGGCTCATTAAAAAAAGAAAGCGAAGGAGAATATTCCGTTCGTCGGCGGCCGTCTTTCCCGCCCCCAAATCATACGATCTAAACCCTAAACGCTCGATTTCGTCACGATTTGCTTCAATCAACTTCACTACTCTGCTTCAATGGACTCTCACTCTTCCCATCTCAACGCGGCCAACCGTTCGCGCAGCTCTCAAACTCCTTCTCCTTCTCATTCAGCCTCCGCTTCAGTCTCTTCTTCTCTCCACAAGCGCAAGCTCGCCGCCACCACGGCGGCGAATGCAGCCGCATCTGAAGACCACGCTCCTCCTTCTACCTCTTTCCCTCCTTCCTCTTTCTCTGCCGATACTCGCGACGGTGCCTTGACTTCCAACGACGAACTCGAGAGCATCTCAGCTCGCGGCGCTGATACGGACTCAGACCCTGATGAGTCAGAGGATATCGTCGTGGACGATGATGAGGACGAATTTGCTCCCGATCAGGATCAGGACTCTTCCATGCGCACTTTCACGGCCGCTCGACTCGATTCCAATTCAGGAGTCAATGGTGGTTCGAGTCGCAACACTAAGCTGAAGACTGAGAGCTCCACTGTGAAGCTTGAGAGCTCTGATGGCGGAAAAGATGGTGGATCATCTGTGGTTGGGACTGGTGTGAGTGGAACCGTTGGAGGAAGCTCAATCTCAGGGCTGGTGCCCAAGGATGAGTCTGTTAAGGTACTGGCTGAGAATTTTCAGACTAGCGGAGCTTACATTGCGAGAGAAGAAGCTTTGAAGAGAGAGGTAGCTTATCACTGGATCCTATCTTTGAATTAATTAGAGAATCACCATTGACAAACTTGGTGATATCTTTCTTATAGGAGCAAGCAGGAAGACTCAAATTTGTTTGTTACTCAAATGATTGCATTGATGAGCATATGATGTGGTACCTTCCTACCCTCAATCGTCTCTCCTGTCAGAGAATTCTCAGCTTTTGTATCAGCTTTGAGTTTTTTTTTTCTGAATAGTTTGTTGAATGTTTTGCAGCTTGGTTGGGTTGAAGAACATCTTTGCAAGACAGTTGCCTAATATGCCCAAGGAGTACATTGTTCGTCTTCTGATGGACAGGTAAACATGCTAAACTAGAGTGAAATACCTAATGGTAAATTCTATATCAAACAATGGCTAATGGTAAGCATTCTAATATCTGTAACTTATGCTATTTTCTCAGGAAACATAAGTCTGTTATGGTCCTAAGAGGAACTCTAGTTGTAGGTGGTATCACGTATCGTCCATATCACAGGTAAGGTCTATTTCGTTTAACTTGTCCCATCTTTTTTACCCCAAGAATATTCTACTAGTGATGACTTTCTCCAAAATGTATAGTTATACGCTTATACATCTAGTTTTTTTTACTCTTTACTTTAAGACTGAAAGAAAGTATAATGACTTGGTATCTTATATTATCATCAAGCACATGTTTCTTCTCAAATAGAATAATATGTTAGTCTCATGTCATAAATCTTGACATGCTTATTAACTACACGTTTTCCTGCGCATCAGTCAGAAGTTTGGGGAGATAGCATTTTGTGCAATCACAGCAGATGAACAAGTAAAAGGGTACGGTACCAGACTGATGAACCACTTGAAACAACATGCACGTGATGTTGATGGATTAACGCATTTTCTTACTTATGCGGACAACAATGCTGTTGGTTATTTTGTCAAGCAGGTTGGTGTATTTCGTTGATTGTGCAGTTTCTTGCTCTATATTTAATCTGACAACAAATTTCAACCAACTGTTAGTACATATCAGAAAAGGAACTGAACTGTATTTTGCATGCAATGTTTTATATATGTTATTGTAGCAATAAGCATATAGGTTGCCTGAATTGTGCCTGGATATATACCTCAATGTTTCTCTTCAGAAAGTTCCGTTTCTACACTATTCTATCAAGTCTACTTTCTGGGATACTAACTGTAATTTTGATATTTTAATAGTCGTTCACTAAGTTGATCTTTTAAGTCTATTATCTTGTGCAGGGTTTTACTAAAGAGATTTACTTGGAGAAAGATGTATGGCATGGGTATGAAAACTATGCTCTTAAGTTCAAACTGCTCATTACCGTACTTTACTTGTGTGCTTTATATGTTTGATGTCTGACTGAAATATTTGTGGGCTCAATCAAGCTCACAAACCTTAGAGTAAAAGCATTATATTTCCTAGCTGATCATGCTACCAGAGAGTTTTCCAGAATTTGGCTTATCATTCTCCTCTACATCTTTGAACTTACTCTTGCAAATAAAAAAAGCTTGGTATTTTCCTAGGTTCATTAAAGATTATGATGGTGGCCTCCTAATGGAATGCAAAATTGATCCAAAGCTTCCATATACGGATCTGTCAAGCATGATACGCCAGCAAAGAAAGGTAAGCCATTGCGATTATTTTGTATATGGTAAAAAAATTCATGGGCCTTCAGGTTCAGCTATACCCAAAGTATCTGTAAATTTATACTCTAACTTTGTGGCTGATTCTGAAGAATTCAAAAACAGAAGCAATACAACTTTAGGACTTGATTATTGACAGTTCCTCTCCTCTATCGAGAAGTAATTAATTAATGGAAGTTCCTGTCTTCCTCTATGAGACCAAGAACCAAACTACCCTCCCAAAAGCTATCTTCTTAGTCTTCTAGACTAAGAGAGCATGGCAACCTACCACTAAAACACCCACACAGCTTAAAAGTAATTACTAAACAAGTAAACATAGGTTACATTACTGTCTAATTAATTTATGAAGACCTTTGCTAATTGGACCCTCGCGACCATTATACGTATCAGATTCTGATCCCCGTTGTACTTTTTGTTATATCAGGCAATTGATGAAAGGATAAGAGAGTTATCAAACTGTCAGAATGTGTATCCAAAAATTGAGTTTCTAAAGGTAAGCATCAATCGTTTTGTGTGAATTTAATTACTATGTATGTCACAGCGAAAACCCCATGTTTTCGGTAGTATAATAAACAAGATGATTTTTACAGAATGAAGCTGGAATTCCTCGAAAGATTATCAAAGTTGAGGAAATACGTGGCTTAAGTAAGTCATTATTCTACTCCCTGTATTGTTGCAGTTTGTTACTCAAGAAATAGATTTATCTCCCTTGAACAATATTCCAGTCATCTTAAAAATAACGTTGTGCTAGAGGCTCCATGAGATCAAGTTGATATATGCATGTGCTAAGATTCCTGCATTGGTTAGCTATGGGCTTAGGGTTTATCTGTAATACTTATAGTGGCTTTAAACAAATCGATTCATCTCCCTTTGTAATTATAGTTTGATTCATACGGGAAGTACGGTAAAATATTGCAGGGGAAGCTGGTTGGACCCCAGATCAGTGGGGGCACACTCGTTTCAAGTTATTCAACTGTTCTGCAGATATGGTGACAAATCAAAAACAGTTGAATGCACTTATGCGCGCACTTTTGAAGGTTGTGATAAGTTTCTGTCTTTCAGTGCATTGTTATTAAAATTATGATGCCCTCTTACATATTATGTTACTCTAGTTTGACAAGCTGTTGTTAATTGCAACAGACAATGCAAGACCATGCTGATGCTTGGCCTTTCAAAGAACCAGTTGATTCTCGCGATGTCCCTGATTACTATGACATCATTAAAGATCCCATTGGTAAGAAGATATATATATATATATATATATATATATATATAATATATCCATATTCGCTATTTAGTATCCAGAATTTGTCCTCTTTTTAAGTAAAAAATGGTTTCAGTTTGGTTAACCAAAAAATGGTAACATAGATCTGAAGGTAATTGCAAAGAGGGTAGAGTCGGAACAGTATTACGTGACACTCGATATGTTTGTTGCTGATGCGAGACGGATGTTTAACAATTGTAGAACTTACAACTCCCCTGATACCATTTATTACAAATGTGCAACCAGGTAAGATGTCTTTTCTTTCATTTCAACTCATCTCTTCTCTTCTCTTCTTATTCGGGTAATTTAATTATTTTTTTTTTCTCTTAAAAAGGTTGGAAACACACTTCCATAGCAAAGTACAAGCAGGTCTCCAGTCTGGTGCTAAATCTCAATAGAAGGTGGCAAAGTGAAAAAAAAAAGACAATTTCTTAGACAATTTTATTGGGAGGTAGGGAAGCAACCTCCCAATATTCAAGTATATTGTTAAGTTAATGTATGTTGTATATTAATTTGCATACGAATCTTTTAGGAATACAAATCTTCTCGCCAAGTTTCTCATACTTCCAATCATTTGTCCTTTTTCTCTCCTTATGCATATGACATTGTTGCCATCTAACATATTTAATCGTAGAATTCCAAAATAAACCAGAGCTTAAACCGAAAACAACAATCCTATGTGGCTTCATACTATACTGGCTCACACTAGAATTTGTCCAAATCGCACATAAGTTTTGCCAGACATTGTGGATTGCTAACTTTTGTTTAAACGGTTATGGTTGCCTCCAAAATTATGTGCAGATGTCTACAACTCTGACATTTCAACTTCGATTGTGTTAGAAACGATAGCTTTTTGACTACGAAACACAGGTGTGGATTCTCAATTTGTCCAATCATATATAATATATTAAGAGTTTACACAGAATCACACAGTAAGAAACAAAAATACAGACAATAGTTACCTCAAAATCACAAAACCAATGACTCTTGTTATGGCTAATGCTTGTGATTCCAATGGGGTAGGGTTTCATACAGATTAGAAGAATCAGGAGCAAATGGATTCTGCATGCCTTCACGATCTACCTGTTCCGGCATGAAATTCGCCGTCTCTACTCTCTGATTTGGTGCTAAACCGGCACTGGTGGTGGTGCTTCGGACTGCTGGTTTCAAAATGTGGTTAGAGTTTGGCGGGATTCTAGTGGGAGCGCTCGGAGTGTTGTTGAATGGTATGCCCATGTTTGGTCTTGCCCAATGCAAAGGGTTCACTCCCGTCACTCTTTTCACAGTTTCCTCTGCCATCTTAACCTGCACAAGTATTTATCAATGCGATGGGATAAACTCAGTTAATAAATAAGAAGATTAGATCATAATCGTGGGTGTTGTAAGATCTTAAAACTCTTGGAGTACCACAACAAGAACGGAACCTATATACCTTTGTTCTCAAAGTTTCGATATCAGCTCTTAAGATTCTGTTGTCAACAGCAGCTGCATCATACTTATGATTCATGTCACTAAGACGAGTAAGTAAAGTTGAATGCTCAGCTCTTAATTGGCCTACCTAGAAATGATAAAAACTTTTCCTATAAATCCCTGGAAGACAGCTGAAAAACAAGAAAGAATCGAGAAATGTTCAGTGAACAACTAATTAAAGAAGGAACCTGTGTATCAAATTCATTCATTTGTTCTTGCTTTCTTCTCCTGGAGCGCCTAGCGGATTCTCGGTTTGAGAGCATCCTGAGTAATTACAAAATAATGAATCATGATGACCTTAGATATACCTGGAGCCTGATTTTGTCTAAATGACTATTTATTCCACTTTCAGATGTACATGTACAAAAAGATTTTCCTAACAACAACAGTTAAAACATAAAACTAACTGAAACATTCCCCTTCTAAAAAGACTTCAGTTCTTGGTTTCTCTTTAAAGAGAAGTAGAAAATCTCAACTGCAAAGTGTTCCCCCACAAAACGTTCAAAGTCAAAAGTATATCTTTAAGATAACAAAGATCAAGATCTGTACCTCCTAGCACGCTTCACATCAGTAGGATCTCCATTATCAGCATCTCCATCAAGATCATCGTCATCAGAATCATCTCGTGATGAAATACTGGTAGTTTGTCTAGCTGGAACATCTGGTTTCTTCTGCGTGCTAGTTGATGAAGAAAATTTAACAGACGAAGCACCAGGTGAGGTTTGTGCCACAGTAGAGCCTAGAACAGTAAAACAATAATCCCATTATCAACCAACCGAAGAACAACTCGTATCAAAGGTATATATCGCAAGTGAGTAATATAGGAAGCTATGTAGTAGAATGCACTATGAAGTATGAAGTGTCAAAAGATCTCAGATCTCATCTAAACGCATACAAAAGCAGGAATCCATTTTGAGAGTCAAAAACCAAAACAAAGCAACGATACGTAACCTTGAGCTTGCTTTTGATTGCTAGCTGAAGCACTCGAATCTTCCGGTTTCACAGTTCCCACCTACAAAAATTCAAATGAAATCAAATCAACACTACAACCTCAATTTCTTCGTGTGAACACATATAAGAAGGAAATGGATCTAAAAGACGTACACGACGAGCAACAGCAGCACAAGCAAGCTCGAGCTTGCTCTTAAGAATCGCGTGATACTGATTAGGATCAACACCACCACCAGCTGAAGAATCCAACGGATCAGACGACGGAGCACGATTACGATTCCCTTGATCATCCGAAGGAAGGCGATGATGATGACTCTGCGGTTTCTGAATCTCGACGACGTCTTCGGTTTCGTCAACGGTTTCTTCAACTCTCGAAAGAGATTGAACCGGTGGAGGTGATCTCTCGGTTGCGTTTGTCGTAGCGCTCGAATCGGAACCGGACAACTCATTGAGAAGCCTGTGGAACGCCCACTCCGATTGACTTCGAGTCATCCCATCCGCCATGTTATGTGACGGTGTCGGAGCCGGGGTTGATCCCGGTGACGGCGCTGGAGGGGGAACAGGCCAGAAGGATTCGGTCAAATCATCGACAGAGAAGACGATGTGCATCGCTTACCCAATCGCCTCAGATTCCTTAATTTTTCTCTCTCTCTCTCTCTCTAGATTTTTTTCTGTCTTTTTCTCTCTCTTCTCTCTCTGTGTGTTGTCTTACGTGGAGCCGCCATTTTTGGTTAGAATACTTGACACGTTTCTCTATTGTATTGGATTAGTACTAAACCTAACATTTTCTTTGACTGTTAATTTAATTTAAAACGGCAAAAAGAAAAAAAAAAAAAAAAGTATTCGTCAGAAAAAGGTAAAAAGCATTTAAATTTACTTTTAGATGGTCTTGGTCTGACCACGCAATGGATGGGACAAGGATGAGTTCATGGAAATCTGATTTTATATACTAGCATAGTTCCAATTAAACTTCCTGATGCATCATGCATATGCCAAAGAAATTCTTATGAAACTGATTAAAACAAATGATGACCAAATCTTATACATACCACACGTTAATGCAAGCAAATACAACTATTTGACAAAAGCAACAATAGATATGAATTACAAACTCTTGGCTCAGTCAATGCCATCCAATCCCTTAGATACCATGGTGCTTCTTGAAGCTCGCTTTATATATCTCTGCAACAGACCTGGCAGTTTTACCAACACCAGTTTTGATCTCGGATATCTTCGAATCCATGTACTCTTTATGTTTAGATACCAAATCAATAAGTGCAAAGAGTTGTGCAGCACATGCTTGGACCTCATCTTCAGTCTTCTTCTCTGCTTCTTGCAAACTAAGCTCCGAAGCTTTCAAATACTCCGCAGCTTCTTTCTCCACCACTTCCAGATTCAAAGCCTCCGTTTTCACACACTCTACCATTGTTTTTGCCTCCATGTCACATTTCGTAGTAAACTCCTGAGTTTCCTTCTCCACCAACCTCATCTTCTCTTCGAGTTCATTGATCTGCAACTGAACCGACCCAAGAAGACTCCTTTTGGATTCTATCTTCGAAGCCATTTCAGACATCTGGTGTTGTAACGTGATCAATTCCTCCACCTTCTCCGCCGAGCTTCCTTTGATCCCATCATACAACGAACACAGAGCTGGCTTCACAACAGATTTATAATCCACACCCATCACCTCAGCAGGTGTTTCCCCTCTCTCTTTCACAGCAAACTGAATATCATCAAGCTTCAGTCTCCTAAGAGCTTGGTTACAATCAATGGCAAGTGTCTGAATCTGATGAAACTGATTACTAATCTGTGAGCTGAGTTCCCAAGCTTTCTGATCCCAACCATCTCTAGCAACTTCAGCCTCTGCAACATCTCTCTCCACAGCTTGTAACTCTCTTCTCATCCTCTCAACATCTCTGGCGCTAAAGTTCTGAAGCTCAACAGACTTCTTCAGCTCTTTATTCTCTTGAGAGGTTCGCTCTCTCTCTTCTTCCTTAGCTTTGAGCTCCTTATCTTTCTCCTCCACAACTTTCTCCACCGCTTGGGTCCTATCACTATACTCCACAACGATCGTTCGAAACTTATTCACATCTTTCTCAAGATCAGCTACAACTCTCTCCAGAGACTCTTTCTTCGACGGACCTCTCCTCAACGACTCAAGTTTCGCCTCTAATTCACCTTTAACATCGTAACAACCAGAGATCGTTTCAACCATATTAGTCTTCTCCGCGTCCAGTTGCCCTATGAACTCATCATCTAAAGCATTCTCCAAATCATCCTCGCCGCGAATGTAGTGAAGATAGGTTTGTTTCGCGTAGAAACTCATGGAGTTAGCTTCGGCGACGGAGGTGGGATTTGATAGTCGATGTTGACGGCAACGAGCGTGCTCGACCAACCAGAACACAACGGCGAGAATAGTAGGCCAATTGTGAGGCGTATTGGGAGCTTTGAGGCTAGATTTAGTGATCTTATGAGGACAGTTATGAGATTTGAGGAAGAAGACGATATCCTCATCCCACTTGTTGGAATCGCAAGGGTAATCTAAGGCGGAGAGTAAGAATTTTAGGGTTTCGGTGATATCTTTGACAGAAGGAACAGGATTACCGCGGATAACGATCGGGAAGTTATGAGAAGAGAGGAAGGTGTTGATGGATCGAATCATCGATGACTGGTGAGATCTGTCATCGTTGCCACCTCGGCCGCCTAAACCGATCGATGAAGGACGGCTGCTAGCGAAACTGGCGTCGGAGTCTCTTGAGTTAAAGTATTGACGATGTTGCTCGATCGATGGTGGTGGTGGCGGCGGCGCTCCGCCGAAACCCACCGTCTTTCTTTTCTTTATCGCGGCTTCTCCGCCTCTCATCTCTTTTTTGCTTTTTTTTTTTTTTCTTTCTCTCAGAGAACCGACACTGACACTTCCAACTGGGTCGTAAAGTAATCAAATCTATAGCAGCGGGGATTCAAAAAATTTCGAATTTTGGGAAACCTAATTTTTCGGGTTTACTCGAACCGGAATATCAAACCGGGTCGCAAGTTTATCTAATTTAACCAAAATTGGAAACATTCATGAGTCAATGGAAAAGACTTTAGCGTATTTATTATTCTGTGTGGTTAATGTAGAAATTTTGAAACCGAGCAACTGGTTTGTGGCTTGAGTCACACAGTAACTTAATCATATTTGAAATGTATCAAACTAGATTGACAAATTGATTATTTTATATAATCATGAAAAACAAAAAACAAAATCTCAAGATGTTGTCTGCAAATGTGTTTTTTTTTGTCTTTTCAAAGAAGAGCAGATTTGAGAGACTTGGTGAGCTTCTCAAGCTCCTTAAGTCCTTCCGTTGGCGAATTTGCATCCCCCAATAGCTTCACCATTGCACTGCCTACAATCACTCCATCAGCTCCCCATTCAACTATCTGTTCACACAACAAAACTAGTCAACAAAGAAGCAATAATGAAGACAACAAAAGAGAGGCTTTAGGAATCTTGTTAAGGTTTTAGAGGGGACCTGTTTCACATGCTCAGGCTTTGATATTCCAAAACCAACAGCCACTGGCTTGTCTGTCGCCTGAATTTAATTAAAAATGGGTAAACAACTTGAGCATTTCTACATCATTACAAGATAACTGAGAAAGTATATATATAAAAAAACTGTTTTTAGACCTCTTTGATATCCTTCAAGAGCGACTGAACCTTTCCGCTTACAGATGCTCGTGCACCAGTCACTCCAATTGAGCTTACCTGTTAAACCCAATAACAAGGGGGAATTACATTCTCAGATTAAGAAAACACATGTGAACATCTGCACAGAGAAATATACACTGAGAGGGATCTTACTAGGTAAATAAATCCTTCTGATGCGTCAACAATTCGCTTCATTCGCTCTGTTGGCGTGGTTGGGGTAGTGAGTAAGACCTTGATTACAAACATTGAGCAAAATTATGTTTACTAAAAGGCAAAAAGATACTGAAAGCCGAATGTCAAAATGAATAGAGGTAAATTCAGCAAAACACAATAACACATATACAGTCTCAGTGTCTACACTAAACAATGCTTCTACTGTTTCTGTCAGGGAGACTGGGAAATAGAATTTTCACAGACAAATGAAATATATAAAATCTATAGACACAAATGACTGAGAATCGTGCTACTCATAGTTGAAATCTTGGATAAAATACATGCGTCATTTGAAGCATATGCTTACCAGTTCAATGTCGTTGGCGAGTGCTTCTTTCCTCAGCATCTCAGTTTCCTCAAGAGGAACATCGGGAACCACAAGTCCCTGAACACCAACAGCTCTGATGCTGGACATGAACTTCCCTAATCCACGTTTAAGAATCGGGTTGTAATACGTGAACAACGAAATGGGACAAGATATTTGTGGAACAACCTGCGCCAAGTCCAACAATAAGAATACATATATATGATGATGTGACATCTGACAGGGGGACACAAAACACATCTCTTTGCTTTAGAAACAAAAAGACTCACCTTGTCTAACATCTCAAAGATGTTATCAAGATTGGTTCCCTTCTCCAACGACCTTGTTGCTGCAGCCTAAATCAAATAGAAAACAAAGGGGCATATTAAGCAAACAAAACTGAAAATTGCAGGCAATGGAAGCATACATAATCCAAATATAAAAGTTTGCATTTCGAATTTTTAGATGTTAAAACCTGAATAACAGGTCCATCAGCTAAAGGATCAGAGTAAGGAACACCCAATTCGATAATGTCAGAGCCACAAGCGTCAAGAACTTTCAATGCTTCAGCAGTAGTAGAGAGATCTGGATCACCAGCTGTGATGTACGGTATGAATGCTACCTTCACACATTAAAAAAAGTTATACAAAATCATAAATCAATAAACCACATATTCCCCAACGAAGTGTTACAAGTCTATTGTATCAGTATGACCAAAGTTTCAGACCTAGTTAGCTCAATGCTACTCACTCTGACAAGTATTCATAAGCAACACATATGCGTACTAGTTTGGTTTTTTTTTGTGATTCAAGTTCGTGAGATAGACAAATTGGTTAACGATTCCAAAACCTTATCATATCCAATTAGAAACCCGGGAGAGACAAATCTAGTCGAAAGAAAATGAAAAGAGTGAGAGACTTTATTAACTTACTTTGCCTTGTTTTTTGAGCTGAGTGAAAGTATCAGCGAGACCAAGGGTAGGAGAAGAGGTGGAGAGAGACGCCATGGGAGTCAATCTCTTGAAAGAAAGGGATGAATCAGGAGAAGAAGAAGAATGGCGGAATCCGAATTGGGTTTTTGGGGATTGGAGGAAGAAGACGCCGGATTTGAAAGCAATCGCCATTGGAAGAGAGCTTGTGGATTCTTCAAATTGGGTTTGGTTGAAGAAAGTGAGGATTAACTAATTATATAAACTCTCTCTGACCCACGTTTCGTTTGGGATTAATACGGCAGAAAGTGTTAGGTGAAAGCCACCAGCCAAAGAGTGTGTCAAAGCGCCGTCACTTGCATTTTGGAGCCTATTTTGACTTGGTGATTTTTGTTCTTCCGTTTTTGGTTTGTTAAATCATTTTCCATTTTATACGACATGTGATTTTATTATTAAAACTTGACTAAGATTATTCTTTTTTGAACAGTGAATTTGAACTTTCAACTATTTTTCATACATAATACGAGATTATAAATTTTAATTTTAATTTAAGATAACAATTTTGTAAGTTCAACCGTTACCATCCTTTTTTTTCCAAGTGTTATATTTATTGATCCAAACAAGTTTACAAGCCCAAAACCATGTCCAAATGATTACATCAAAGGTTTTTGTGAAGGATAACTCTTGCGCTTCTAACATGTCAATAACAAAAACACGTGGTGTAACCATGTTGCAAGAGAAACGATAAAACTTTCCGTCATCCTTTGCTGTTGAAAACTCCGATACCGGTGAACACTATTGACACCGGAAAATGTGTGAAGCATCAATTTTTGGTTGTTTCTCACCGGAGACAGCTTAAACAGAGAGAATGGATCCAAATACAAGGATTTCAACCCATCTAATTTTCCAAATCATCAAACAATGAGATCTGGCAAAATTAGAAAAAGGAAAGAAATTTGATTGATCCACAAGCTTGCTCAATCGAAGTTCCATATACAAGTAGAAAACGGCTAAAGGCAATCCAAATACGCTGGAAATACGTCTTCTTTTCATTACCTTTTTGTCATAATGATTTGTTGTAAACCACAGATTTTAAGAAACAAAACCGGCTTACTAACATCTGAGAGAGAAACAGTAAACCACCCGATCTGGTCGGATTAGATATTGTAGAATCTCAGCGGAAACCACCGGAAACTGTAAAAACCAAACTCGAGGAACTAGTTGGAGATCGCCGAAACGGCCCACCATACATAGATCCAGATATATTATTTAAAGTGAAACTAGATAAAACTAAAAAAATCGGCCAAAAACCGATTTACAGTAAAAGAAAACGATAAAAACCGGCCAAAATCGCATGTGGGAGCCGAATCTGCCGGGCGAAAACCGACCAACCACCGCTGTAAAAACCGGAAGATGTCGGACTGAAGTCAGTTGAACAAACTGGACGGCATTACCAGAAAAATCTGGACGACAGAGTATGGGACAGAAAAACCAGATTAACTCTGGCCGACGAATACAACTAGATGCTTTCTCTCTTCTCTGCAAGATTTTTGAGAGAGAGAAGAGAGAGAGAAAGCTTGTTCAACCGTTACCATCAGTAATTACAAACATTTGCGAGAATAAGCTTTTAAAATCTAGCGATTTAAAACAGTCTGACAAGTATAAGGCGGTTTATATGAGTGTTATCAATCTTTGCCAATCACAACCCCCCTCAAACATAACATTTACAATACAAATGAGCATGATAACCAATGAACACCTTGTTAGACTCATATTTTATATGCAAAAAATACATATATATATTATAAATATACAATATAGTTTTTAATGAATACTTATATCTATGTAAAGCATACACAACAAATCATATACTAAAAAAACCTTATTAGTATATAAAGAAAATAAATAAATAAACAATACAGTATGTTATTATACAGTTTATTCCAAGTAATTGGAGAACAAAGATAAAGCATGTGAAGTTTGACAAGCGAGAAACAACAGACGTGATCCAACATAATCAAATGTACACAGAGTACAGTAAAAATAGAGATGGTAAATTCAAAATGTGATGAGTCAAATAGAGGATCATTACTGTATAATGGTACATACTTCTTTCTCCAACTTCCTTCTCTTCCCTGTATAAATTTCATCATCTCTTGTCTGCAATATATTTTTTTAAAAAAATACTTCAGTTTTTCTTACTTTCCAAATTCTCTGGAAAAAAAAACTAAAAATAATAAAACAAAAATCACCTCTTGGTATAATGAAGGTAAAGCCTGAATCCTCTTTGACGCATCAGCCAAGCGTTTCCGTGGCATATGGTTTTCATTTGCCGCATGGTTCTCAGAAACCTATCACAAATCAGGTGACCCTCTTAAGATTCAAATCTTTCACAAACTGGAAAGTGTTTTACTTTGCATCAAACTGAATCACAAAGAGTTTTTTTGGTCCTAATTTGTATACAGTAAACCAGATTAGATTGTCCACTCCCTACACATCACACAATATGTCCAAGGGATTACCTGTTTTCGGATAGCTCCTGTCAGTAGGTCCTGGCATCCTGATGCATACACAATTTCTAATTTTGGACACTGGAGCACCAAAGTCTTTGGCTGCAAATTGCTGCATAAGTTTAAATTTAAGTCCTTGAGCTCTGGGCAGTTTAGGAACAAAGCCTGCATCAAAAGGAAGAAACTATGAGAAGATGGGATTAAGGTAGAACTTTTTAGAGAGCACTGGTGAAGAATCTCACGTCTAAACTAGAGCAACCCCACAAACTGAGTTTCTTCAGCCGTTTATGTTTGATAAACATCTTCTGATTGTAGCCTGGTGTTTTATATGGACTCGGATTCTCTTCAATGATCGGATTATCTAAATTTGGATCAGACACAGTCATGCCACAATCCATCAGCTCAAGAAGGGGCAATTGAGCAGTAGCAAATTGAATGCCACCTGCAAGAATATTCGTTATAGAAGAAATGAGAAACCAGGGATAAACTTATATAAACTACGTATATATAACACATATGCAAGCCAAAGATCAAGAATTTACTTGATGTAATGTTGGGACAAAGAGCAACAAGTAATTTTGAGAGTGTATCTGGTAACACATCGCAGATCATCCCAAGGCCAGTATCAGTAATGCTGGAACTAAAACCAACACAAAAAAAATCATGTCTTAAATTTACGCTCTTCATGTGAATACAAAACTGAACCACTAGAGATACATGTAAGATATACTGAACAAGAACAAGACATACCCACTCAGATCAAGCAATTCAAGGTTTGTGTAACTTGAGGAAATGGCAGCTACAGATGCATCTGTGATATCTATTCCAAGAACTAGCGAGAGCATTCTCAACATCCTGGACAATAAGGAAACTGACATCAATCTCTCAAATGAATATACGAGACTTAAAGTTCCAGAGAATGGTAAAATTTCTTAAATGTGTCTAACGTGGATTTTTTTCAAACAAAACGAAGAGTAGAAACATAGATATTAGACAAACCTGAAATTCACAGCAGTAAGCGCAAGTACTACAGGATGTGAAAGCTTCAAAGAGGCTATATGAATGTTCTGCAATCTAGTACAAGTCCTTCCCAAACCATCAACCATTGTTACAAGATCAGTCGAATCATCTTCTTGGCGAGAAAATTCCAGAGAAATTTCTGTAAGATTTGGACAATTGAAGATCTGACCAAAAGAAGAACAATATATTTTACGCTTAGACACATACAAATTCACCATCTGCACTATGGAGACGAAAAAGAGGGAAACTTAATTACCATCTTTGTGAGGGAATGAAGATCCGATAGCCAGAGAGTGGAAAGGCTTGATGAAGAAAGAGAAAATCCTCCTAGGTTGGAACATCCTTCCATCTTAAGACTTGTAAGTCCACGTTTATTAGCAACAAAGCGACCCAGCTCATCCCTATTCATACAATAAAACCATTGAACAATCAAAGACAGATCCAGAGAAGAACAACAACACAACAATTTCTAAGTCCATCAAAACCATAAATCCCCGTCAGAAGCAAAAATCTAAGATAAATCACATGCTAAATGACTGCTTACCCCAGATGAATGTACATCAAACAGAACCAACAGTTTCTACAATCATGACACTGATCCCATAAAACTCAAAGAAGCCTAATCATCTCAATCTCGCATAGCAACTCAAAAAATCTGGACTCGAACAAGACTATTTACCCAGTAATCCTATTGACAGCTGCACCCGAAGTAGAAATCTCCAAAACCTCCAGGTTAGGACAAGAAAATGCAATACAGGCCAGAGTTGTCGCATCAAAATCACTGCACATATACAAGAGAACAAAAAAATCCAATCAGAAACATGGATCGTTACGATTAATTGCAATTAATCCAAGAATCAGAAGACAATTAATATTTTTTTAGTTTATCAATCGTCGATAATTATAAAGAGTTCATTAATCCATAACTTTAAACTCGATTATTCTAATTCATTAGAGAACTCTCAGATCTAAATAGATCTTACGAAAAAATGAATCAAATCAATCAATCACCTCTCGATCTTAAGTGAGAGTCTAATAAGTCGAGGACACTTTTGTAATAAAGATCCGATGTATCCAATCTGAGCTCTCTCCGGAACCCTAATACGAAGCTCCTCAGCCGCTTTCCACATCTTCCTCGATGTCTCTCTCCATCCTTTACAAACCCTAGCCGCCATCAGCAAACTCGAAGGCGGGAGCCTCTTAAGCACCTCCCATAAACCCACGGCATGAAACCTTCCCGGTTGAACGATATCCGTATCCAAATGAAGATCCAGATCCGTCGACGCAGCGTCCAGATCGGGCTCATCCAGTGAATTACTACGCGCATCGACGTCGTCGAAAGACAAAGCGCGGCGCAAGTGAGTGAATGACTGACGAGAAGACGGCGCCGCTGTTAAGGATAAGACGGTAGAACGGGAAGAAGAAGCGGCGGCGGAGATGCAGCTGGTGACCGGCTCGGTGGCGATCGGAGTAGTGGGAACATCAGATGGAGTTGGAGTTAAGAGACAGACATGGCCTTTCTTAGGTTGACCACATCTACCGCAATTGTAACTACCTCGGTTTTTTCTAATGCGCTGAGATTCAAGCGCGGCTGAGATCGCGGCGGTTGCGGTGGCTGGAGAAATATGCGGCTGAGGTTGCATCGTTAGATTTGGGAGATAGAGAGAGAGAGGAGGGAGATGGAGTTTGGGGGGAGTGAGATTTGGGATTGGGAGTGGAGGCAGAGAGATGAAAAGAACAAAAAATGAAAACCAAAATGAAAAGAAGAAAAAAAAATAAAGAGGAGGGAAGCAACGGCGGGAGATAAAATGGTGTTTTCGCGCGACTGATTTCGAAAGACACCGAAGCAAAAATTGATGTTAAAATTGTTGAAAAATGAAAGACGGTAGCCGCTCAGCTAATAATAACAAAGGAGCGTGAGGTCTACTAGCTTCGTGAATTACAGTTTTACCCCTTAGTTTTTTTGGGAATATATCACGTGGTCTTCTTTTGTTGTTGTAGACGTTGGGATCCACTGTACTTACCAGTGCCGATAATAAGTTGACTAATATTATTTTTTTGCTATTTTGTAAGGAAAAGATTCTTCCTATATTTAAAAAAAAAAAACAATTAGTAGTAATTAGTTACTAGTTAAAGCAAAGACAATGAATAAATATTAGTAGAGAATCTGGAAATCGTGTCGTGATAAGCTAATAAATTAAATTATGACATAGTATTTGATTTATCTTTATTTTTTGGTTGGAACATATTTATTACAAAAATCTCTCTTTGTACATAATTTTTATTTATTTTAATGGTCATTCAATATTTTATAAATAATGTTTAATAGAATTAATTATTTTTTACTATTTAGTACAGATTTTTAACATTTTGGTAGGGATATTTTTTGTTGTAAATTATATCTCTATTATATTATATATTTCCTTTAATTTCAGATATTTTCACTTCTAATTATTAGTCTAAAAATAAATATTTTGGTATCTTATATAATATAGTTGAGTTTCTCCTAAAACTTTCAACCTGAGACTAACAGATGTCCAGAGCTTAACATCTGTCCAAAATTCACAAAATTACTTAACACCTTTAATAATACACTAATATACATATGTCTTTTTCCTCAAATTTAAACACATTAATATCCATTTTAATTAAACTTAAATATATTATTATATCTAAATACCTAATATATATTTTAAAAAAATCATACAACAAAAAATAACATCATGAGTCATGACACACTTTATGGTTGACCAACCAATTAATACATTTAAATGTAAATTATCTACATAAATAACATACAGTATATGTAATTTGTTATCAACAAGCAAACACCTCTAAATATCTTACAAGACAGAGTATTACAAACTATTTTCTAATGTATTAACATACAAAAAAATTGTAATAAATTAAGCTAAAAATATACTATAGACAATTTATAATAAAACATAACATCAAACATATTTATTATATCTAACTAATATTATCAGCCCAATTATTGGCGGTTTCACTTATGTACATAATATTTTTTGTTACCGTTATGAGATTGATTTTGCTTCAATTGCAATTACAAAATTATTTATAAATACATACTTTTAATTTTGACTCTCCCAAGTCGCTCACCAAAGTTGTCTACATTAAATAACGTAATTAACTAATATATGTAACGTAAATTTGTAAAATGGATTCTCCAACTGTTTTTTAAATGTATACTTTTTAATTCATTGAGTTTTGCATGAATGAATTTTAATATGAATCTAGGTTTTTTTTTGTAGTGCACAAGTCTACTTGCAATTTATTCAAGACAAAAAAAAAATTACAAACAAACATGACTTGAAATCACAGTTTCATGGGCATCAGCCTCAACAAGCGACTCCACAACAATAAGAGTATCCTCTAACATATGCAAGCCTTAAGGCAAAGTAAAAATATAGTTGGATCATCTGTTGTTAAGACGATTAGCTTGCCTATAAATATGTGAAAGTTGAACTATCCATTCCCGAGATACAAAGCAATGATACAAACTAAAATGAAAGAGAGAATCGGTCTCTTCAACTAAAGTATATTTTCGACAATATTTAATATAGAGTGCGCTATTGTAATGACAACTACAATTTATTTTCAAGAAAATCGATTATTAAAAGGTTAAACAAAAATTAAAATTGTTTTTTAATGTATGCAAAAACTTTAAACGACAACTAATTTGAATGAGAGGGAGAATCAATCTAAAGACATGTATTTTAGTGTGGGATTTTAGTAACTCACATAACTAACATATATGTAAGTATCATATAATAAAAAAAAAACAAATTTATATATAATAGAAAATGGTCTCTCCTAGTAACCAATCAAAAAGAACTATTTTATCATATAAGATAGAACAATGTACATTTCACAAAAAAAAGATAGAAAAATGAATATGTCTAATAGTTAGTTTTTTCTAATTGTATTTAATATTCTGTTATAATAAAAATAACAAATTTAAGTAATACAACAATATGTTTGTTCGTTTGCTTGCCGTAGGTATCTGCGTCTTGACGCTGCGGCAAACGCTGCGACCTACGTCTATGTTTTTAAACGTTGTTTCGATTCAACGGTTAAACGTAGATGCAGCCGCTGTCGCTGCCGCAACCGTCTGCATCAACCAAACGAAAAACGTCCAATGAAGTTAGAGGATTAAAAACACAATAAAACATATAAATTTTTATATATCCAGATTTATTAAAAATACATTAAAAAATAAAATAAAAAATCATGAAAAATCTCAAAAAGGAAAACAAATCCGCCGAATGGGCGGACTACGACCTAGTAAAATATATATTTTGGTTGTTTTGTAACTTTGTTAACTGTTTGGTGGGAGACTCTGAATAGTGACCGTGTTGAATTTATCGATTTGTCAAAAGCTTATTTCATTCGCAACGATGCTAACATGAAGTCTCACGTGGTGGCTTCAAAGATAAAAGCTCATCACAGTACCCAAAAAAAACTAACAAAGCAAAAGAAAACTCGATATTGTTCATATATCTATACAGCCGTTACGATGGCACAAGATTTCAAAGGTTCAGTTTTAGAGCTCTTTCGGGAAAAGTTACAATCTCTCTCGAGGAATTTGATCGTGTAGGTCAAACGATCAAAAGTATTGCAGGACGGCGATCATATCTCCACGCGACATTAAAAACATTGTTCTCTGCCAAGAAAAAGCTTCTTCTTCACAGACACAATGTTCTCCTGCAAACATGCAAGTCAAAATATCAAGCACAGTTACGGAGGATTCTTCTAGTCTAACCTTTTTTTGCGGGGTGGGCAGAATTGACATCCTAAGCATGGTATATGAGGCTCTGAGCTAATGCATTGCATGTCTTTTCTAGGATTAGAAACTAGGACCAGTACTTCGGAAACTAGTAAATACCTTATCAGGGAGCTCCAATGCCGTGAATACAATCTTATTGCCACCTTCTCTACACTCCAGCAGCTGCTTTAGCTTCAGGACTTGCCTTTCCCTAAAATGAAATTGGAAAGACACATCTCAGTTCCAATCTTTTTTCCATGTCGCAAAACAACGAGAAATAACTAGATGGATAAGTTTGACTGTTCGCAATTCACAAACAAACCTCAGGAGAGTCTTTGCGGATTTTCCTGGTTGGAGTCCTCATAGTGACAAACTCCTCAGACGCTGTGGGGTGAACACCCACTGTAGCATCAAAGTCGGCCTTAGTTAAGCCAGCTTTTACTGCAACCCCAAATCCCTGCCAAATAAAGTTCAAATTCGATCATACATGTTTTCTGTGTATACTTGTCAGATAAGATGAATCATGTTAACAGTCAAACCTGGATGATTTCTGGTGAATCTTCTCCACACATGTGAACACCGACAACTTTATTGGTGTTTGCACAGACAATGAGTTTCATGAACACCCGGTCGGGAAGTCCTGAAAGCGTAGCCTTTAATGGCCTAAAGTTTGATGTGTAAACATCGACATCACCATATTGTTCTATGGCCTGCAAACAAGTATCTAACATTTATATACAGTGACACACGATAAACATATTTTCAACAAATCATCCTACTTACCTGCTCTTCAGTTAGACCAACTGTTCCGATAGGTGGTTGGGAGAAAACGGCGCAGGGAACGGCTCTAGTTGATCATAAACACACAGAAAGAACCAAAGCCATCAGAGACAACAGTTATAAAATGTTCTACATTACTGAAAAAGCATGAAAGACTAAACAGAGAAAACTCTCATCAATCACCAAAAATTCAAGGTCTAAACATCAAAAGTAAAGATTGTTATGTTACCTATAATCAGGCTTGGTTGGCTCGTTTTGAAACAAAGTTTTAGCCAATGCACCTCCCTCCATCAAAGCAACTGGAGTCAAATTGATTCGGTCAGTGACATCCCCAACAGCCCAGATGGAAGGAACAGATGTTTGTGAATATTCGTCAACCTTACAAAACAAAGTGGAAACATGGAGCACAGTTACACAATAAGTAACAAGAGAACTGTGCATGATGCATTAATAGAAATACCAAGTGACAAGAAAGTAAAACATTTGATCATACCTCTATTGCTCCATTCTTCGCCATTTTTACACCAACATTCTCCAACCCTAAGTTCTGTTATAGCAGCCAACATTACATCAATGATCAGTCATATTCTACTACCATTGTAGTAGCTTCCATTTAGTAATAAATAAGGGGTAGCAGAGGTTAGTTTATCGTAGACAAAGTATTAAAGCAATGAACTTTGCTAACACTTTTTCATTTTATAATCAGCCTTCGAAATAAAAGTTATGTTATACCTTTGTGTTGGGCTTGCGACCAGTTGCAAACATTACATGTGAAAATCCCTCAACAGTACCCTTGCTGGTTTTCAGAGACAACGAGCCATCACCAGATTTGATGATGGCTTCAGGGGATTCTTCTGTGTGAAACTCAATGCCTCTTAAAGACATCTGCTCTCCAACAAAATCCCTGACCTGGAACAAGAATAATAATTACAATTAGAAAATAGCCAAAAGAGAACAAAACGAAAGCAGCCAAAGTAACTCTCATTTTTAACTCACGTCTTCATCAAATCCCCTCAGCACCTTCTTTTGCCTTATAAATACATGAACTTCACTGTTAAGACCATTAAAGATACCAGCAAACTCCAGGGCTATGTAGCCACCACCAACTATTGCAATTTTCTTAGGCTTGGAAGGCAAATCAAGCGCAGCATCTGAATCAATAGCAAACTCTTTTCCTGGAATGTCAGGAATGAAAGGACGTCCACCAACTGCAATCAGAATATTCCTCGTAGTATAGATTTTCCCATCTACGTCAACAGTGTGTGGGTCTATAACCTGAACACACATATATAAACATATCATCAACCTAAAACTAATACATAGAAGTCAAAGCATATGAACTATATATATAAACTCCGAGCTTCATCAGCATACCTTTCCACGACCTTCAACCAACTTAACATTAGCTTTGCTCAGTATATTCTTATAAATACCAGTCAACCGCTGCAACTCAGCATTCTTGTTAGCAATCAATGTACTCCAGTCATGAGTAGGCTCAGTATCATACTTCCAACCAAATCCATGACTGTCCTCAAACTCGTGACTGTATTTGGATGCATACACAAGTAACTTCTTTGGAACACATCCTCTCAGTACACACCTATAGAGATCACCAAAAAACGAATTCACTCAATTCGTTTTTGAATTTTAAAATCTAACACAGCTTACAATTACATCTCTGTACAACACAATCAAATGCTTCAAATTCACTAGCAGATGAAACGAAACAAGCCAGAAGAAGAAACAAATCTTACGTTCCACCGACGCCACCAGCAGTATCAGAAGAGATGGTGGAGAAAGGGAGCTCGCAAACGGCGGCGGATGCACCGAAGCTAGTGGCGAAGCGAGAGGCGCGGACGCCGCCGCTTCCGGCACCGATAGTGAAGAGATCAAAATCGTAGTGGCGCTCGGAGTCAGTTCCATTGTCGGAACTGGCGCTAACAGAGAACCGGCGAGAGTGGTGGTAGTACCGGTGGTTTGAGAGTACGGCGACACGGGGACGAAGGGAATAGAGAGAGGTTAGGGTTTTAGGGAGCGAGAGAAAGGTAGATGATGGTAGATGATGAATAGCGATTGGGAGTTTTTTGCAGAGGATTTGAAGAGATGGTGAAGATGAGATTGTACTTGTTAGCTTCGGAGTCGAAGCCATCTCTCTCCACGATTCTTCCTCTTTCTCTCTCTTTTTCTTTTTTTTTTGTTCTTTCAAGTTTGGGTGCGTGTACTGTATATGCTTATTTCGATAATTAAACTTGTGGCATTCCATAGATTTATGACATATATTTAATTGTTTTTTTTACAATTTATAACATGTTTTTTTGTGTGGTCATAAAGACTCTACCAAACTGACGATAACTCACCCATGAGTCCATGACACTACTATAAGTCTATAACACGGATACAACTTCCAGCGGCAAGACTTTTTAACAATAACAACGAAGTGACTGTCAAATGGTTAAACGATGTAATGGTATAAAACTATAAATAATTTACTTCGGCTTTGATCTTTGTCGTCTTAAATAATGAATAATCTAATGATAGTAATGTACAACATTCTACGGACACAACCTTCAAAGTCCATGTATGGTTCATGGTTGTGCAATGACCTCTTGGATATGGAGAAGCTTATTATTGGAAGAAATATAAATAACCAGTCCAACCTCCCTTGATTTGCTATGACCCATGTGAAGGAGACTAATTAAGTGATTAAGCTAGAGGATTTAATATTTGCCTCAAACAAACTATTATATAATTGGATGCATTTTGTGTTGCCTTGGTATTAGGAAAACGTTGCCAAGTTTATATTTTGATCCAATGCATGAGCAAGATGTGTATTGAAACCATGATTAAGTTGATATGATTTATTGTAAAATTTTTTTAAATCCCACCTAAAAATTTGAATTTTTGTATTTAACTAAACAAATCCTCTCAAATTTGAATCTTTAAAAATCATTAAAATTTAAATTCACAAACTGTTTTGAATAACAGTAGATTTTTAAGTAGATTTTTTTTTTTTTTGAATGTCATGTTAAATTAGATTCAAAAGAAATAAACGTTTTCACAGAGCGTTTTAAGTAGATTTTTAAATCATCAGTTCAATAATAGTGAATTTCAATTGACTTTTTAAAATTTATGATTGAATAACATAAGGATTTGTAAATTTTACACAAATCCCTTTAAATGTCAAGTTGAATATATATATATATATTTAAACTACAAAATGTATAGAATACATACCATGAAACATATATTTCAACCCTTAATATATGTTTCTTGCAAAATTTCATAAAGCAATTAAATTTCTTTAAAAATAAAATTCTTCTCAATGTACTTTTAAGTTCACTTAAAGAAACAAAACAGTCACTGATCCAAAAAAAAAATCTCTAAACAAAAGAGTCGAGCCATCATATGAAACTACACCGTATCATTAGGCCTCAGCATCTGAAACGGCGCCGTATGCTAGGCCCCCTTTGATTACAAAAAGAAAAAAACCCACTGAGTCTGTGAAACTCTCTTCTAGGCTTTTTCGACTCGCGGATTTAGGGGAAGAGATGAATTCTGAAATCCATTGAAAGAAAGAGAGAGATTTCGCCCTCTAAAAATTTCCAATTCCCGCCAATTTCCTATTCTAGTTTATCCCCAACCTTCTAGAAAACCCTAATTTGGCTAATTTCACTATCCGCTGCTTTCTTTATCCGGAAACCAACTCCGAGATCTCCTTCTCCAAACCATGCCTGCGATACAAGCCCCACCGGGGAAGATCCTGCAACTCGAGATGGAGAATTTCAAATCTTACAAAGGTCATCAATTGGTTGGTCCTTTCAAGGATTTCACCGCTATCATTGGTCCCAACGGTGCCGGCAAATCTAACCTAATGGACGCTATTAGCTTCGTCCTTGGTGTTCGTACCGGTCAACTCCGTGGTTCCCAGCTTAAGGATCTTATCTACGCTTTTGATGATCGTGACAAGGAACAGAGAGGCCGGAGAGCTTTTGTTCGACTCGTTTATCAGATGGAAGATGGTGTAGAGCTTCATTTCACTCGTACTATTACTAGCGCTGGTGGGAGTGAGTACCGTATCGATAATAGGGTTGTGAATCTTGATGAGTACAATGGGAAGCTGCGATCTCTAGGGATTCTTGTTAAGGCTCGTAATTTCTTGGTGTTTCAGGTGTGTTGAGAATTTTTACACTTTCATTCTATTTTTGTTTTTGTTTCTATGAATGAGTCTGGTAGTTCGATTTAATTTTGAATCTGGGTGTATATAACTTCTGGCATGTCAAATTGTAGGGTGATGTTGAATCTATTGCTTCCAAGAATCCAAAAGAACTCACTGGACTCCTGGAGGAGATTTCTGGATCCGAGGAGCTTAAGAAAGAGTATGAAGAACTAGAAGAGAAGAAGGCCAGCGCTGAAGAAAAAGCAGCGCTTATATACCAGAAGAAGAAAACAATTGGGAATGAGAAGAAGCTTAAGAAAGCACAGAAGGAAGAAGCTGAGAAGCATCTTAGGCTGCAGGAAGAACTGGTATTTATGTGGATTTGCCTTTGTTCTCTAGTGGAGAAGTGCTTTATTACTTATTTTGGTGATCTTTTTTTGTTTCTGCGTTCTTGTTAATTTGTCTTCACGCCATGCAGAAAGCTTTGAAGAGAGAACGGTTCCTATGGCAATTGTATAACATTGAAACTGATATAGAGAAGGCGACTGAGGATGTTGATTCTGAAAAGAGCAATCGTAAAGATGTCATGAGAGAGCTGGAAAAGTTTGAAAAAGAAGCTGGTAAGCGAAAGGTAGAACAAGCAAAGTATCTGAAAGAAATTGCTCAACGTGAGAAGAAAATTGCTGAGAGAAGCTCGAAGCTTGGAAAAATTGTAAGTATACCTTGAAAATCTGTGTTTAACTGATTGTATTTTTCCCTCCCAAATATAGCATCTCCAGACATCTCTTACAATCTATTGTTTTGTTATCCTCTAGAATTTTACTTCCTCACTTGAGTAACTTTTATCTGTACCTTTTCTGTGGAGTAGCAACCTGAGCTTCTGAGGTTTAAAGAGGAGATAGCTCGCATAAAATCAAAAATTGAGAGCAATCGAAAGGAGGTGGATAAGAGGAAAAAAGAAAAAGGGAAGCATTCCAAGGAAATTGAACTGATGCAGCGTAGCATTAAGGAGCTGAATATGAAAATGGAAAGATTAAATGAGAAGAGACAAGATAGCAGCGGAAAACTCCCAATGCTCGACAGTCAACTGCAAGATTATTTCCGAATGTAAGTTTTAAGGATTTCTTTCTGTTCGTAGACAGAAGCATTGCCATTTCCCAACTGTCTTGAGGTTATAGATATTTAATCTTATTGCTTGAGTTTTTGCGGGGTAATGAATATTGCCATGCTTTTTTTTTTAATGAAAGAATTGTTGGGTACGAGTACTTATTCTATGCTTTGAAGAATAGTTTAAGAAAACAAATATATAAGTGTTTGTTTGACATAACGACATATATCTAGTTGTTTACAGGCGCTATTATTGGTGCTTTGTTGTAACTTTTGTAATATGCATCTTCTTCTAGTTTCACCATCTACTATGCATATTCAACCTCTTAAAATCCGTATGAATCCCTGGTTTTCTGATCGATTTATTTTCATGTTTATCAATGTGGTTTGTCTCAGAAAAGAAGAAGCTGGGATGAAAACCATTAAGCTAAAAGATGAGTACGAGGTTCTAGATAGGCAACATCATACTGATCTTGAAGCATTGAAAAATCTGGAAGAAAATTACCAGCAACTAATAAATAGAAAGACTGATCTTGATGAACAAATTAAGGGATTTATATCCAGGCAAACAAATATTGAAGAATCTACTTCAGAATATAAGAATGAAGCAACTAGTCTGAAAAAGGAGTTACGTGCACTGCAAGAGAAGCATCGAGATGCCAGGTTAGTATAAGACCTCTACTCACTAGATTGTCTACAATTGGATGGTTTACTTGCGTTTTTATGATATCCTTTAAATGCTACACATTGCTGCAAGTTTTTTTGAACTATCTCCCTTGAGATTTTCTTACGGTTGCTTCATCTTTTGAACTATGGTTTGAGAGATATTGGTAATTCATTTATCAAGAACACATTCTTTTCAGTCTTCTCTATTCAGATTATAAACCCCTTCTTGAGCAGGCAGAATACATTTTGTATCTCCTGATACTCAAATTCAGAATCTTCCGCTGTACAGATTTCATGGCTAAAGGCTGTGGACAAAGCTTCATTTTTGCTTGTGGTGCAACAGACCAGACTGAACCTTTTCTTTATTCTTGATAGTTTCTAACCTGCTTATATGATGAACAGGAATGCCTCTGAAAACTTGAAGACGAGAATCGAGGAAGTAGAAAACCAGTTAAGTGATTTAACAGCTGAAAGGTATGAAAATGAGAGAGATAGTCGGCTAACACAAGCTGTTGAGTCTCTCAAGCGTCTTTTTCAAGGAGTTCATGGTCGGATGACTGATCTTTGTCGGCCAAATCGGAAGAAGTATAACCTTGCTGTCACTGTTGCTATGGGAAGATTTATGGATGCAGTAGTTGTAGAAGATGAAAACACGGGAAAAGATTGCATCAAGGTACTTATATTATGCATTTGGTGTTCTAATCCTATGCAAGTTATGAACTCATAATTCGTAATTTTTATCTCTTCTCTGCTGACAGTTATTGTTTCAGTACAGGTGAGTAAGATATCTTTACCATATTACTACTCTCTGGCCTATGCCAACTAATTAATGATACTTTAAACACTACCACCACTTAATGATTATCAATTCATATTATTTAGGTATGTAACATATATGCTGTAATCATCTCCATGCAGACTTCATTCCATATAATTAAAAGTTGACACTTTCGAAGCTTTTTCTACCTTGCTTTTACGCAATATGAAGTAAATGTTTAAGACGATTATGGGATGAAATGAGTTTTTTTTTTAATTTGTACTTTGCAGTACTTGAAAGAGCAAAGGCTTCCTCCTATGACATTTATTCCTCTTCAGTCAGTACGTGTCAAGCCAGTGTTTGAAAAATTGAGAAATTTGGGTGGCACTGCAAAGCTGGTTTTCGATGTTATCCAATATCCTTTGCAAATAAGTGAAGTGATATGACTTTGGCATACTCAAGGTTGCAATTTCTCATTTTTTGGATTCATATCATTGCGTGCGTAGTTGGTAGCTTGAGATTATTTTAATATATTAAACCAAAGATTGAGAAGTATAGAAAGGTATATGTGAGTTGGTTTCTAAATTATGTATTTTGGTCCTTAACTACCCTACGTTCGATCCTGAATTGGAGAATGCGGTCCTTTTTGCTGTTGGAAATACTCTAGTCTGCGACGAACTTGAAGAAGCCAAGGCTCTTAGCTGGACCGGAGAGAGATTTAAAGGTATGTTCCTGTTTCCTTCTTTAGGTGTAACTTACTCATATACTTGCGCTAAAGTTGGCTTTACTTCTTACATATCCTGATTTCTATTATTTTTAGTTGTGACTGTTGATGGTATATTACTCACAAAGTCGGGAACAATGACTGGTGGTACCAGTGGTGGAATGGAAGCAAAGTCTAATAAATGGGATGATAAGAAAATTGAAGGTTGGTTTTTCACTAGCTGGTTAAAAGCCTCTTAACTTCTGATGTAGTGTCTTAGAGCCAATATTCGTTTTGCAGGATTGAAGAAAAAGAAAGAAGAATATGAGCTACAGTTGGAAAATATTGGATCTATTCGAGAAATGCAGATGAAGGAGTCTGAAATATCTGGAAAAATAAGTGGACTTGAAAAAAAGATTCAGTATGCTGAAATTGAGAAGGTAACAACCAATTTATCTTTTCCAAGATGAGTTCATATATCTTACTTGCTGTTGTCAAGGGAATCCTGTTAGGGATAAGAATGCCATACAGTAGCACACATTTTATCTTTCCTTCTGCTAGGAGGAGCTGTCACTATTCAGAAAATACTAATTGGTGATTTTAACAGAAAAGCATCAAAGACAAACTTCCACAGCTTGAGCAAGAGAAGCAGAATATTACTAAAGAAATTGAACGCGTAGATCCTGAACTCGCTAAGGTAATTTTCTATCTTTTCTGATATTTTGTAGAGTTAAAACCTGATGACAATATGACTGAATGCCATTGGTATCTATTGTAGGCTAAAACTCAGGTCGATAAAAGAATAACAGAAATGAAGAAGTTGGAGAAAAGAATCAATGAGATTGTTGACCGTATCTATAAGGATTTTAGCCAGTCGGTTGGGGTTGAAAACATACGTGAATATGAAGAAACTCAGCTCAAGAATGCTAAAATGGAGGCTGAAGAAAGGATGGATCTGAGTAACCAGCTTGCTAAATTAAAATACCAGTATGTCTCTTCTACTCTGTTTTTCTGTTTACATATCAGATCTAGTTAAACTTCACATATACAGTGTTAGTCTCTTTCGATTTATTTTTCCCATGTCTGTGCTATCATAAAGCTCTGATTCTGAAGTCAACTTGTCATTCCTGTTTCTTAATAAACACGATGTCTGTAAGGGTCAGTATCCTGTTGCCTGTAAAACCTGTGTTAGAAAACTCTGCTACCTGCTAACTGGTTGGCTGAGTTGAAATACTGCTTTCTATTGAATGGAGCTTGAGTTTGTATGATCAGAGTAAAGTAGTAATTTAGTCGGTTCATGAAAATCACTTTTTCGAATTCCAGGCTGGAATATGAGCAAAACCGAGATGTGGGTTCACGAATTCGAAAGCTAGAGTCTTCTATCAGTTCTTTGGAAACTGATTTGGAAGGTATACAGAAGACGATGTCTGAACGTAAGGAGACAGCAGAAAAAATTACAAATGAAATCAACAATTGGAAGAAGGAAATGGGAGGTATGTGATTCTATATTAACATTAAATCTTATGGCCTTTTTAGTCCTATGCTTTTCTTGAAACTCAGTGCCATTTTGAGTTGTCAATTTGAGGATTTCATTCGTAACAGACATTAACATGATCCAGTAAAAGCACATTGTCTGTATCTGACCTGAGTTTGCTTCGGCAATTTTCAACTGTTGGCCATGAGTTGGGGCCCTGTTACTTCGGCAATTTTCAATTTACATGCCTTTTCCAACCAATTGTTTGTTTGCATTACATAATCCTTGATATTTGTATATTGATTGCTATGTCTAAGGTTTGAACAATTTTGGGATATACTTGATTTGCTCAACATCTTGCTTAAATGTATGGATACACTACATCTTAATCTAATTCAGAAAGAAAGCTATCATATAGAGATAATTACTTGAGGCTGATAGATGGTTGGTGTGAAGATTCAGTATGATTGATTCTCTAGCCCTGTTACTCTTTCTTTGCTTTTCTTGTATAAGCATAAGTTACAAAACCATATAATTTGATTATCACCTTATCTGTCTACTGTTCTTTGCCGAGCAAAAAGACTGCACTGGTTTCTTCTTTCTTAGAGATGTGACTATCTATTGCTCCTGCTTGCAGAATGCAAACAAAAGTCGGAGGAGTATGAGAAGGAAATCCTGGATTGGAAAAAGCAGGCCTCTCAAGCGACAACAAGCATAACCAAGCTCAATCGTCAAATACATTCGAAGGTACAATGAAGATTCATCAAATCCTTTCCCTAAAGATATGTAATGTCTGAGCATGTATACACTAAAGCTTCCATATGATATCAGGAAACACAAATTGAGCAGCTGATCTCGCAGAAACAGGAAATAGTTGAGAAGTGTGAGCTCGAACATATTACTCTTCCTGTTTTATCAGATGCTATGGAGGAAGATGACTCCGATGGGCCACAGTTTGACTTTACTGAGTTGGATAGAGCTTATCTCCAAGAACGGAGACCATCTGCTCGTGAAAAAGTGGAGGCGGAATTCAGGCAGAAAATAGAATCTAAAACATCAGAGATTGAAAGAACGGCTCCAAACTTGAGAGCACTTGACCAGTATGAGGCTATACAAGAGAAAGAAAAACAAGTTAGCCAGGAGTTTGAAGCGGCCAGGAAAGAGGAGAAGCAAGTAGCGGATGCCTATAATACTGTTAAGCAGAAGAGGTAACTCAATATATATCTTGTAAAATGATCTTTAGAGCTTCGAAGAAAATTGTTACCAGATATCGACGACTATATGATGGAACCAAAACCGGACAAGTAAAAAGTCTGAAGATTCAAGATGTGCACATAGTTTTTGCAAATAAATTCATATATTCCATTATAGCTTCTTATGCTCACTTCAAAATGTTGTGCAGGTATGAGCTATTTATGGAAGCTTTCAACCACATTGCTAGCAACATTGACAAGATCTATAAGCAACTAACCAAGAGTAATACGCATCCACTGGGTGGGACTGCTTATCTAAACCTAGAAAATGAGGATGATCCGTTTCTACATGGTATAAAGTATACTACAATGCCCCCAACAAAGCGATTCCGTGACATGGAACAGCTCTCTGGAGGAGAGAAAACAGTTGCGGCCTTGGCGTTGCTCTTCTCCATCCATAGGTATCCTCAACGACCTAGATTTTGTAGGTTTATATTGATTTAGTTTCACTCTTTGAATTTGGACTAGCAGACGGTGATGAAATTTGTTATTTGTGTCTGGAATGATCAGATTTGTTGAATCCTTAGCAACAAACTTTGATTTGGTTTTCCTGGGTCGTTTTGGGTTTTCTGTTCCTAGTAAAATACCCATCTTTAAAAGTAGGTTTCCTTTTCTTTATGATCTGAGATTTGGCCTACGATCGTCTAAATATACAGTAGCTGTTTTGCAAAGGAAGTTAACTGTGGTCGGTTGTTTTAAGGTATTGATGGTGTTGCTTTTCTTTCCATATTTCAGCTATAGGCCTTCACCGTTTTTCATACTTGATGAAGTGGATGCTGCGCTAGATAATTTAAACGTGGCAAAAGTTGCTAAATTTATTCGTAGCAAGTCATGCCAAGCAGGACGTGACAATCAAGATGCAGAGGATGGGAATGGCTTCCAAAGCATTGTAATATCTCTCAAGGACAGCTTCTATGACAAGGCGGAAGCTCTGGTTGGAGTTTACAGAGACACCGAGAGGTGAGGATTTCCATATCAATAATATTCTTTTACATGCGTCTATTTTTTTTCTATTGGTACTATACCAACAAAATTGGGGTTAATATCTGAGAACTACTTGGTGGATTCAATTTGGTGCAGTTGCTCGAGTACAATGTCATTTGACCTTAGGAGCTACCAAGAATCGTGAATTGGGAGGTTTAGGGTTTAGGTAAGAAGTATGAACCCTAACTTTGGTATATAGCAACTTAGCAAGTACTGAATAGTCTGAATGGTGTTGTGATTTTCTAGGTTTTTAATTATGTATCATACAATGTTGATAGGTACTTTTCACAGTGGTATGGTGATTTATTTGCGATTTGATTCGGCATAGGACCTTATAAGAAGATCTCTCACACAAATGTGGAACTTTTCTTTAATGTGATATAAGGAAACTCTTGATATTAGTTGAATCTGGTTGACGTCGTATATAGGATTATGAAAAAAAAATTGGAGACATGTTTATTTCACAAGTAGAAGAAAGTACACCAAAGTTTCTTTAATACGGACTACGAAGTCAAAATCATCAAAAGCCATTCTGTCGTCCCATTCAAGAATACAATCTATGTTGGGGCTTTAACATTGGCAAAAGGCTTGAAATTGAAAAGGGTTTGACCTTCTCAGACTTGATTAATAAAAACTCGTAATCAAATGTATTAGCGGATAAGATCCAAACTAAAGTTTCAGAATTTGTCCTTTAATTGATGATTTATGTCTTATTTTCAAACTAATTAAAAAAAATAAAACGATGGATACGTGTCAGAAGCCTAGGAGTGACATCACTTGCGTCTTCCTTTTTCCATTGTCTTCTTTCGTAATCATTAAAGACTAAACTCAAATTTCAAAGAAAAAGAAAAATAGAAAATTAAATAAAGCGGAGGGAGGAGGAAGAAGCAGAGCAGAGAGAAAATTAAAAAACAGAGAAGAGAGACTCATCAATCATTTCATTCTTTAGTTCTTCTTCTTCTTCCTTTGGTTCAACATCTCTAACCTAAAAGCTACGGAGAGGGAGAAGATTCGATTAATTCGAAGCAGAAAAGCAAAAAAAATTGAATGGCGGCAAGAGCCAATAACAAATACACCTCAATCAACTTCAACCACATCCTCCACAAAGATCCTCCTTCTTCTTCTTCATCTTCTTCTCCTTATTCTTCCAACTCCTCCCCCGCTTCTTATTCCTCCGTCGCTCGTTCCAATGGCCGTATGCTCGTCCTCACCAAACCTTCTCCCAAACCTCTCAGATCTCCTTCCCCTGTCACCACCACCATTACCACGCCTTCGCTCTCTCCATCTCCGAAGATTTCAGATCAAGCCGTCTCTGATCCAGATCCGAATCAGATCTCTCTTCGTCCCTTAGGTCATACCGGACCTGGCTCCTCCCTTTCCTTTCCTGTTCGGACTCCTGAGAAAGTCCAGGATGTGCCTGCTCCTGCTCCAATGACGTCCATGTCCTCGAAACCTAATAAGTTCGTGCCTCCCCATCTTAGGCCAGGCTTTGTTCGCAAGGATGAGAAACCTCGACTCGACTCCAATCCGAATCTGAACCAGGAACAGCCACGACAGGGTTATTTCGGTTATGGACAGATCGGACGGCCTAAATCGGGCGGGTATGAGAGGATCCGAACCGATCCGAGATCCACCGGAAACCGACCCGGCACCTCCGGATGGTATGCATGTTCATCCCTCTCGTTTATTGTATTAGGTCCTTTGCGTAATTCAATAGAGATACTAGAGTGTGTCTAGGGATCTTAGCTCTGCCTCTATCCAACGATCTTGAGATAGATTAATTCTACGATTTTTTATAGCTTTTTTGCCATTCATAAGGATAATGAACTAAAATTTGGAAAAACAAAATTGTCATGAGACCTTACTTGTTTGGCCTGTTACTAGTTTAGTAGTTTTATTAGATTTGTTTATTGGTCTAAAGGTGTGTACGTTATTTAGCCATAGATCTTGGAATCACACAGATGTGTTCTCTGTTCTGTCTTTTTGTTTGGTAAAACTGTAACTAGAATTGATGATTTTTTTTTTAATTGTGTGTAGATGAGCTTTGCTGGGTTTGATGTCCAGTTTTACTCACTCGATGATGGAGATGACTTAGTTAACCAGGCAAACAGTGACTTTTTCATTTCTCACTTCTTTTGATCAAAACCAGAGATTATCATAGACCACCCCCGAAAAAGATTTCAGTAGATTTTTGTACAAGTTGTTGGTTTTTGGGATCAGGGTGATTGATACTAATGACACGATAACACTTTTGTCTCACTTATGTTTCATAAAAACTTTGTTTATGTTAATGTACGTACCTGTAATTCTGTTTTTAGCACGTGTTTGTCTAGGTTTTTAATCTATAGATTCTTCTATACAGATTAAACAGGAAATAAAATCAATCGAGTCAACAATTTTTACCTTTCCTAGCGTTTTAACTGCTTGTGAAATCAATTAAGATATTGTTAGGCTTTGGCAACAAATGCACGCAATCGCAATCGCAATACAAAACTAGCGGACCAGCAGCAACAAAGCATCTTGTGATTGGACTACCCGAAACAATTGTCTCCTCCAGTTGCTAGGCATGTCCAGAGCCATCATTGTTTAGATACAAATTTCATCTAGTACAGGGGACGATGCGCACTGAGGGATTGCTAAAAAAAAAATTGTGAATTTTCTGCGATGCTAGTTTGTGAATAGCCAAGAGAAACGCCCGAGTCCTTTGAGCTTAGCATCAGGTTTGTTTTTAGTTCCTGCAAAATCCAACTACGTCTCCGGTCTGTCTGTCCTGAAACCATATATATAAACCAGATAAAAAAAGATACCTCAAATAAATGGAATGACATAAAGAATCCTCCATGAGATAAAGATGTTTCAGGTTTTCACCAGTGAGTATTTCAAGGAGATGGATCCCCTACCACCATAGGCGTAGAATTTGGCTATACCAAAATTTTGAGAGAGTTGTTTTATTTAAACCGGATCAGAATTGAATCTAAAACCAAAAAACCGAACTTTGGTTTTGGAAGTAAGTATTTGAATTTTCCAACTCAATTATAGACATTTGCTTTAAATTTCCAACTCAATCATCACGAAAACGAAATAACTCGTTAATTTACATATTTACCCCACCGTCTCCATTAATACACACACACACACACTGCTTTTATTAGTTTTGAGATCTCTCCTCCCCTCAGCACAAAGCAATCACACAAATCTCTCACACAGATCCAACAATGGGATCTCTTCCACCGCCATCTCTAGATTTCTCACCAATCGATCACAATCCCCTCAAAAATGGCGGATCCAACCACCATGATCACCGACAAGAGATCTCCCGCGATAATCTCCTCAACCTCTTCAAATCTCAGCAAGATCTTCTCAATCACTTCTTCAAACATCTCGATCTCTCCCAAACCCTAGATTTCTCACGCATTCTCCTCTCCACCTCCGGCACCGTCTTTTTCACCGGCGTCGGCAAATCCGCTTTCGTCGCCAACAAGGTTTCCCAGACGCTCGTCTCTCTCAGCTTCCGTTCCTCTTTCCTCTCCCCTCTCGACGCCCTTCACGGCGACATTGGCGCTCTTTCCCCTCGCGATGTTCTCGTCTTCTTCAGCAAATCCGGCGCCACAGAGGAGCTTCTCCGTCTTGTCCCTTGCGCTAGAGCTAAAGGAGCCTTTCTTGTCTCTCTCACCTCTGTTTCTGGGAATCCTCTCGCTGCTGTTTGTGATATGAATGTGCATTTGCCTCTTCAGAGAGAATTGTGTCCTTTTAATCTCGCTCCGGTCACCTCTACGGCGATTCAGATGGTGTTTGGTGATACCATCGCCGTTGCTCTCATGGCCGCTAGAAATCTTTCCAAGGAAGAATACGCGTCGAATCATCCCGCCGGTAGGATCGGCAAGAGCTTAATCTTCAAGGTCTGCTCTCGAAATTGCTCTCTCACCTTTTAGAGTTTTTGATTTGGCTATATAGATAAGCTTTAAGAACAATGAGGGGATGAATAAGAATCTATTGGGATGTGTTTGTTATATAGGTGAAGGATGTAATGAAAAAGCAAGATGAGCTTCCTGTGTGTAAAGAAGGAGACTTGATCATGGATCAATTAGTTGAGCTGACCAGCAAAGGATGTGGTTGTTTGCTTGTTGTTGATGAACATCATCGTTTGATCGGTACATTCACAGATGGAGATCTTCGCCGGACTCTCAAGGCAAGTGGAGAAGCAATCTTTAAACTCAGTGTTGGAGAAATGTGCAACAGGTGAGGAAGAAAACACTGTGTTTGTTTTTTTAGATCTTATAAACGTTTTGGTTTGATGATTGATTTTGAATCATTTGTGTGTAAAACAGGAAGCCTAGGACTATTGGACCAGAAACAATGGCAGTTGAAGCTATGAAAAAAATGGAGTCACCGCCATCGCCTGTTCAGTTTCTACCTGTGATCAATGAAGACAACACCTTGATTGGGATTGTAACATTGCATGGTTTGGTTTCAGCTGGTCTCTGAAACACGAAAGGTGCCTCTATATCACGTTTTATATAGTTGATTCTTTTAATATTTGGTGTATTTTGATATTCACAGCCAGTGAATTGTATTGTGCCTAGTAGTACTTCATCATGTATTGTCCATCATTTACTCAAAAGATATGTATAGAGTATAAGAAAATATACTTGTATCTTTGTCCTATTTTACCTTCATTATTACACTTGCTTTCATATATGCAACATCTTTTTCCTATTGTCACACTGCGCATAGCACCATTTTGATTGGACCATTTATAGAAAAGAAATGCAGTTTTTGGTTTTGATTGAACAAAGATTGGCTGAAGAAACTGAAACAATCCATATTACACAATTTTGCTTAGTGTTACTGTTGGATGTTTGAATATGGCAAACACAGTTATATCATATTGAACACCAGAAAGCGGTTCTAAAAAAATCTGAAATCCAAACCAATACAAGTATGTAAAAGAATCAGAGCCTATTGCATTTAACGATCAGTAATAAGTTACCATAAAGAACAACTTGAGTTGCTAGTAAGAAGCAATCTGAAGAAAGAAAGAAAGAAAGAAAGAAAGAAAGAAAGAAAGAAAGAAAGAAAGAAAGAAAGAAAGAAAGAAAGAAAGAAAGAAAGAAAGAAAGAAAGAAAGAAAGAAAGAAAGAAAGAAAGAAAGAAAGAAAGAAAGAAAGAAAGAAAGAAAGAAAGAAAGAAAGAAAGAAAGAAAGAAAGAAAGAAAGAAAGAAAGAAAGAAAGAAAGAAAGAAAGAAAGAAAGAAAGAAAGAAAGAAAGAAAGAAAGAAAGAAAGAAAGAAAGAAAGAAAGAAAGAAAGAAAGAAAGAAAGAAAGAAAGAAAGAAAGAAAGAAAGAAAGAAAGAAAGAAAGAAAGAAAGAAAGAAAGAAAGAAAGAAAGAAAGAAAGAAAGAAAGAAAGAAAGAAAGAAAGAAAGAAAGAAAGAAAGAAAGAAAGAAAGAAAGAAAGAAAGAAAGAAAGAAAGAAAGAAAGAAAGAAAGAAAGAAAGAAAGAAAGAAAGAAAGAAAGAAAGAAAGAAAGAAAGAAAGAAAGAAAGAAAGAAAGAAAGAAAGAAAGAAAGAAAGAAAGAAAGAAAGAAAGAAAGAAAGAAAGAAAGAAAGAAAGAAAGAAAGAAAGAAAGAAAGAAAGAAAGAAAGAAAGAAAGAAAGAAAGAAAGAAAGAAAGAAAGAAAGAAAGAAAGAAAGAAAGAAAGAAAGAAAGAAAGAAAGAAAGAAAGAAAGAAAGAAAGAAAGAAAGAAAGAAAGAAAGAAAGAAAGAAAGAAAGAAAGAAAGAAAGAAAGAAAGAAAGAAAGAAAGAAAGAAAGAAAGAAAGAAAGAAAGAAAGAAAGAAAGAAAGAAAGAAAGAAAGAAAGAAAGAAAGAAAGAAAGAAAGAAAGAAAGAAAGAAAGAAAGAAAGAAAGAAAGAAAGAAAGAAAGAAAGAAAGAAAGAAAGAAAGAAAGAAAGAAAGAAAGAAAGAAAGAAAGAAAGAAAGAAAGAAAGAAAGAAAGAAAGAAAGAAAGAAAGAAAGAAAGAAAGAAAGAAAGAAAGAAAGAAAGAAAGAAAGAAAGAAAGAAAGAAAGAAAGAAAGAAAGAAAGAAAGAAAGAAAGAAAGAAAGAAAGAAAGAAAGAAAGAAAGAAAGAAAGAAAGAAAGAAAGAAAGAAAGAAAGAAAGAAAGAAAGAAAGAAAGAAAGAAAGAAAGAAAGAAAGAAAGAAAGAAAGAAAGAAAGAAAGAAAGAAAGAAAGAAAGAAAGAAAGAAAGAAAGAAAGAAAGAAAGAAAGAAAGAAAGAAAGAAAGAAAGAAAGAAAGAAAGAAAGAAAGAAAGAAAGAAAGAAAGAAAGAAAGAAAGAAAGAAAGAAAGAAAGAAAGAAAGAAAGAAAGAAAGAAAGAAAGAAAGAAAGAAAGAAAGAAAGAAAGAAAGAAAGAAAGAAAGAAAGAAAGAAAGAAAGAAAGAAAGAAAGAAAGAAAGAAAGAAAGAAAGAAAGAAAGAAAGAAAGAAAGAAAGAAAGAAAGAAAGAAAGAAAGAAAGAAAGAAAGAAAGAAAGAAAGAAAGAAAGAAAGAAAGAAAGAAAGAAAGAAAGAAAGAAAGAAAGAAAGAAAGAAAGAAAGAAAGAAAGAAAGAAAGGTAGAGAGAATAAAGATACAAGTATTTAAAAAATAACAATGTCTTGTAGAATCTCTATGCAGTTGGCACCGTGTTGTTACTGTTGTTGTTGCTGGTGCTGCTGCCTTCATCATTTTGCTCGTTCTCACCGGACATTTCCTCGAGAGACTTTCCTTTAGATTCAGGAACCAATAGTGTAAAAACCATCCCCAAAAGATTAACCACACCCAAAACAATGAGCGAGTTCTTGACTCCAATGCCTGGAGGATATCCATGTTCTGTCTTGTTCTTGTCAGGACTTTGTGCTAAGTACAAGAACCCAAAAGCACCAACCATTGCTCCTAATTTTCCAGAAGCCGCGGAAATTCCATGGCAGGTTGATCTAAACCTAGCCGGGAAGATCTCAGCGGGCACGACGAAAGTTGTTGCATTGGGTCCAAAGTTTGCGAAGAAGAATGTTAAAGAGTACATTACCACAAACCCGATTCTGTTCTCCTTGTGAGTCCAATGGTCGTAAGGAATGGCCAGAGCAAACATAAAGACGGTCATGAAGAAGAAACCCATCATCTGTATCGCGAATCTACCAATCACATCGATGAAGGCCACAGTGAACCAGTAACCGGGTACCGTACTGCACAAGGCGATTAGGGTTTGTGCACGTGCGATCTTGAAAACCTCTTGAATCGCATTCATGGTCTGTGCCGGAGGGATCCATCCGATCGCACTGAAAATATCTTTCTGGAAAAGGTTCTGACTGTAGAAGGCAATGTCGAGTAGGAACCATGTGCTTGTGGTTCCAAGCAAGTGAAGGCCATGGCGTTTCATAAATTCCTTAGAGAACAAGCCAAATGAATTAGACTTATCTTCACTTTTCTGCTGCTCTGCTTCGATCTCCACTTGCAAAACCTTAGACATGTTGGAAGCAGCTAGTTTCGCGTCCTTAGCTACAAGAGCCGTGTACCGTGCGGTCTCAGGCATCTTCGACCTCGAGTAATACGTCATTGCAGCTGGTAAAGCACCCACCATTAGAATGATCCGCCACACGTAATCTGCCTGAGGAATCGTGGATCCCAAGGCATCTACTTGATAGGCTGGAGATGGAAACTTAGCCTCGAAAGCCGCAGACACGATGATGGCAAAAATCCCCCCGGTCAAGATTCCAAACCCTTGCATAGCGAACACCGCGGCTATGAACGCACCGCGGGTCTTTTTATTGGCGTACTCCGACATAATCGTGGCGGATAATGGATAATCACCACCAATGCCAAAACCAAGCCAGAACCGGAAGAAACAGAGCGTAGTCATCACAGTTTTCGGGGTACTCCCAAAGGATAGACCCGAGGCGATGGAGCAAAGAACCATGACCATGAGGGTCATTCCGTAAACTTTTTTCCTCCCGAGTTTGTCACCAAGCCAGCCGAAGAAGAGCTGGCCAGCGAGTGTACCACAAAAAGCGACTCCGTTCACAGCGGCGGAGACGTTAGGAGGTAGCGTTCCTGGCTTCACTGAGCCGTCCACGTGGTAGTAAATGCGACCAAGAAGCTTAGTGACGAGGGAGATACAAAAAAGATCGTAAGCGTCGGTGAAGAATCCCATACCGGCGATAATAATCGCCGTGAAATGGTACCATTGCGTTTTGGCGACGTCGAGTGCATTAAGCACGTTTAGCTGATCTCCTGCCATTTTGCTCTCTTTCTCTTCTTTCTCTGCGTTAATTTTGATGAGAAAATACAATCAGTATCAACATTTTATATATAAGCATAAAAAAAAAGGTCTTAAGAATTCGCCACAACTGTTATAATGTTATAATTATGGTGGAACAAAGACTAACAATTTCAAGATTTTCTAACCAAATAAAAAAATAATAATAATTTCAAATTCATCAAAATTTAATGTCATTTTCGATCAAGTATTTTGCAAAGGTTGACTTGTAACGTGTGGAACCGAAAAGGTGACACGAAGTAAGATGGTGACGCACACCGACAAGAATTTAAATCATTCCATGATATTCAACAATCAACATACAAGACAAACCAAGCTCAACGACAAAGTTAAAAAATTTTCCTTCACAAAATATTACGGAACTCTTTTTATTTGTGTTTTGTATTTGCAAGAAAGGCACAAGAAAAGAAAAAAAAATTGATGAAAGAAAAAAAATTAGAAATGGTTAGAATAAATAAAGTTTCAATCTCAAAACTTCCATGCACACACACACACACCAAAAAAAAAAAAATCACAAATTTTCGTCTGTCAAAACATTTGATGATCAGCTATTATTAAAACTGTATGAATCGCTTACGAAACTATTATAGACAATATACACAAACGCATGCTACATACACACGAAAATAATGTGTTTTATCAACAAGTTTGTTAAGTTTCTTGAATATCTACCTAATTAAAAACAAGAACCAAACGCTTGCATAAATAACCTCACTTCTCCATTGAAACAACAACAAATCATAAAAGTATAATAGTTTCATAATAAACACAAACATAATAATTAAAGAAAGAAGAAACTTACAGAAAGAGTATTTTATTTTGCTTAATCAGTTTCTCTCGCAAAACAATCTCTCTCTCTCTCTTATGTGGGATTGTCTTTAGAGAAAGAAAAAGAAAAACAGAGAAGAGTATTAATCTGTGGTTTGATGTTTTCTTTCTTGCAGAAGAAAGTGTAAGAGAGGAAGAAGAAGACAGAAGAAATGGGTTGTGAAATGAAAGAGAGGCAGCGTCGGGAACGGCCTACTTATACGTGATCATATTTTTTTCCTTTCTGTTTTTGCTTTGACATATTCTTGTGGTATATTCTTCTGACAACGACGTCGTTTCTTTCTCCTTTGACTACTTCTTTCTTTCTCCACCTTATTTTTTACTTGTTTTAGGACACACACACTAGCTGGTTCTGTTCTGCGGTTAATGTTTTTTTGTGGAAATTGTTATGACTTACACGGTTTTTAAAAAAAATTCATTTTAAGTAATTAATTTTCGAATATTCTTAGGGTGAAAAAAATAATATTCGGACACATTAGCTGTTAATTTCATTTTTGGTAGTTGATCCTAAATTAGTGCTGAATTTGTAAGAGAATACAAACTTTTTAACAGTCGCAAGATATTTATTGTGGTCATAAATAGTAGAATATTGGAACAAAAAAATTTGATTCTTTTTATTTGGTCTTGTTCCCTTTTCCAGTTTTCATACATTGTATCTGTATAATGTTATAAACAATAAATTGTAAGAAATTAAAATTATCATGAAAGTTAAAAATGGGAATTTTTAAAAAAAAAAAAAAAACATACTTATTAGAATCGGTTTAGCAATAAAGGGAGAAAGGAATTAGCGGGAACCAACGTTTAGAATCGGTTTGAGTGACGTGGCAAATCTTACACCTTCGTCTTCTTCTTCTTCACTTTAAAAGGCGGAACTTGAAACCCTAGATAGATTCATACTAGCCGTTACTCTCTCTCTCTCTCTCTCTGACACCTTCACACTTCTCTTTAATCTCTCCGCAATGAGCTCGTCTGGAATCGATTCAAAGAAGCCAGCTATGGTCTCGGAGTCTTCAAATCCTGAGTCACTGTTCTCTACCAGGACGCCTAACAAAATCGTTAAAAGACAGATCTTTTCTTCGACCCCAAAACCTGAATTGGTTGTGAAATTACCCGAAAGGTGAGATTTTTACACTCTTCTTTAAATTTGGACCCTTTAATTTTTTTCAAATTTTTTTGATTTTTTTTTTTTGTTGAACAGATTCGAGATTCTGGAGGTGTTGTTCAATGGGTTGGACACTGCAATTAGATTGCTTAAATTAAAGGGTTCTTCGACTACATTTGCTAATTNGGTAAGCGATGCTTTTCCTTGCTACCATTTTGCTTTCAGTTGCTAGCCATGTTGAAACAGTCATCCTTACTTACCATTGTGTGTGTGTCTTACAGATGAAAGAGAGACCAAAGACTGAATCCGAGAAGGACAATTTGCCACAGCTTGTNTTTTACTTAGCTATTGAGGGTTTAAAGGATTCAACTTTTTGATGCATCTGATCTGTGTATGTGTTGTTTGATTGTATTCGTTTGATGTTGTTTTGGTCAATGTGGGTGTAACAGGATCTTCTCGTATGATCATTTGGCTCAGATGAAGCATATTTATCCAGAAGCTATTGAACTAAAGAGAGTTTTGAAGTATGTTGAAGCCACTTGTTGTATGAAACCTAGTCTTCACATTAGCTTGAACACCGACGCAGTTGTGCTTGACAGTACTGTTTGTGGAACTAAATACATGGAACTTCGGAAAGTGTTTCACTCAAAGCTTGTAGATTTTTACAATGCTCATCCTAAGGTACATAATAGTCTTCTCTGCTCTATTATTTTAGCTGTAGCTTTGTGAGAAATGCTTGCTTTTATATCTGATTTGATTCTGTATCTTTTGTTATCTGTATTCAGGACGATATTCCTAAAGAACTGCTTCCTGAACCGTTCAATTCCCCCATAAGGGATAGTTATTTAGATACAGTGAGCGTAGACTTAGGAGCATCTAAACTTGAAGTTGGAGGGTTTGATGTTCATATGGAGGAGATGGAGCAAGAAGAACAGATAGTCAACAACGAAGTGATTCCAGATTCGACTTTTTCGGAGGGCGCTGAGGAGGAATGCTTATTATCAGACATAGAGTCAAGAATAGTTGAAACTCCAGTTAAAGATTTATCCACTCCCTCCAAAGACTTGTCCACTCCAATCCGGGTCATGAGTGCTACACCGACGTTGCAGCTATCTAAAAGATGTATTGAGTTTACTCCAGATGGTGGTGTTGATGGTAACTCTGTTAGATCAACAAATGGTTTGGCAAAGGGTACATCTCGCAGTCTGAATTTTGATACTTTTGAGGAAGATGAAATTGTGAAGGATGACATCGGTGGTAACAAAGCTGTTGATGATGCCTCTGATGAAGGTGATAGCCTTCTTCAGTCAGTAAAGGGTCCATCTCGCAGTCTGAATTTTGATACTCTTGAGGATGACACAATTGTGACAGATGGCATCAGTAAAGGAATCAACTTTGAAGCTGGTGATGTTGCTGATGAAGATGGTCTTCTTCAGTCGGTAAGCGATGCTTTTCCTTGCTACCATTTTGCTTTCAGTTGCTAGCCATGTTGAAACAGTCATCCTTACTTACCATTGTGTGTGTGTCTTACAGATGAAAGAGAGACCAAAGACTGAATCCGAGAAGGACAATTTGCCACAGCTTGTTAATTTGATTCATAAATTGTTTCACTCAACAAATCGAACTGTCATCACGAAGGAGGAGCTTCTTCACAAAATTATTGCAAACCAAATCCAAATAACCGATAGAAGTAAGGACAGTTAATATCATGTGTTTGATAATATCCCTGTCTCTTCTTCCTTCATAGGCTCACAGTTTCTTTCTTGTTTGACATTCCCAGGGGAAGTGGAGGAACAATTAAGTTTGATGTTGCAATTAGTTCCGGATTGGATCACTGAAACAAAAGCATCTTCTGAGTATGTTCTTGTCCGGTGAGTATCATGGTCCACCAAAAATGACTATGATCTTTTGCTTCATGAGGCACTAATATTTGTATGTACTAATGTACACATCTTTTGCTTTTTGCAGCATCAATAAAATGTGGGCTGCTGAAACAGTACGTGCAAAACTTGAAGAAGCAACTTCACAGGACATTTCAATTGTCTCCTGAAAACCCATAAAAACTGAATGTTTTTTATGTTATCTCACTCTCTTAGCTCACTTATAATTATTCTTCACAAAATAGCTTCGTTCTGAGCTGATTCAAACTTGTGATATTCTATTTAAACATAATAACATGTTTGATTATGAATATAAGGAGACGAAACTTCATCTAATGATGAGCAGAAACGAAACAACATATTCAAGAGTTTGGAAATCTTGGTAAATTTGTGGTAAAGCTGAAGCACTTTAAAAGTAGTCAATAGTGGAAAGAAAGAGAAACAAACCCCAATGCCATGGAACACTACATTGAAAAGTTGATATAAGAGTTGGCATTATAATTATAAAGCCTTTACAATGGAAAAATAAAGTAGCTTCTGAAAAAAGGATCTTAGATAGTGGTTGGTCTTTCTTTATTACTTCTAAGAAAGGATTTGTTCTTTGCAATGATAATTTAAAGTTGTTGATATTATCCAAAAAGAAAAATATTAAATTACTCTTGAATGTGTTAAATGATTAGATTATAGTGTTTAGTTCAGAGACGTTATTCTTCTACAACCTACAGTCACACTATATACACAAAAGAGAACTATTGAGATTTTCTCATGTGAACCCTCCTTTAAGAGCTTTGCTTGCTCTCTGAATCGCTCTTGCGACTCTCCATATCTCATGCTCAATGACTCCCTCTGATGCGTTTATCGCAATAGCATCTGCTATTCCCGGGAAAAATCCCAGCTTGCTCTCTGGTTCAGCTGCCGGTCCATATACCTATGCATAAACATACAAACAAGGTCACATGAAGTTTGAAACAATTGGTGATATCTGATTGAAAAGAAGTTAATGTTTTAAAGTTTACTCACAAGATGCTTGAACCATTCCTTTCCTTTGATCCCTTCTGCATCCAGAAACCCTCTCTCTACAAGCATCAACCTGTCATTTAGCTCTCTTCTCTTCGCCGCTGCTACAACATCATCTTTGCTATATGATTTCTCCTTTAATTTCTGCACACCAGAATATGTATAGGTGAGACAAAGAGGAGAAAGACAAGGTTATACGTTAATTAGTAAAACCATTAGAAACCTTTGCTTCATCTGTGACTTCTTTGGCAACCAAAGAGAACTCTTGTATCGCCATGCTTAAGGGATCAACAGAAACTTTCCCTTTTAATAGCTTGCTCAATGTATCTCTATGTGCCTGAACCATTACACAAAACACAAACTCAGTTTCCTTATATCATACGTATTAAGGGAGTAAGTAAAAAAGTACGTACATGTAATTCTTGTGCATAAGAGGTGTAGTCGAATGGTATGAGTGGCTCATCAGCCAAGAGAATTCCTAAAAGTCCCCAAATTCCAGCCACTGAGAAATATAGAAAGCAAAAAAGAGAGTTAATTATCTTCATAGCATCCATTAAAAAAAACAGAACAAAAAGACTAAAAACTAATTGTAGATCGAAAGAGAGAAGTAAAAGCTTTACTAGCAACATGACGGTGAAACAATGGATCTGCATTATGGATCATCCAATCATAGGAGTCAAATGCGGTGTGATAAACAGGATAATCTGAAAAAAGGATAAACAACATACATTATTGGTATCACTTGCATTAGAACATCCCATTATAGAATGTTTTACAAGACTTAAGGAATCAAGTTACCTGCTCCATAGTACATGTCTATAGATGGTATCCCGGCATGATGAAGAAAACCGGAAAAATCAGAATCTACTCTACTTAGCCTTTGTATCTGCAGTCCATTCAAACATTACAAAGACAAACATAAAATCTCAAAAAAAAATCTGTATGAGCTCCTTTAAAAGGATAGACTACTCACAATGTTATTCTGAGACTTAAATGTCTCTTCCACTGTGAAGCCTACTGCATCAGGATCCTGTACCTGACCACACAAAGATTAATGAATATTAGAGAGACTTAAGACATTTCTGAACGAAATAAACCCAAGAACGTTTTCACAATGCTTGAGAATGCTTTCATAGTTTAGTATTATTACCAGTTTCAAGGCTTCTACAAGAAGACCATCTAATTGAGGAGTTGCACCAGCAAAGAAACCAGAGCCTTGGACCGCACAATCGACATTAAGATAAGCCACGGCACTTGCACCTAAGTTAAGAACATTTTCCTCAACCCATTCAGTTGATCCAATCTATAAAACAAAACAAAAAAAAAGAGACACAAGTGGTTTAAGTAAAGCCATCACATAGATTCATCCTTTACTAAGTTACTGATGATGACTAACCATTCCGAATTCTTCTGCATCCCAACTACAAAGGAGAATGGTCCTACGTGGTCTCCAACCAGATTTAAGCAAAAGAGCGAACCGTCGGCTAATGTCGAGTAAAGCAGAAGTTCCACTGTTTGGATCAACAGCTCCATATGTCCATGCGTCTCTATGGTTCCCAAGTATCACATACCTATCAGCTTCTTCACTCCCTCTTATTGTAACCACAACATTGTGAATCTTCTTCATTTTCATCTCCCCCTTAAGTTAAAAAAAAAAAAAAAACTTCAAAATTGAGCTCAAAAATCACACTTTTCAACGACAACTAAATTCCAAAAAACCAAATTCAGAATGATTGAGCTACAGTTATAATTCTCAATTTCAGGTCTAGCTAATTTTGGACAAAAACGTTATATAAGGAAACTAAAAATCACATAATTAAGGAATATAACGGAAAATTCCAAAAGTCAAAACCAAGAAAAACATAACGGAAATACGAATTTTTTCAGTTAAACAACCTGAAACGTCATGTTAATAACGGTCCGACCAGGTCCACCCCGTTGACCCGATCCAACCCGACCCGAATTCCGCCACTCCACCGGAGCTCTAGCACCGCCCAGAGAAGCCAAAACGATCTCAGCGTTACGTAGAGACAAAGGCAAAGATAGAATCTTTGGGAACCTCCGAGTGACCAAATCATCATCCAAGCTAAGCTTTTCTCCTCCGACGACTCCGGGCCAACCGGGACTAACCGGATCTCCGATTCCTCTCATAACCGTACCTCTCTCAATACCTCCGAATCCACCACCGTCGTTCTCGGCGTATATCAGCACTCCAAGCGCACCTTTAGTCTCTGCTATCTTCACAATCCCTCCTCTTCCCAAGTTTTCACCTTTCCTCGCTAAAACCACACACCCTTTAACGCTCACTCCGATCGAGTCAAGCGCACGGTAGTCTCTCTCCTCGCCGTGGTTCACGAACACCACGTTACCCTGCGCTGACCCAGATGGAGAGTAAGCATGGTAAGGCCTAACGACCGGAGAGGAGGAGGAGGAAGATGAAGAGTCTCCGGGAACGTCGTTTAAGTCAAACTCCATCGTCGTCGTGTTGCTAAAACGCGCCGTGACGGAGATATGCGTAGGATAAGATAAGAGAGCTTCGTAATCGGCGACATGAGTGTCAAGTCCGAGGCTTTGGAAGTGGTTTACGACGTAGTGGAGAGTGTCTAAAGAGGGTTTGGTTCCGGCGAGGTGGGGGTGACGGGTCAATTCACGGAGGTAAGAGGAGATGGTGGCGTTGGAAGCAGAGGAGAGGAAGAGGCGGCGGAGACGGAGGTCATTATTATGTGGATTTCGAGAAAAGAGAGAAGGAGGAGAAGCGTTAGGGTGATGGAGAGTGTAGAAAGTGGCAACGAAAAGGACAATGATGAAGAGGAAAGCACAGAGAGGTGGTGGTTGATGATGTCGGAAAGGGAATATAGAGATTCCGGCGACGGTGGGTCTGGTGGTGAGAGGCTGTGACATTGCAGAGAGAGAGAGAGAGAGTTAAGTAAAAATGGTTATAATAGTAAGTATAGTGGGGGCTGAGCTAAGTAAGTAGTACAGTAAGTAGTAGTAGTAGTATCTTTGTATTTATTATTAGTATGAATCATCATCTTCGTCTCTTTCTTTTTTGTCTTTTCGTCTTTATGAGTATGTTTATCTTGGTCAAAAACTCTGTTATTTATCTTATTTTTTGTGCAAGAAATTGTATTTTGGATAATGGGTGTTATAAATAAATGACTGATTGAAAGATCAGAGCTTTTTAAAATCGAATTTTAAAAAATGAAGGTGCATGATCCCTACTTTTATATTCCACTAGATTACTTTAGCTTTAGAGGCTGTTAAAAGGAACATTTAGAGAGAGTAGTGGCGACCCAGTCGAATGATGAAAAGCTGCAATTTCTTGCGAGAGAGAACCAAACAAAAAACTGAAAAAAAAGTATGTTTTTTTTTTTTTTTATAGTGGTGAGAGTGTAATACTACTACGTTTTTTTTTTTCTTCGTTGAAGTATCAGTATCAGTTTCAGTATTTTTTTATAGTAGTACTCAACAACTAGACATGATATATATTGGGTCAATATTTGACATATTCCATATAAGTAGTAGTATATAACATTAGCATATTATATTACTCGTCATATATATTCCATTGTGATAATGATATGATTTTCCGCAAATTGTTCTCTATTGTCTTTGTCATTAATTTATTATAAGTGGAGGCAACCAACTCCCAAGGACAAGAAAAAGGCACGAGATTGAGAACGGTGTTGTTGGAAACTGAAGCTGAAACATTGAGATCGAAGCCAATTCTCTCAGTCCGCAAATTTGGATATTTTTAGAAGAAGTGGTTTTAGAACGTAGTATAAATTTTGATCACTTGTCTAGCGAAAACATGAGGTTTGGCATTTGCTCCAAGTAAATTGTAATTGACAAAAAAAAAACTTCAATTAACTATAACTAAATACTGTGATTGAAAACAACATAAGTAAGATATTACTACTACAAACTATTTGAGCAAAAATGATGAGCACGACATCATAAAACTGATAACCATGAAAAGCTTTTGTCTTTATGCATTTGATTTATTTGGTCGGACCTATTGTCTTTATGCATTTATACATACTACTGCGAATTAACTAGGGGAAATAAATTCTCTATAGGAAAATGGAATTATCTCTTAACTTTTTCTGTATTCAGGTTCGATTTTTTGTTTGTTTGTTTATCAATTTAACATAGACGTAATGTGTTGACTATATATAAATAATTTGTTCAATTGCCCCAAAAAAAAAAAAAAGTGGTTTGTCAGTCTTGGTTCATTCCTAGTTTATCTTATTGTCCTACGTTTGATGGATAAATAGAAACTTTAGCAAGACTATCTAAGTTTAAGGCTATTCAACACGATCCATTAAGGCTATTCAACACGTAATTAGATCACTACTCCTAGTTGTAGATATTTGTTACTAGGAATTAAAAGATGAATGTGCTTCTTCTAAAAGAGTGGGAATTGATCGCATGATTGGGGTATAAATTTTTTTAGAAATTTGACAGCACTATCGTGGGATGGGAGGACAAAATCTAAGTGGGTCCTTCAACGTATCTTCTTTGTACTACAAACATTCATAAAAGATAATCCAAGTCATCATTCAGACAAAATATTTTAGGGACATTGAAAGTGTTGGGTTTTACAACTTTAGAGACAATAGCCTACTTTAAATCTGGTAGACAACAAAAGTTTATCAAAACAAAACAAAAAAAGCTGGTACACAACAAATAAAATACTACCTTAGATATGTTTACATGCTGTTTGTTCAAAAAAAAAAAAAAAGAAGAAGATATGTTTACATGTTCAAACAAATAATTTTAAAATACTTCCAAATATATAAGCAAACATCTCGTTGTAGCTAATGCAACCCTCTACCAGATTTTGTAAAGTCTAAGAGCATCTCCAATGATATTCTATTTTTGTCTTTATACTCTATTAAAGAGTAATTTTTGTTCCAATGGTACTCTATTTTTATCTCTATAATAGAGATTGCTATTTTTTTCTTTATTTATAGAGAAATTCTATTTTTTTCCTCTATAAATAGAAGTGGGCTATTTTATTTGCAAAGTAGTCATTTTAATCTTTAACTTCTTTCATTTATGACCAAAATAAATAAAATAAGTATTTTTAAGAACTAATAATATAAATTTAAGTATAAATATTTATTCTAAAATATTGAGACTACCATTTGCAAAAGATAATTTTATGAAAGTGTTACAAAATTTAAAGTAAAATGGGTTAGTTTGCAATTTTTTTTAAAAAAGATGTTAATTGTAAAATAAAAATAAAATCTATTTGAAATATTTTTTGATTGAGAAAAAAATAGAAAAAACTGTTGGAGCAAAATTCATCTAGATTATACAAATCCTCTATTATAAAGGAAAAAAACAGAAAAATCCATTGGAAATGGTCTAATGTCTTACTCATTACTAGTTGAGCTAACTTCTTGTAAAAAAAATTGAAACATCTAAACAGATTTTTGCTATGTGTATTAAGCAGATTTAATGGAATATGACGTCGTCATCTGATACAATCGAGTAGAGTAGACTTTACTTACTATATAGGTCTCAAAGCAATTAAGCATACTTGCTAAAGGTTGTTGTTTTCCACCGCAATACTCATACCACTCTTCCTGGAGTATGCTGATCAGTTCTCTAAACTCTAAAGCACTTACTTCAAAGTGCATCTAGTAATTGTCAAATTTTCAATTTTCTGTTTATAACTGCACAATGGGAAAAATTATTTTAGAAAGAATGAAAACAAGAGTTCAAATTTTTTTTTTCGTCAACAGCATGAGTTCAATTTAATGTATGGGTTGAGCCTTTAAGACTAACAATTTAGTCAGGACAGGATGCGCCGAACTATTTCAAAAAGTCCACGAGACGTTGAAGAAAAAAAAAGAGAAAAAAAAAACAAGAGACAAAAAAGAAAGAAAGAAACTCAAACTAAACGATTATAATTAATGAGAAAGAGAGATGTAAACGGTTTGGTTGGACGCCTAGAGCCGTCGACCTTTAGTTTCAGGCAGTTATGTTTCCCTGCAACATCTCATTACTTTCGTGTACTTGTGTCATCAGAGCTTGTCTTTGCCTAGTACTGCATAATTTGTAACTTTTTAACATCGTAACATAAAATGCAAGACTTTTTCCCCCTTTTATTGGCCAGAGGAAAAGAAGACATTTGAATAATAATACTCTTTGTTTGATCACTTATTTCATATGCAAAAGATATTATGTACAATGTTAACGAGGAACCCCCATCATATTCTGCAACTTTTTATCATTGAATCAACCCTTCAGTAATCGAAAGCTAATTACATTTGTTTTAGTTCTTGCCATGAAAAGTACTGACCTTTAGTATTCAACGAAAACAAAAGAAAAGCAGAACCAAAATAAGCTGAATTACAAGTGACTTGATTTTTCAGCTATAAAAACCCATAACTATCACTAAAAATGCACCACATTCAGTTATGTCTTGCATCAAAGAGTAGCAGAAAGAGCACACACGACTTCATAAGAGTTATAAGGGACTGTAAGCACAACATCATGCCACTCGACCTTCCCCCAAATATCTCCACTGTTGCGTCTTTCAAGCGCAATCACAGCGCACCAAATCTTCTTGTCTTCACTGGAACTAGAAGTCATATAATTGTTCCAAACAACCACCATCTTTCCACCATGACTCGCCAAATGAACATACGACTCAGTAAACTTAGGCAGTCCTTTCAAATCTTTCAAAGGTATCCAATTTCTTTGTTTAGAGTCGTACCAACTCATTTTAAAGCGAGCATGATAACAATATAGTATGTTATCTATCACGCAATATGGACTCTCTGCCCATCCGCGATCCAAATCGCCCATATTTAAAGCTTTCCATCTATCTTCCTTTGGCTTGTAAGCCACACCCGAATACCCATACATATAGATCTCATCGTCAATCACCGCACTCTTGGATACATGACTATCACATCTCTCAATGAGAGTGTTAAACTTAGTCTCCCAAGTTTGGGTTTTTGGATCGAAAACCTCCATCCAATTGGAGGCATCGTAGTCATTAGAGCCTCCTGATACATCTATCTTGTCATCAAGGACATTAGCCGCTGACCAATACCTTTCCACCTGCATACTTGGACCCTCGAGCCACCTCTGAGATCGGCAGTCCAAGATCGAGACTTTAGACAAGGGCGCTTTGAAGGTGGATCCACCAATGTTGTAGATATTAGAACCAACGACCACGAAGGTCGTCGAGTGCGCAGGAGGAGAATTGGGGATCGGGAGTGCAGCCAAAACATACCCACTTGACTTCTTCTTCTTCTTGCTAAGGGTTTGATCAGGTTTGCGGCAGAGAGTGAACCAACGTGTGTTAGGGCCAGGATAGATTTGAAAGCACACATAAAGAACACTCTCGGTGCGTCCTAAGAATGATCGGGTCTCGTAAAGCTCCGGTGAAGAAAGAATTGAGCGAAACCTCTTGCATACTAAGGAGAGACTTAGGTAGTACAATCTCGAGATGCGTGCGAAGCAACTCAATAGCAAATCATCGGGGAGTGAAATCAATGACGGAACTGGATTAGTTAGCGAGGGTTTCTTCGTCGATCTCATTTTCTTCTCTCTCGGTACAACAAAACTGAACAACCGATGAAACTTGGACTCCAAGGACAATTTATACTATTGATTTAAGGGCTTTGACTTTGACCACATTTTGTATTATTGGGCCAAACAATATATTGAAAGCCCAACAAAAAAGAACAAAATAAACGATGTGTTAAAGAAGGAGAGTAGTGAATCTTTTTCTCAAAGCAATTTTTTCACCAGCAACACAAAATAAGCTAATTATCAAAGATTAAACAAGTGAAATGATGTTTTATTGCACACATAATCATACAACAAACCCACAATCACTTAAACTCACCACTCTTTTTAGCATCATACGGTAGCAACAAGAGCTGACACGAATTCATAAGACAAAGGGACTCTTAGCACATCATCATGCCACTCCACATTTCCCCACATCTCTTCGAAGTTGTGTCATTGCATTGATGTGTGCAGTACAAAAAAATATTTAATAAATTAGATATAATATTTTACATTTTTTTAAAATATAAGCAATTTTGTATTTTAGTTTTTAAATATATATATTATTATTAAAAGATTTAGGGATACAAATATTTAATTTTAGTTTTATAAATAAAATTAAGTTCTATAATTGCTTTAGGGGAATTTTCAAACATACCCCTTTCTCTATATCACTTTTCAAAAATACCATTTTATGGTACCATTTTCAAAAATGCCCTTTTTAATATATAAAAAGATTAAAAAATTTTTTTAAAGATTAACTTAACATATTGTAATTGTGTAAAAGAGGGTAAAAAAGGGCATCTCAAAAAAGGTATTTATAATAAATCTCATTGTTTTAAATAGTTTTTTATTGTTTCTTTAAGATTTCTGAAAATCTGAAATAATAAATGAAATCTGTTAAATAATTTCATTAAATAATTTAAAAATATTGTTTTCTTATTTTATAAATCAATATAAGTTTTTCTTTTATTAATTATTTAAAATGTAATAACATTTTTTGTAATATACCAAATGTTAATAGGTTAAACTTCTAACAACATTGCTTAAATAAGTATATTGAGATTTTTTTTTTTTTTTGATGAACTGATGTTATATTAGAATATAATGTTTGAGACGTCAAAAAAAATATTAGAATATAATGTTTGTTACAATAGATTCAGCCATAGATAAAGAAACCCTATGCATTGGCAAACTATGGAGTGTATATTATGGGCTGTGCACGGCTTGGGATCACGGGGTTACACGGTTGGAGTTGGAGGTGGACTCGATATTGGTTGTTGGTTTTCTTTCGACAGGTATAGATGGGTCTCATCCTTTGTTTTTCATGGTATAGTTGTGCCATAACTTTCTCACAAGGGACTAGATAGTGCATATTGGTCATAAGTATAGGGAAGCTAATCGTCTGACTGACAGGTTAGTCAACTATGCGTTTAGTTTACCTATTGGTTTTATGTTTTGACTTTGGCTCCGTCTATTGTTTATGGTTTGTTGAACGAGGACGCTGCTGGCGACACTTGGGCCCGGCAGGTCCGATTGTAATTTTTTTATTTTAATAAATTCAGGGATTTGTCTCTGGTCCTTTACCAAAAAAAAACCTATGTTTTTTAGCTGGAGATAGGTTTTCATGCTCTCGAAGTTGTTTCAAGTTGCTTATTTCTTTACTCTCAGATGATGATCAAGGCACACTATTTCATGCCATGTTTGTGTTTGAGGTTTTAGTTTTGATAAATTAGGAGAAGCTTTGTTTCCCTATTTCCTACCAAAAAAAAAAGAAGGCCTATGCGTATGAACCCCATACTGCCTTCCTTACTTACAAAACGCCACTTTCGCACCCTCCTGCTCCCCCATCCTTTCGCCGGAGAGCCTAGCTAACCGGAGGCTTTTGGTGGAGTAGAGTCCTAGAGTCGACCGGTTTGTTGGGGAGGATTCGCTGGATGTCGGTGGCCGAGATTTGAGGTTATCCTCAAAGCTGGTGTTCTTGAGAGCTTCCTCAACCTCTGGTTTCAGTCCGGCTAAGAAGTGAGACAACAGGCAGATGCGATGTGGCCAATCCGGAAATGCATCTTGAGGTGAAGATTTGCTAATCCGTGTTTCAATCTCTTATCCTTAGGTGATTAGCATTATGGTCATTAAGTGATAGTTCAGAGAAGTCTCGGATCATGCTGGTTTGTTTCGCGTCCCTTGGTCGGGTCAGTCGGATGTTTTGTCCGCTTATGGCTTAGGATTGGAACAATGAAAGCCGGAGAAACCAAGTCTTTATGTTATTGTGCCTCTGGGTGTTGATGCTATTGGAACAAGTTCTACACGCATATCATGAGGTTCAAATAGCTTGGAATTGTTTTTGATCTTAATATAGATTTTGGTACTCTATGTTAGTAGCTGTTTTCGTATCATAGAGTTAATTTTAGGTGGTTTAAGAGATGATTTCACTCTGAGATGTAGAGTGTTATCTATCTCATCGTGGTTTAAAAATGCAATGGTTTCTCGGTCAGGTAGCGTTGAATCCGCCTAGTATTTCAGGGTGATACTAGATCGAATCATTGCATTTGATCCAATATTATGGAGGGAATGTTATGTATTTTGAATTTGGATGTATTCTTTTGGTTAATGGAAGAGTTGATGTTGAGCCAAAAAAAAAAAAAACGCCACTTTTTAAAGAAAAGGGGCCTATACAGAAGAATGCTCTCATAGATTCGAGCCATGAACCAAAAAGTCATGATCAAACAAAAGGCAAAGAACGTTCCTCTACAAACAACACCTGGTTCAATCATAATCTATACGGAGTATAATACTAGCTAGGTCTCAAAGCAATTAAGCATACTTACTAAAGGTTGTTGTCTTCCTCCGCAATACTCAGATCACTCTTCTTGGAGTATGCTCTAGTTCTCTAAACTCTATAGCACCTACTCAAAATAATTGAAACAAGAATTCAAGTAATTGTCAGTTTTCCAGTTTTTTTTTTGTTAATAACTACACAATGGGAAATAATTATTTTAGAAAGAATTGAAACAAGAATTCAATTTTTTTTCGTCAACACCAAGAGTTCAATTCAATGGATGGGTTGAGTCTTGAAGACTAACAATTTTAGCCAGGAGAGGACGTCCATTAAATCTGTAATTACGCCCTTACCTTTTCTATGTTATGATGTTAAGTAGGAACCTCCATCAAATTCTGCAACATTTTTCATTGGATCCTTATGTAGTCAAAAGCCTATTATTTGTTCACAATACCACTAAACACTATATTCAATCAAATCTTGGGATCCTTTGTTTTTGCTTCTTCCAACATGCAGATTCAACGAAAACAACATTTTCATATGCATTTTAGCAGCACAAAATAAGCTGAATTACAAGTGAATTTATTTCTAATTGTCTTCAGCTTAAAACACACATAACTATACTACCCACAATCACTAAAATGCACCACATTCAGTTATGTCTTGCATCAAAGAGTAGCAGAAAGAGCAGACACGATTTCATAAGAGATAGGTACTGTAAGCACAACATCATGCCACTCGACCTTCCCCCAAATATCTCCACTGTTGCGTCTTTCAAGCGCAATCACAGCACACCAGATCTTCTTGTCTTCACTGGAACCGTAAGTCATATAATTGTTCCAAACAACCACCATCTTTCCACCATGACTCGCCAAATGAACAGACGACTGATCAGTACACATAGACAGTCCTTGTAAACCTTTCAAAGGTATCCAATATCTTTCTTTAGAGTAGTACCATTTCATCATTCCATTGATAGCATGATAACAATATAGTATGTTATCTATCACGTAATATGGACTCTCTACCCATCCTCGATCCAAATCGCCCATATTTAAAGCTTTCCATCTATCTTCCTTTGGTTTGTAAGCCACACCACAAAACCTATACATATAGATCTCATCGTCAATCACCGCACTCTTCGATACATATCGTGCACATCTCTCCCTCAGAGTGTTAAACTTAGCCTCCCAAGTTTGTGTTTTTGGATCGAAAACCTCCATCCAATTGGAGGCATCGTAGTCATCAGAGCCTCCTGCTACATATATCTTGTCATCAAGGACATTAGCCACTGACCAATACCTTTCCACCTGCATACTTGGACCCTCGAGCCACCTATGAGACCGGCAGTCCAAGATCGAGACTTTAGACAAGGGCGCTTTGAAGGTGGATGCACCAATGTTGTAGATATCAGAACCAACGACCGCGAAGGTCGTCGAGTGCGCAGGAGGAGAATTGAGGATTGGGAGTGCAGCCAAAACATACCCACTTGACTTCTTCTTGTTCTTCTTCTTCTTGCTAAGGGTTTGATCAGGTTTGGCGGGAAAACGTACGGTTTTGGCGGAAAAACGGAATTTATACGGATTTGGCGGGAAAACACAATTTTACGGTTTTGGCGAGAAAATGCAATTTTACGGATTTTGGCGAGAAAACACAATTTTACGGTTTTGGCGGGAAAACGTAATTTTACGGTTTTGGCGAGAAAACACAATTTTACGGATTTTTGCGGAAAAACGCAGTTTTACGGTTTAGGCAAAAAATGTGGATTCTCTAATTTTGGTTTTGAGGAGAAGATGTAATTACGTAATTTTTCCACCAAACTTATAATTTTATAACAGAAATAACAAAAAGAAATCAGATTTTTATAAAAGAAACAACAAATAAAATTTAGATTTTATAAAAGAAAATAACAAAAATAAAACTCAGAATTTATAAGTGAATAACAACAAAATAAATTCAGATTTTATAAAAAAATAACAAAAATAAAACTCAGATTTTATAAGTGAATATTGAATAACAAAAAAAATATAAGTTAGATTTTATAGAAGAAACTAACAAAAATAAAACTCAGATTTTATAAGTGAATAACAATAGAAAGAAAAATGGGCTATTCATGGTCATGACCATTTGGAAATGATCCTAATGGGCATGGACACTTTTTAGACTATTGTCCATTTGGGACTGTCCAACTTTGGCCCATGCAAAATAATGTCCAGATAGACTCGCCCAAATGGTCCATGGTCGGACTATTTGACAGCTCTAGCAGAGAGTGAACCAACGTGTATTAGGGCCAGGATTGAATTGAAAACAAACATAAAGAACACTCTCGGTGCGTCCTAAGAATGATCGGGTCTCATAAAGCTCCGATGAAGAAAGAATTGAGCGAAACCTCTTGGATACTCCGGAGAGAGTTGGGTAGTACAATCTCGAGATGCGTGCGAAGCAGCTCAATAGTAAATCATCGGGGAGTGAAAGCAATGACGGAGCTGGATTAGTTAGCGAGGGTTTCTTCGTCGACATCATCTTCTTCTCTCGGCACAACATTGAACAACCGATGAAACTTGGACTCAAAGGAAAATTGACAGATTTAAGGGTTTTGACTTTGACCACATTTTGTATTATTGGGCCAAACAATGTATTAAAGCCCAACAGATTAATAAAAACGGTGTGATCATAAAAAAAGAGTAGTGAATCTTTTTCTCAAAGCAATTTTTTTCACCAGCAACACAAAATAAGCTAATTTATCAAAGATTAACAAGTGAAATGATGTTTTATTGCACACAAAATCATATAACAAAACCCACAATCACTTAAATAACTCGCCAATCTTTTTACCATCATACGGTAGCAACAAGAGCTGACACGAATGCATAAGAGAAAGGAACTGTAAGCACAACATCAAGCCACTCCACTTCTCCCCACATCTCTTCAAAGTTGCGTCTCTCAAGAGCAATCACCGCACACCAAACCTCTTTTTCTCCACTGGAAGGCACATATTTATCCCACAAAAACGCCATCTTCCCACCATAATTCGCCAATTTGACATAACCAGAATTAGCATACATAGGCAGCAGCAACTCATCCAAACCTTGCAAACGTAACCAATATCTTATCCTAGAGTCGTACCATCTTATACCGTGGGAATCACTATAGCAATATAATATGTTATCTATCACGCAATCAGGGTTCTCTAACCATCCTAATTCCAAACAAACCTCTGCTAACGGTTCCCATCTATCTGCCTTTGGCTTGTACGCCACACCCCAAGTCCCATACATGTAGATTTCTTCGTCAAGCACCGCGCTCCTCCATACAAGACTTCCACATCTCTCCGTGAGAGGGCTCAACACATGCTCCCAAGTTTGTGTTTTTGGATCGAAAACCTCCATCCAGTTTGAGGCATCATAGTCATCAGAGCCTCCTGCTACATATATCTTTTCATCAAGAACGTTCACCGCTGACCAATACCGTTCCACCTGCATACTCGGACCCTCTCGCCACGTGTGAGACTGACAATCTAAGATCGAGACTTTAGACAAGGGCACATTGTACATGGATCCGCCAAGGTTGTAGATGTTAGAACCAACGGCCACTAGATTCGACGAGCGTACAGGAGGGTAATCGGGAGTATGGAGTGTAGCGAAAACATACCCACTTGACTTGTCGTTCTTGTTCTTGTTCTTGTTCTTACAAAGGGTTTGATCAGGTTTGCGGCAGAGAGTGAACCAACGTGTGTTAGGGCCATGAACCCCATCATAGTACTCAAAGCACACATAGAGACAAATCTCGGAGTGGCCTAAGAGGGATCTGATCTTGTAAAGCTCCGGTGAAGTAATGAGTGAACGGAACCTCTTGGAAACTAAGGAGAGAGTTGGGTAGTACAATCTCGAGACGCGTGCGAAGCAGCTCAGTAGCAAATCATCGGGAAGTGATGGGTTTGGAGTCGGTTGCGGCGTGTGTAAGAGCAGCGGAAGAGATGGTTGCTCCGTAGACATCATCTTGTTCTCTGTGGAAGACAAAATAGACATTGAAAGAGCTTGGTTTCGTCTGCTGCAGATAACAAATGCAGAGGAGAATTTTTTATATTGATTTAGGGATTGTGACGTTGACCACAAGAGTCCGTTTTACTATTAACGCGGGATAATATAGTCCACAAAATTGTAAGAGGACTAATTCAGAATTGTAAAACAGAATGAATCTTTTTCATTGACTCATATAATGATCGTCTAATGTGGTGAGTTCACTTTCTTCGAAACCTTTGACAAGAGATTTTTTCATTGACCATAATCTCATTTCTTAAATTTCATTTTCAGTTTCCTTTGTATTTAAGTTTTCCCATATCATTTTTGCTTACTTTTTAGTATTGTGGTCTTTAAAGAAAATGATAACGCGCGTGTAGCTACAATTTACAGTTACAACTTACAACCAACTTTATTTAATTTCTACCAAAATTACAGAGTGACACAAAATCCATGTGAGTCAAAATCCAAAACCCAATGAAAACTATTTCTACCTAATTGACAAATGTCATGCCTACCTTATTTATGTCAAAAAGTTTTCTTTCTTGTTTCTTTTCTAAATTAAAAAAAGAAAAATATGTTGAATACATATAACTATGTAATTTATGTATGTATGTTGAAGAAAACGAACCGAAGGAATCATCCAATCTCCAAAGATAAACAAAACTTTTTAGACTTTTTAGTAGTTCCGGTGGGTGAATCAGTAGAGTTGGTAAGTATTTTGAATCTTAATCATTAACCTAAACTTGTTAAGGTAGGTTTTCTAATTTCTATCTCTATGCCCATATGATTGATTAGTTTTTGAAACTGGATTTGTATATTTATTAGTATTGATTTAGCTTTTGCTTTTTCAACCAAAAAAAAGGGGAAATTTATATCATAAGATAATAAATATAAGCTCTCTCTGTGGGCACATAGTCCAAGAACTTTGATATACGCTCCGATAAAGGAGGGAGATAGAGAGATGAGAATGAGAGGAAGATGAAGAATCAAACTTAGAAGAGACAAAAAAAAAAGACATTCTTATCCTTCTTAATTCTTTCTATTCTTTGATAGGAGGAACAACTTTTGGATTATCCTTCCTCTCCCCTCCGGTTAATCCCACCGTTTCTTACATTTTCCTCTGTTTTTTTTCCCGGGAAACAGAAGGAAAATTTTCTTTTTTTTTTTTTTCCGGGAAAGGAGAGATCTTTGTGAATTAGGTAGCTGCCCTTATCTTTAAAGTATTGTTTTGAGGTAGAAAGATTATATTTTTTTCTTTCTTTTGGGTCTTGTGAATCATGAACTTCTCCTTCTCTGTTTTTGCTATGCTGAAACTTTGTTTTAATGGCAATGTTGTTTATTTGGGTCTTTAAATCCAGGTCGCGTGGCTTCATTGTTGTGGTTTATTCAATTGGAGGATGAAACAAAGGTTACTGCTTTTGTGTGGTTCTTAAAGCTAGGGTTTTTGGGAACGTGCTTTTATATCTGTCTGTGTGTATCTGCATTTTTGAGATTTGGGGTTGTGGTTATATAACTCATGGATTCAGAATTGAGATTTGCTTCAAAAGATGTGGTGAAATGCTGTGATGTGGGTTGTGATTATTCTCTTGGGGCATCATCATCTTCTTCAGATCCTTGGACTAGAACGGTGAAAAGAAAGTTCAACGAGTTCAAAGAAGGGAACATGTTGTTGTTACGAGGTTCTTCTGATTCTTCTTCCAACGCTAAGGTACTAGTTGAGAATGAATGTGCAGCTTTGCTTGAGGTTCTTTCTAGCCAAAGGAAAACAGTCAAAGATCTTCATTTAGAGCTTGAAGAGGAGAGAAACGCTGCTGCATCAGCGGCTAATGAGACAATGTCTATGATACTGAGGTTGCAGAGAGAAAAGGCTGAGATACAGATGGAAGCTCGGCAGTTCAAAATGTTTGCTGAGGAGAAAATGACACATGACCGAGAAAAGCTCACGGTTTTGGAGAATTTGTTGTATGAGAAAGAGCAAGCTATCGAGGCCTTGACTTATGAGGTCGAAGCATACAAGCATAAATTGTTGAGCTATGGGGTTTCTGAGGCAGAGATGCATGAGCAGATACTTGGTTTTGGCAGAGACTCTAGCACGGTTGGTTTTGATGTTTACCCTTGTGAGTATACTTCTTTGAAATGTACTGTGGATGAGAACCCGAGCGGACCAGACGGTAATGTTGAGGTTGAAGAAAAAGTGATTGTTGGTCAGTCTCCAAGATGGCCATATTATGATCCTAATTCGCCTTTAGGAACTGCAAAAGATATTAAGGGGACATGTTTTGCAGACTCTCCTATGTCTAGTAGTAGTGACAGAGTTTATACTATTGACTCAATTCACGTGGGAGTTTCTGAAGTTAAGATTGATGATGAGCCTAATAAGATGAGTAAGGGAAAGTTAAATGGTGATCATTGGAATTCTCCGAGATACCAAGAACCGTTCACAGCTCAGCAAGGAGTTAACGAGCCAGATATCGAGAAACTTTACACAAGGCTTCAAGCACTTGAAGCAGACAGGGAATCACTGAGACAGATCATTGTATCTATGAGGACAGACAAAGCTCAGTTGGTGTTGCTGAAAGAAATCGCACAGCAATTAACAAAGGAAGCCGGCACAACAAACAGGCGAAACCCGGTTTGCAAAATGCCATCTTTTAAAGGATTCACTGTAGTAACGGTTTTCAAGGTATCATATAATCATATAATAATGTCTCCTATCTAACTCTCTCATGTTGCATATTGCTTTCTGAAACTCTGAGTACGCCTCTGAAGTTTACTCTCTGTTGTTCTTGCGTTTTCAGTGGATTGTATCTTTCGTTTCTTGGAAAAGAAAAGCCAGGCGAAACAAGTAAGCAGAATTATGCTTTTTTGGTTCACAGTTTACTGTTATTGCTTTCTGATGAATTCGAATTTATGTTGCACTGCAGGTACGTGTATGAGTTGTCAGCAAATAATAAGGGGATGCTTATGATGCTAGGCGAGGGATCTGGAACAAGGAGATGGAGATGTTTAACAAGTTCACATGTCTAGATTTTTCCATTTTTTATCAGGTTTCTTTGGAGTAGTTAGTGCAACATATAAATGTACATTGCTCTGTAGTCTGTACTCCAATCAAAATATGTTCAGAATCTGGTTTGAAATTATTAATCCAAAGTTCAAAGGATTTCTTTGGCTCTAACATATCCTCTGGCCATGATCACAACAGTAACAGGGTTTGACACAAAAATGTCACTATACGATGCATTAAAAGATTAAGAAGGTTCAAACCAACGTCTTCTTGTGCATTGCCAACAAAAGTGTTTCTGGATATGTTCAGCCATATTACCAATAACATTACCACTGGGTTGATAACTTGTTTTGGAGGACATTCACTCATACATATAGTGATGAAAACCAGAAAAATACATAGGATTCAAAGCAAATACAGATCACGAGGGAGACAGCGAAACTGTGTAAGACTTGTTGCAATACTTCAAGCTCTTAAGATAGCCTGATTGAAGCTGAGGACATATCACCGCTCCAGGAATGCCAGGCGCATCCTCGTTTGTTTCTCCTGTGCCTTCTCTGACTCGAGACTCAGGGTCAGTCTTTTCAGGGACTTGTGGTAGACCAATGTTTAAGTTAACCGAGGTTTGCTCAGTCCCAAAGCTGAATTAAGCTCACAGAATGTTAGCATTTACTTAAAAACACTGAAATTTTTTAGTTTGGAAGAAAAGAGTAGGGATTTTGCATCAACGAACCTGGCTTCAAAGTTTTGTCCATTAGCACCCACAATTGCACAAATATTGCTAATAATCCAAGGCGGAAGATATTCGCCTTTAATCTCAACACAGTAACTTGTAGGTTCTGTTCTTACGTTCTCTGTGCACTTGATCTGGAAATCAAAGAACAAATATTCTCCGTGTTATCATATCGAATAAGGATGTCACAACAAGAGAACCACAGAGTAAACCATCAAATGTGTGTTTATACCTCGGGAGAAGACAGCGCAGCATTTTGAAATAGCACTGGTGAATATAATACAGGAACGTCTGCAGTGGGAAAAAATCCAAAAGAAGACCTACACATGATTGACAAATAATGGTTATAATCATTATCAAAACTAGTTAACGAGATGTACATGAGCACAATATGTAATTTATTTTCCAAGAGATTCGAACCTATAATTTAAGAAAAGATCATACAATCCATGTACGCTCTCATTTCCGACAAAAGCCAAGAACGATTCTGGAGTATTATCTATGTTAGAGACAGAACGCAAACGACGAACCTGCATCCATTACAAGGATCAGAAAAATACGCCAATAATCTCTCATATAAGTAGGTGCTTCACATGGTTCTTAAGAGTGAGAGATACATGTAGACAGAAATATATTTCCTGAATAGATAACAAAATGCGCACAAACCTGGCCAAGGTTATGATTCTCTATCTCTGAGAGTTCAGCAAGATCTTCATCAGTTGTCTGGTCCATTTTAGTTTTGCAAAGAGGCATGGAGTAGCAGATGTCCTGTGGAAAACATAGTCAAAGCAAACTTAGTAAAGCATTGATGACCACGTCTTTAAATGTTAGCACAAGGTTTGTATAACATATGAGCAAAATATAATTGATAATGTAATAGTTCTCTCATGATGTCTCAATGAATGCAAAACACAAACAATCTACTTAAATTAAATAAGGCAAAAGGCTTAATAACACTGAGGGAACATATCTTACAAGATCTTTAAGCATGGCTCTCAATCTTCCAGTCGACTGGGTGATATAGCCATTGCATGAGCGTTTGACACCCCCTGACTCACAGCTTCCAGTGAACATTGCCACAAACTGAGAAGTACAGACTACACGCCAAATAATGCACAATTAAGTTTAGTTTCATTTCAAGAGTTTAGCATACGTGTCATTGACTTAAGAGAGATGGAGCATGGCAAAGAAGCTGTGCACTAATTAAGTTCACATTTGAATAGCAACAAAGGTTGACTTGACTTTTATGCACCTTCGCCAAGACAAAAATGTTAAAGCAAGGTTTAAACCAAGTTCTTCTAAACGTAAGTTTTAGTGATTAACAAAACATAGAAGGATCTATGTCTGCTGAAAAAAATTCCACCTACATGCATACAGTATGTAAGCACTACAAGTTTGCAGAGCCATTGAAGTCGTCTTCATTAACCCAGTGCGTTATACCAAAAAGAAAAATCGCATCCAAATCAGACGAAAATAAGATGGAATTACCATAGAATATTTTGCAGAGATTCTTCCGAAACATAAAATATAGATTTCGAAAAGCATCCTCCCATGCCAATTGTCGTTTTTGTAGGAAATCAACTTCACCTGATATAGCAAAAAGAGGATCTCTTTATATACATATTAAGAAGGAAGATGACTGACAAGAAGGTATAGCTCAAGAACTTTCGTTAATTCGTTAACAAACCTGATCCAGATGCTAACAATGCCGATATTAATTTAGGTGGCAAGGAGGACTGAGGATAAATCCACGAGTTTAGCGACATAGAATTTAACACCTGTGTAACCACATTTGATCCAGAACTATTGCTACCCTGATTTGCCACATTACACGACGGCAACTTCAGCTGTGGCATACCATTGTAGGTACTACCCATGATTGACCTATGTAACCTGGAACAACATTAGAATAGAAAATAATAGATTGCGTCAAACTTCGGATGCAAAAGAAAAGCACTAAGTCAACATGATTTAATAAGAAAAAGAAGAGAAAGTAAAGGGAATACTTCTGTATGATAACAAAACATATTTTCATATAGCATCATCAATAAGTGGTATGTGTTAAACTAATACGAGATGTCAAGGAGAAATCAGCCAGAATCAAGTACAGCCAACATATGATTATATTCTTATACAAAAATGTACAGTAATATCAAAATACTTGCCAATTTAACGGAGAAGAGGAAACAAGTCGAGCATATGTCTTCATGGAAAGGTCCAGAGGAATCTTTTGCCCATGAACTTGGAATTCGGACATGAATTTTTCACTTAATGAATCCCCAGTTATGTCGGCAGGATGAAGCGGCAATGGTTCACAAGTGGCAAGTCCTTTCAATGCTTTATTCTGATGAAAGATGATATCAGTTCCACCAGGACCACGATACATAACCAACTGACAGTATCAAAGACTACCGAGTGAAACATACCATATCAATATCTGGGAAGCAGGATACTTCGTCACCCCTGGTTGAAAGTTCCGTGACACTGCGAAATATGCTTTGGCTACATCTCTCAGTTGTTTGACGAGCGTCAGCCTTACCATCATCAGAAACTTCAGTAGAAGCACTATTCTCCTCACTGCCAAGACATCAAAACATTAACATAACTTGAAGCAGAGAAAAAACTCAGCTAACTCCAGATAGAAACTGCCGAGGGGTTTTACCGAATAAGTTGTCTTTTGTTGGCAGCAACATTAGAGAGTAAAGAAACATTGATTAGGCTGCTGGATTGCTTCACACCATTTTCCTGCGGTAAAGACAAATAAATTATTAAAAAAAAGATGACAACTAAACTACAATTTTTGTAAAGAGAATCAAAGGAATCAGGAATTAGAATCAGAGAAGTTGTGAACCTTAGAGTTTTCTTTGCCAGAGTGCATCCACGGCCTAGCCTTTTTGACAGGATATAGTTCATTCATACGCATCTCTATGTACTTTGGATTCTTCGAAAGCTCTTGTTTCTTGAGCCCATTTTCTCTCTCAGTGCTACAGCCAAGATAATCAAGTAAGAAAAATAAAAAGTTCAAAAACTCGAAGACATGATGATTTTTTACCTTTTGCAAGGGCGCAATGCATCAAAAGCTTCTTTAGTTTGGTCAACAAACGCAGTCCGCTTCAATTGTTCTCCCTGTTCAGTGAAAAGGGTATTTTTGAGTAAACAAATCATTCAAAAATAACTTCCAAAAACTCAACGAGTGAAACACTGCACAACGAAGAGAAAGAAACAAACTTACTCTCAGTTCAGAAGGTGTCTTCCTCTTAGGCTTCGGCGCAGCTTTAGACCCTCCACTCATCTGAAGAGAAGTACCAAAAGCACCAGGAGCAACTACTTTCGCCATTTCCAAATGGATACTACTGTTCACTTGATCCCCAGATTAACCTACTCAAATTACCAAATCTGAGACACAATCCGGAATCTCATTATCCCACTCTAATTTCATTTACCAGCAAAATCTATTTCGAAATAAAAAAATCGAATCCGGTTCAAAATCATAGAGTTATCCATAGCAACCCTAATTCTCAAACACCATTGAACCCTAGAAACTGGTGGGTAAGCACCGGCGAAAAACTTAAAAAGGTAAAAAAACGGAGAATTACAAACATAAAAATCAAATCGAAGCTAAGAGCATACTCACCACGCTCCGATGGTTAATCTCTTAGCGATGCAGACGTAGAAACCCAGCGGCGTAAAGCGATATCGCCGATTAACGAGGTCGTCGTGGTGCGAATCTCCACGGCGAAGCAGAGCTAGGGTTTTTTTTTTTTTGTTATTCTTTCCCGTGATTAATTTTAAGGGGAAATAAAACAAAAAAAAAATTGGTGAAAGTGAGATTGGAGGGAAGAGGAAAGAGCGTTTCAAAAATATTTGGTCCAAAACATTTTGGGGTTCCCTCTCCCTCCCGTACTAACAGTGAAACTAACGCCGCTAGTTTTTAATAAAGGCTCCTATTGGTAACCAATCTTTTAAAAGAGGCGGTTACCAATCGGAACCAAGTTTAAAAGAGGCGGTTAAAAAATTTCCAACGATTATAGAGAAAGTAGTTAAAAAGACAACGATTAAAGATAGCGGATGCAAAAAATGGTATTATAAAAAAAAAATGGTTGAATATTTAGATTGATTGACAACATTGTAACGGTCGAATAGTATAAGTAAATAAATTATAAAAATTGATATTTGTTTAGTTAAAATATGAAAAAATGGAATAATAAATTTTTTATTTAATTCATAATATAAATTATTAATACATTTAAATGATATTAAGGAAATTATCAAATGTGATATTAACAAAATTATCAATTGTTTAATTTTAAATCTCCACTATATAATACTAGGACTCAGACCCCCCGCGATATCGCGGAGAACGTATTTTAGAAAAAAAAATATATAAATTTAAAATTTAAAATTATACATTATGAAATCATTTGAATGTAATAGAATAGTTTGAATACATAAACTGTTAATAAAAACATAATCATCAAAATGAAAATTTATAACAAAAATATTATGTAGAATAGACGCAACTTTACAAAACATATTGTTTAAAGTATTATAAATGTAAGATATTTTTATGAAGAATTATGGTAAAGAGCTACAATTAAAAACAATCATTATGACAAAGTGATTCTTACTGAAAATATTGAACTAATGGTTATAATGAGTAATGTATTTTTATATTAAATAATTATAATTTAAAATATATTTAATAATGAGTGAAACAGTATCAACGGAAAATTAAAATCAAAATACATAACTTTTAAGAACAAAATAAAATAAATTTTAAATATTAAAATAGTTTTTAACAAAAGTTACGATAAATAGACGCAACTGTAAATTCTATATTAAGTTTTATTAAATTTCTATGTTACTATATATAATCATTTCTAAAATTTTAGTTAGATGACAGAATAATATTGAATATTAGATATTAAAAAAATAAAAAATTAATATTCAACGAATAATAATTTGTTAGTTATTGATGAAGAAACAAATAAATAGAGAGATCAAAAGATATGACTACTTAAATATACACACTTATTAGAACGAAAAGTTGTGATGAAAAAAATATGAATAAGATATAGTGCTTCGCAACGAACTGTGCAGAATTAGTAGCGATGATACAAGCCTCTGAAGATTGGCCTGCCTTCTCAAAATTTTTAGATGATTTCCACACTCTGAGGGCGGCCTTTCCACTATTTTCCTTGTCGAAGATTTTCCGTTTCTCAAATCTGAAGGCGGATTGTCTTGCATGGTCGTCTAGATCTCTTATTTTAGCATCTTCTTTTGTAAACACTTTCCCACCGGTTTGGACTACCAACCGTGGAGTTCTTTTCTAATTAATGTTTGGTTAAAAAAAAAAGATATAGTGAAAAGATACAACTCTTCAATGAACAAATACAACTGTTTGAGTTTTTTAAAAAGAACAAATAAAACTATTTTTTTTTACAAAAAATACTATGAAAAGTTGCAACTGCTGTTCTCATTTATTCAGATTGTTATTATTATTATTAAATATTAAAATATTTTTTTTAAACGGAAAGTTAAGATAATAGACACAACTGTAAATTCAGTATTAAGTTGTATAAAATTTCTCTATTGCTATAATCATTTCTAAAATTTTAGTTAGATTATAGAATATATTCAATTATCTAGACTCAACATAAAATGGAAAATTTGTTTCAACGAACTTGTTAGTTAGTGATGAAGAGACAAATATAAAGAGAGTTCAAAAAGCATGACTATTTAAATAGACACACATATTAGAATGAAAAGTTTTGATGAAAAAATATAAATAAGATATAGTGAAAAGACACAACTCTACAATGAACAGATACAACCGTTTGAATTAAAAAAAAAAAACAAATAAAAACATTTTTTACCCAAAGGTACTACGAAAAATCGCAACTCTTGTTTCTGCACTTGATTATTCCTACAAACTCATATAAACTGCTTTTAAATATAAGACATCTTTATTACCATATTCAAAAGTCAAATCCAAAAGATCATTATATTATCCATCTAACTCTTGGAAAAAGACTCTAGGTATAAAATTAACTAAAAGTTGTAAATTAGATTCATCATTCCAAAAATCTTTTGTTAAATCAAGAATTGGAGGAATCTCTTTACTTTTAAAAGAAGGAATGCTAGAGAATAAATTAGAGGGCTGTAAAAACCGTTGAGATTGAAATTTTATATTATTTGGTGTCATGACAAAAAAATGAAAACAGTTCAAACAGACAAAGATATATAGATTTCAAAAGATACAAATATTCGAATAGACACAACTCTACAATGAAGAGTTGCCACTTTACAAAAAAACCGTTACAATGAACAATCGCAACTTTGTGTGACTTTGTGTAAAACACACAATTTAAGTTTTTTGCTGACTTTTTTGGAAAATTATTCAAAAAGTACGATTGAAAAAACACAACTTTTGGTGGTATTTATTCAGATTGCTATTATATATAAGTACTTCCTTAATTTATATATATATATAACTAAAAGTTGTAAATTAGATTCATCATTCCAAAAATCTTTTGTTAAATCAAGAATTGGAGGAATTTCTTACTTTTAAAAGAATGAATGCTAGAGAGAATAATTTAGAGAGTTGTAAAAACCATTGAGATTGAAATTTTATATTATTTTGTGTCATGGCAAAAAAAATAAAAACAGTTCAAATAGACAAATATATAGATTTCAAAATATACGAATATTCGAATAGACACAAACTCTACAATGAACAGTTGCAACTTTACAAAAAAGCCGTTACAATGGATAATCGCAACTTTGTGTAAAACACACAATTTAAATTTTCTACTGATTTTTTGGAAAATTATCCAAAAAGTACGATTGACAAAAACAAAACTTTTGGTGGCATTTATTCGAGATAGATTCATCATTCCAAAAATCTTTTGTTAAATCAATAATTAGAGGAATTTCTTGATTTTTAAAAGAATGAATGCTAGAAAATAATTTAGAAAAATGAATAAACTGTTGAGATTGAAATTTTAGTTGATTTTGTGTCATAACAAAAAAAAATGAAAATAGTTCAAACAGACAAATATATCTAGATTTCAAAAGGTACAAATATTCCAATCAACACAACTTTACAATGAACAGTTGTAACTTTTCATAAATAACCGTTTTAATAATCCATCACGACTTTTCAGAAAATATCCAAAAAGTACGATTGAAAAAACACAACTGTTAGTCGCGTTTATTCGGTTTGTTATTATTATATAGATTAAAAAAATCATAATCTCCATTAAAAAAGTAAGTTACTATTCAAATCACAATCTTGACTTAATATGTGTTGCTATTTCTTCTCAATATATCTTTTTAAAGGTAAAGCCAAAAAGCAAAGAAATATACACTATGCAACTTTTTGTGAAAAAAAAAAACTGTGCAACCTCTTTATAATACAAATGTTGGTTTTTGTTAGTGGTTAGAATTGGTGTTTGCAACCGCTTACTCTAACCATGATATCCAACCGCCTTCTTCAAAAGATTTATTATTTGGTGATCATTGGAGCGGTTCGCTTGCAAAAGAGGTGTTTGATTGCTTCCAATCAGACCCAATATTGTTGACTAAAATGTCTCGAGCCACGATTCCGGTTTATAAAACATTCGGTTTGGTTTTGGTCCAGATTATAGACATTAGACCGGGTTCAGTTAATGAATCGTGAAAATGGGATCGGTAAATCGGTTTATTATTCTCACACATAGAAGGCCTCCAATTTATACGCTTCAACACTTGGGGTTATGTGTAACATAACCATCTCACTAGCAGCTCTGGCTATGCCTATGCTATGATTGCACCAATCTTAAAGGAGGGCCTTTGTTCAAAAGACACCTTTGCCAATGAAATAGTCGTCCTAGCTACCTTCTCCTGGTGAATCAGAATCCTCACTCCGGACATAAGCTTTTTGTTTCACACCATTGGTCTTATTATCAGAATCAGCTTCATCATCAGCATATATAATCAGAATTATTGGGATTTTTCTTTCATTTCTGTATCTTCCCTTTCGTTTGGATCGATACTTGGGGCTTCATGAGTAATGGTGTCTTCCGCTCTCATTGTACATATGTATGTTGTTGATCTGATGTTTTCTTTATTACAGTATGTGTTTTATTAGTCTCCTGATTAAGGAAATAAACTGTCATATCTACATATTATATACTAGTCTCTCTTACTTATTTTGATTTCAGTTAGTATCCAAAGAAAAGAAAAATCGTTGGTAGAGGGTACCCCAATAGATTAATGTCATCTCATCATGTCCTTTTGTTCATATTTAAGAAGAAATAAAGTGATTTTAATATGAGATAAAATATAATGAAAAACTCTATCAGCTTCGCTTCAATGAATAAATTATTAAAATGTGACGAAAATTTTTTTTAAAATTAAAATACATGTCTCCAGTGCAAATAGAGGTTGGTGAGATGGAGAGAATGAATAAATTTTTTTGGGCTGAGTCAATTGATCAACAGCTTGTGTAGTCTGTCAATGTATGGCCTTCTTCTGTATGCTATCTCCTCCAACTGTTCCTATTCAACAGTCAGAAAAGCAAATCTTTATAATATCAGTTTAATAGATTTTCCGACACACCAAGATTACAACATCTTGCATGTAAAAATAATAGTATTTAACATATAAGCACCAAGATCCAACTACATTATTACAGAGACACGTGCTACAACGAGTGATCACGTGCCAAAGCTGGGCCTAGCTAGCTGAGGGTGGATCCATGTGATACCACATCATGGGCACATGAGGCCATGACTGACATCGACTTCATAACGTGACCAACTTGTATATGCATGTGTGCGTATGTCTCATATCAGATTTTACTTTGTGCATATATACAGTGTAATAATATAGACTGATAGACAGAAGTTAAGATAAACAAGAATTTGACCATTACATGTGGAAAAGGCACATGTTAGATTATGCTAAATTAAGAATCATTTATCCCAATTGTATTAATGTAATTATTAGAATCATCTAATGATGATAACTGGATACGTGTGTGGTTTTTCCCAATGATGGTTGCAAATTGCAATAGTACTTAATTACTTAACAAACTATGTCGTCACTTGCGATATCTTCTTAGTGAATGATGTTAGAGACGACTGATGATAAGCAATACTGAACTAAAACATGTCATTAATTCAAAGGTTTAGAAATAGAATGACAATTACCTGATATGGGAGGAGTAGAATAAGAAAGGGGTTTTGAGAAGGAAGGTGGTGGAAACCCGATAGCTTGAGATTGATGATAAGGATAGACAGTGTAGAAAGGCACCATTGGACTTGCCCCAACCATAACTCGCCCTCCACCATACATATGATGTTGGTAATATTGCGGTTGCGGTTGTGGTTGCATTTGTGCATAGTGCCCGTTCATATAGGTTGCTCCAACGTATCCAACTTTCTGTTCATTAATTCCACCACACAAAAATAGTTTCATGAGTGAAAAACTCATAGTTTCAACCATATATATATATATATATATTTTTTTTAAATAAAGAAATCAGAGGACTTACTTGATTGAAGGTCGTCATGTTCGGGGCGACGTAGGTGGAAGGGTACCTTTAATTTATTTAATATCAACACCAGACATATCAAACACCTTATTAACTCATGACGTACATCTTGAAGAAGATTAGACCGTAGAAAATAATTTACCCATAGTAAGGAACGGCTTGATGATGTTGTTGTTGTTGAAGTTGATGTTGGTGGTGTGTGAATCCGGCCGGGTAGTACCATTGAGCCTGATTCCCTACATGTGGTGGCGTGGCCCTGTTCCCATTTTTTTGTCCTTCATATGTCAAAAACATCATTGATGATAAAGTTAAGTTTGGTTTTGAAAATTTTGATGGTTCCAAAAAGTTTGAATAATTATGGCAAAGTAGACTTTCGGTTCAATTCATATGAAGATTTTAATCCTTGAAAATGTCACCTAACTATGGGAGTGTAAATGAATAGACCTGCCTAGATAAAGCTCTAAGCATTAGATCATATACATGATCAAAGCACACGATCCACACCCATATGCATGCAATAATTAACGATTCACTTCATAATTTTTGCATAGTAAATTTTCTAGATGAGACATTATGGCCAATATTTATGTGTAGATAACTTTTTTTTGTAAATGAAAAACTTTAGATGGACCTTGTTGTTGAGGAGAAGCCATGGTGGGGGATTTACGAAGGCGACCACCACCGAGGGAGGCGAGATTGCAGTTGGCACGGCGGCCATTGATGACCGGAGTCGAGTCTTCGCAAGCTCTCTTTGCAGCTTCCGCATCTTTGAAAGTCACCTATATAAAAAAAAAGTAATTAAAGACAAAATGAGAAAGGAACAAAGAAAAAAAAGAAAGAGGGAAAATAAAGAGAGAAAAGAACAGACAAAGCCATAGCCCTTGGAACGGCGAGTGAGTTTGTCGGAGATGATAACTGCCTCCAAGATGTCACCATACTTGATGAAATGATCATACATTGCTTCTTTGTGAGTATCCCAAGCCAATCCTCCTACGAACACTTTGGTCAGCTTCGTGTCTCCGAAACATCCGTTCACGTTGTTACTCGTCGTCATTGGATCGTGTGTTGTGTGTGTGAGAAAGAGAGAGACAAGAAAGATAGAGAGAGAAGGAGAGTGAATTCAATTATATAAAAAATCAGGGAATAAAATACAGTAATAAATAAAGAATTTGTTTAAAATAAAGAGTGGCAGATTGGTGGACAGGTAAGTCTTAACGTGATCACTACACCGTTCAATATGTCTCTATTCACTTCTATATCTCTTGATACGATAGGGAATACAAATCCCCCCGCAAACGAAAAACTCATAATAACACTGCCACGGCCGGATGGACCATGCATACGTTTCAGCAATGTTGTTGATTAAACTAGTCCTAGCCATGTTAAACCGGTGCTTTGGACGGCAAAATCTATTAAAAGTATATACACTTCATTGTTTTTTTTTTACAAAATATGTTGTGGTGCAATGATAAGATCAGCTTGATTGGCTTCCCAAAATGTAACTTTTGTTATTGTTTTACATTTATGTTTATAATTGAACCCCAAAGTCACCAAAAATAAACCGATTTCAGTTTACATTTATGTTTATAATTAGAGTAAACTGATTTCAGTTTTTCTTTATCCGACCTCTAAATCTGAAATCTTAACATAAATNGCTATTCACTTTTATATATTATGCATCTCTTGATACGATAGGGAATACAAATCCCCGCAAACGAAAAACTCATAATAACACTGCTACGGCCGGATATGGACCATGCATGCGTTTCAGCAATGTTGTTGATTAAACTAGCCATGTAAACCGGTGCTTTGGACGGCAAAATCTATTAATATTATATGGACTTCACTTTATTTAAAAAAATATGTTGTGGTGCAATGATGAGATCAGCTCGATTGGCTTCATGATATATGTCCCAAATTTTAACTTTTGTTATTGTTTTACATGTATGTTTTTATAATTGAATCCCAAAGTAACTTTTTTTTTTGCTTTAAGCCCAACAACACCAAAATAAAATTGAAAATTAGAGTAAACTGATTTCAGCTATTCTTTACCCGAGCTTCAAATCTGAAATCTTAACATAAATCAAATTGATTTACATAACAGAATCTAGTTATTTTTCAAATTCATCATAAATTTATTATCAGAATTGTCGAATTTGATTCGAAGATATTTCAGTCAACTGTTTATGAGCGTTATAAAAGATGTGATTTGCCTTGAATGGATGACTTAGGTTTTTAAGAGTTTGACTATCTTGAAACTTGAAAGAGAATTTACATAGCCATCGAGATTAATACCGAGTGTTTTAAAAACCCCGTACAAAAATCAAGTGAAGTCACCCGATGCTTCATCTTAGTTTTAAAGATATACTCTGTATTTTTATTTTTATAAAGATTATTGGATAAAGCTTACAACATACATGAGATCTCTCTTTCTCTCTTATTATGTGTATTCTCTCCATCTTATTCTGGAACGGGAACCAGACTTGGAACGTAAACAAAGTTGGTAAGACAAGGGTTACGTTTACCTCTAAAGGGTTGTCCCGTCTCAACTTGTATTTTGATCCCACCCTGGCCAATTTCGTAAAAGCTGGGACAAGCATAATCCTCTCCCACAACTTTATCGCACCATAACACGATAGAGTCGGTCTTGTTGATAAAGAATGACGGTACATTCATGGGTCTGTATTCGAAGAAAAAGGGATATAAGATGGGGAGATCAGGGCGAGCCACATTAAAATACTTACTCCATGAGACAACCCCATCAGTCACCTTGTTTGTGACCCACACCTCCATCTCCCTTGTTTCGTCTCCAACGCATTGACGAAAGTCACGAAACAAAGAAAGCCTATCTACTCTGAAACCTGATAAGGCAACTGTATCAATAATCTCACGTCCGGTAGTAGCACTTAGCCTCACCTCAAAGGGAAACCAACATATGTGCTTAAATGTCTCCTTGGTAAAATCGAAACTTATGATGAAGGTTTTCTGATTCCCATTAACCTTAGTTTCAGCAATCCAATACATATTTCCATTCAAAGACACATATTGATAGGGAAAACGCATAGACCAATCCAAAGTAGCAGAAAAGGCTCTCCAGAGTTTAGACTTGAAGTCATATATCTCAACTTCCCCAGCTTCCAAATACCACCAACTAATTCTCAAAATCTTGTAGCTGTCACGGTTGTTGTTGTTGTCGTATCCAAAACCGTATCTATCTGTTATATGTTGAGAACTGGATTCAACAAATTTGACCTGGCCCAAAACAGGATTCCAAACTGCAAGGTTGACGTACCTTGGTCCTCTTTCTCCGTACCATCGGCATAGCAATAATCCATTGCAGTGAGAAGAAATAGCAACAGAACTAAACTCGGCTGGAACTGGTAGACGTAAGAGATCTAGGGTCGCCGGATTGATGATTTCAGCATTATCAAGACAAAACCGCATCAACCTTTCCTTGGAGAGACCCAAGTGCTTGTAGATGAATCTCTTGTCGTTGCAGAGAGCGTACCATTGTTTGCTGGTCCTTTTGAAACGTATCAGGGATTCCATTGGAACCCTAGAGATGATGTCTTCTACTAGATCAAAAGGCAGCGACGAAGAAGCCATATATGGAACCCTTTTTCTAGAAGGGATTGTTCCTAGCGTACAGCCACGATATATCGTCTAGGGTTTCCCACAATTTTTTATCCACATATAAATAAAAAGACTATACGTACTAAACCACTAAACCCTAGGGTATCTTGTTTTCGATACTATATGGAAACAAATCCAAATCCTCCGAGCTTAGTAAAAATCTACAAAAAAAGAAAAAAAAAAACTTTTCACCGAACGTCAATTATATATATAAATTCACTTGAATTTGTTTGTCATTTACCGTGTTGACAAGCATAGTAAGGAGGAAGGTCACAAGGACTTGAATTCCAAGCAACGTGCGAACAACAATACGTTGGTGATTTATTTATCCCAATCTTGATGGGTGTGGTGTGGGGAGATTTATTATATCTATCCCGATTTTGGTACGTTGGTGAATCGAAGTGAAGGTTTTTCAGATTCTTGATATCTTTGCTATCTATTCCTTTGTTGTTTAATGTGTATTTGATCTGCTTCAGAGAGACATTTCAAGCTACACAACATGGTACTATGGTAGTATGGTTCATAATTAAGCATAAGGAAAAGAAAAGAAACATATGGCGTTGGTGTTAAATTACCGTGGATCTGATTGAGTCAAGAGCTTGTGATGGGCCAATAATGGGCTCAACAGAAACAGTAGAAACGATAGAATCGATTGCACAATAAGAAGAGGAAAGCCAATGCAGTGCAGACAGATGAGAGATATGAGGAAATTGAATTTCACAGTGTGCTAATTAATTTTGTTAAAAATGTAGTGCAGCTTTTGAAGTTGACTTAGACACCCATAAAGTTTAAGAAATTTAGCGACACTATAAAGTTAGGCTTTAAAGGGGAATCCTATCCTCCACCATCGTAAAGATTAGCTAAAAGCTTCTACTTTTTTCCATGACCTATAATAATAGATCAATTTAATTTAGTCAATTTAAAAAGACGAATATACGTGTCGACTATGAACATTTTGAATGCCATCATCCACAAAGTTGATTAAAAGAATTTGAGAAAAGGGAATAAGATAAGCTTAATGTCAAAAGATTTGTGAAAGTTTTTCATTCATTTCAAAAGTTTTGCCTTTTAATTTGGATTTAATATGTCTTCTCCAAAAAAAAGTAATAATAATTTTTTTACTACAATTTAACTTTTGAATTTTTAGGGAAACAAATTAAAAAAGTTCTATTAAAATCTTATAAAACTCAAAAGCAAATACTATCATTATTGTTAAACAGTAAATTTACATTTCCATAAATATTCAAAATCTAACTCCTATAGTTTTTTGAAGTGGCCTACCATAATCACCCTTAATTATATAGTATTTCCTAACAATTGAATTGATTAGTGTTTACAATAATGACATAAAGCAGACGCATTACCTTTCTTTTTTCCGGTCGCTTTTACTTTAATTATTTCCTTTTCACAAAACCCAAAAATCCAAAAGTCAAAATAGTCACAAGTCTCAAAAAGTCAATAACCTCTCTCTCTCTCTCACACATGAACGTCACCACCAAACAAACAACACTTCCATTGATTGATCCATCCTCATAATAAATCTCCATCCTCATAATAAATCTCCATAAGACATCCTTTAGTGTTTGCCCAAAAAAAAAAAAAAAGACATTTCTCATATGTATTTCAAAACTTAGGGGTTACCCGATCCGACTTGTTATTCATATATAAGTTCAGTTATTTAACACTTTAATCAACCAGTGTTTTAATTTCTAAACCATTTAAACATTTACAGTATATTTGGTACTATATGATATTCACTTTGTGAAACAAATTTAATTTGTCATTAGGAAAAAACAAAAGATCAGTTCAAGAAAAAACAATTGTCCGTTTATAATGGNACAAACTCTCAGTTCCCTCATCGATTCTTCAAACCCTCTCTCTTTTGTTTGTTTGCATTTCCTTGGGTTCCACTGTTTCTATCTAGGTTTTACTCATAACTCAATTCGAAAAAAATGGTGAGCAAATGGAAGAAGATGAAACTAGCTTTGAGTTTGAATCTCTGCAATTACCTCCCAAGAACCCTCGAGGAGGAACCACCATCGTCGGCTTTGAATTCAGATACTGCTTTGCTCTCTCCTCTTAACTGGCCCATGCCTCCAACGCCTTCTTCTTCTCACCGTAGAAGGTTGTCCAGAAGTAGCAGCAGATCGTCAAAGGTTTGTTACATCACGACCCATATTCTCTGTAATTGTGATAAAGCTTGCTACTTTTGGTTGCTGAGAGAATAAAAAGACTTGACCTTTTGTGGTTCATGAGTTTGTCCTGTCTTCTCTTTGATTGTTCTAAATTAATCTTAAGTGTATATATCCATATTGGGGTTTTGATTTGTTTTCTATCTTCAATGTTCATCAGTATTGTATAAGTTCTTGTCCTCCTTTGGTAGATATGTGAATTGGCAATGTTATGAAAAAAAGCTCAGATCTTTCAGCCTTGTTGTGTGTAGTTAGTTGTAACGAAGAAGGTCATGTTGTCTATTTGGTAGTTCTAGTTTTGTTTCAGTGAAGACTGAAACCTTATATTCCTTATAACATAATACTTCTCAGTATTCCTTATTGTTTGTTTCTTAAATAGCACTTGGTCTCATGTGGGTTTCTTTTGTTTTCTTCTGATGAGCTTGTTGACTCACAATTCTGCTTCTTTTGTTGTTGTTGTTCTAAAGCAGCAGACTTGCTCTATATGCCTGACTAAGATGAAGGAAGGTTGTGGCCATGCAATTTTCACAGCGGAGTGCTCGCACGCGTTTCATTTTCACTGCATTGCTTCGAATGTGAAACACGGCAACCAAGTTTGCCCTGTTTGCCGAGCAAAATGGAAAGAAATCCCTATACAGAAGCCGAGTTTGGATCTTCCTTATAATCCCTTTGACCGGTCCAATAATGATGCAGCCATTAGCCTTGTCCGCTGCTTACCTCCTTCTCAACGAGCTATAAACCAAGGGTATCCCGAGCCAGCTATGTTCGATGATGACGAACGGTTAGAGGAGCAGACTGTTTTTGTTGGTGAAACTGATGCTTTGAAAAAGGAGAACCGTTGTTCTGTGCGGATGGTGGACATGAAAATGTATCCAGAGGCCTCAGCTGTACCACAATCCAAATCTTGTGAGAACTTTGATGTATTAGTACATCTCAAAGCAGTTACTGGTAATCAGATTTCTCAATATCGCCGAGCGCCAGTTGATTTAGTTACAGTGCTTGATATCAGTGGTAGTATGGGAGGAACTAAGCTAGCGCTTCTGAAACGAGCAATGGGTTTTGTGATTCAAAACCTTGGGTCTAGTGATAGGCTCTCAGTGGTTGCTTTCTCTTCAACAGCTCGACGTCTCTTCCCTTTAACCCGAATGTCTGATGCTGGAAGACAGCTAGCTCTTCAAGCTGTTAACTCATTGGTTGCAACTGGTGGGACCAATATCGTCGACGGTCTTAAAAAAGGCGCTAAGGTTATGGAAGATAGAAGAGTGAGAAATTCTGTTGCCAGCATTATCCTTTTGTCTGACGGGCAAGATACCTATACCATGAACCATCCTGATCCAAGTTACAGGTTGATGCTACCTCAGATCCCTGTTCACTCTTTTGGGTTTGGATCAGATCATGATGCTTCAGTGATGCACTCAGTCTCTGAATTATCCGGTGGAACTTTCTCTTTCATTGAAAATGAGTCTGTGATCCAGGATGCTCTTGCGCAGTGCATTGGTGGACTTCTAAGCGTTGCAGTGCAGGAGCTGAGAGTAGACATTGAGGGTATGTGCCCAAATGTTCGAATTAGCTCGATAAAAACCGGGAGTTACTCTAGCCTTGTAACTGATGATGGCCACTCAGGATTGGTTGAGCTTGGTGATCTTTATGCCGATGAAGAGAGGGATTTCTTGGTTTCAATCAACATCCCTATCGAGGAAGATGGACATACACCATTGCTAAAGCTGAGATGTGTCTACATAGATTCTTTGACAAAGGAAACTACAAAGCTTGAAAGTCACGTGCTTCAGATTCGAAGACCAGAAAAGGTTAGTGAAGAAGAAGTTGTTCCCATTGAAGTTGTCAGGCAAAGAAACAGATTCTTAGCTGCAGAGGCAATAGCCCAAGCAAGAACTTTAGCAGAGCATGGAGATTTAGAGGCAGCTGTTACAGCGATTGAGAATTTTAGATTGGGTTTGGCAGAGATGGTTGCAGCAAAATCCCGTGATAGGTTTTGTGTTGCTTTGGACTCAGAGCTGAAGGAAATGCAAGAGAGAATGAGGAGTAGTCATGTGTACGAGGCATCAGGAAGAGCTTATATTCTTTCTGGACTTAGCTCACACTCGTGGCAAAGAGCAACAGCTAGGGGAAATTCAAGGGACGGTTTGAGCTTTGTTCAGGCTTATCAGACTCCGTCAATGGCTGAGATGCTGCGTCAGTCACAGGCCATGTTTCTGGTTAGTCCATCACATCATAGACTCATTCAGCCCTTGCTCTCTTTTGCTTCACAACCAAAACCAAGGTAAAGAACAAATTTTGACATCAATCCAATGCCTTATGTACGAGTAGTTAAGTGGAGAGCTTAAACTTGTTTTTTTTTCTGTAAAGGAAACAAGCAAAGGCGGTCATAATGTAACATAGATATGATGAATAGTTGGGTTTATAGTTTGGGAATATATTTTGTAGTAAAACTTCATTGCCTATATATACTCGAAACTTACGAAGTGCACATACATGTAACTTACTACACAACAACATTAACACATTATACAACAAGAACCCAACACAAAAGGAGACAGAAGAGAAGACACTACTCTCCAGCTAATGTTCTTGGCAAAATGAAAGAAGAAAAAAAAATTTCTAGCAAAATAAATCTCCCGAAGGAATTGTCCAAATGGAAGAGTACATCTCTGTCTCCTCATGAATCATGATCTACCTTTCTTCATCCTTGCATCTCTCTGGTTTCGGAAGTGGCTAAGAAGTTGTTGTGCCTGCAAAAGAACAATAATATTCAGATATCTCACTAAGAAACCGAACTTGCTGTCTTTATGTGTAACAGCAGAAGATGGATATAACATTCACCTTTTCTTTTGCTCTCTGTGTACCAGACTGAGACAAGGCAACAAGTGGAGGTATGGCGCCTTCTTGCAAGACCAAAGTGCAAAACTTGGGACTGTTCAGACACAGCTGAAGCAGCACAGAAGCTGCATTCTCTTTCCCTCTCTGAGATCCCAAGTCAACTGTCTCAACAAGCAATGGAATCCCACCTTCCCTCACAATTGCTTGACGCCCTTCTCCAACTGCAGAAAGATTTGCAAGAAGAGCAACTGCTTTGTCAACCATCTCCAAATCTGGGTCTAACAGCTCCACAAGATACTTCACCGCCTTAGCTTGCACGATACGAGCCTTGTTTTCGTGAGTTATCGATAGATTAAACAAAGCAGAGGCGGCATCTTTCTTTCCTCTAAATGTTCCTTTCCCAAGAAGAGTCACCAGAGCATGTATCGCTGCGTTAGACTGGCCTATTCGTTCCCTGTTGACAGGCAGAACAGACAGACTGAACAATGTTGCTGCTGAATTCTCTCTGGCACTGTCATTTCCTGTGTTCAAAACATGAACAAGCGGTTCTAATGCCCCCGCTTCCACAATTGTGGATTTGTTAAGTTCACTAATCGAAAGATTCAGAAGAGCTGTGACTGCGTGTTCTTGTGTTAGCTTTTCTTCTGAGTATAAAAGTGACAGCAGTGGAGTTATGGCACCGCAACGCCCGATGTGAACACGATTTTCAATGCTGCTAATGGTGAGATGACGTATTTCAGCTGCAGCAGCCGTCTTCACTTTGTTGGATCCGCTTTTAAGATCTTCTACCAATTTTATGGTATGTGAAGTCGTCATTGTTCCTGAATCATCTAAATCTTGTACAGAACACTCATAAGTCTTCTGCTCATGATTGACATTGCTTGAACTTTCTGAGTTTATCTTGGGAGACATCTCACTGGAGCTTTGGTGATTACCTAGTATACTTTCAATCTCATGTGTCACCGAAGGCACATAATCAACAGACGAGACAACACTGCAAACAGATTCACTCCTGCTATGAGTGTAAGACTGCCCTGGAGACAAAAGTTCGAATATCTCAAGATCCTTGCTTTGAGATTCCCCGCACAAACTGGCAGGCACGTTGATCTTTAGTTTCTCAAATCCATTACCAGTTTCATGAGATGATCTTGAGGTAAAACTGCTGCTCCTTAAAGAAAAACGAAAACTCTCGGTGCGGTTGAAGTCTTGAGAACCCATGTTATTAGCCATGGATGAGGCATCACCACCATCATAATGATGACCAGAGTTAGCAGCAAGGTTGATCCTGTTTGCCTCCAACCAACTCGTTATCATAGCCTTAACCGTGTAATTGGGAATGAGTTCTTGATGAGTCAGCACCTGCCGTGTCCTGGGACAAACAGCTAACCCGTTATCAAGCCATTTCTTAATGGATGTTCTGTCAAATGTCTGTCCTGAAGCTACTATTACCGGATCCAGCATGAGTTCCGTTGACAAAGGACATCTGAAATATGGAGGTATCGAGATACCTTTAGCCACTTCAAGAAACTCAGTTTTGAGCATGTGTTCACGGATGCACAAGACTAGTTCTATCAACTGTTCAATTTGTTCCACATTTTCTTTAGACTTGCTGGCCTGAGATCTTATCCTTTCCTTCTCCACAGCAATGCTTTCCTTCAAGAGATCCTGGTTTGATATCAATCCCAACATTTGAATGATGCTTTCCAGATGATGGTTATCCAAAGAAGTAATGTCTTCTTTCTGACTCCGTAAAGCGTTCTCCATGAGTTCGGTTAATGTCCCTTCTTGCTTAAAACTCTCAATCTCCTGCACGCAGCGCTGAAACCATTCCAAGAGATCAATACAATACAAGTGGCTGCAATCAAGACACAAAGAGCAAGAAAATGAAATATTTTTTTATAGTTTACCTCAACAACTTGTACGCTTGAAGTTTCCGGACTAGACTGTGATAACTGAAGAAGAATGCGACTAATCTCGAGAGAACAAATCTGGACCTTTCCCAACAAAACCTCGCATTGAAACACCTGCAAAAGAACAACAACAACGCACTGAATAATTTTTCTGAAAGATGCAGAGAAGCTGAAAAAACGAGACGTTTATATGCATCAACTTACACCAAACAGCTTGCTCAACTTAGGTGACCAGTCCTCTAAGAACTCCCGAGCCTGGTTAACAACGGCATCTAAATCTTCACACCCTTTATTCAAGCAGTCATCAGAAGGTATTTTGCAATCAACAACTTCGTCGAGCAACGGTTTCAAGAGCTTCAACAAAAGAACCATGTTTCCAATACATGTTTGGATAGGATTAAATCTAATGGTCTGGCAAGCAACCAGATGAAGATACCGAGATATGCTGTTAAGAAGACATCGAACAGGCACAGGATCCATTCAACTATCAAGCTGGAGACAACAACAAAACACACACATCAACATTATAATCTTCAGAATAACCTGATAATAACTTTGAACAAGTGTCGGTTAAAAAAAAAAATCTGAACACATTAAAAAGCATTTGACTGTTGGACACATATTGTCTGAAAGACAAGACTTGACTTTTGACTAGATTCAGTCATCTCTTATGGAAAAAACAGAGACTTGAACACATTCTCAACAGATGTTTCTGCTTTCTAATAAATTTCTCTGTTGCCTTATTTTAAAGGAACTATTCTTATTCAGTTCAGTTCTAATAAAGTGGAGGGGGAAAACAACAGAGAAAAATATACTTATTCCTCATTTGAATCTAATAAATAAACCTATCAAATCAACTCGAATAGACGAATACCCTAGAAAGAATCTCAACAAAAAGAAGACAATTCAACCAGAACCCAGAAGAATAAGGAAACTAAACTAAAAAAAAAAAAACCCTAACTTTATTACATAATATAACCTAAGAAATAAATGTAAGTAGGTGGAAGATGATACCCGAGAAAGAAGATTCAACTGATTTATTGAAAGCTGGAAGAAGAAAGGAATCGAGGGTTTCAAGAGAAGAAGGCGATCGATCATTCGAGCTTCTTCCAAAGTGACGACGAGTTTCCTAATTTATCTAAAGATTGGTTCTTTGCTTACACAAAGAGAGAAGAGAGAGAGAAGAGAAGAGAGTGATGATGCAGGTAACAAAAAAAAAGAAAAAGAAAAGGGAAATAGTAAGTGTTAAGTAATGGCGGGGGCCCCAAGTTGGGTTTTTTNATCAAGCTGGAGACAACAACAAAACACACACATCAACATTATAATCTTCAGAATAACCTGATAATAACTTTGAACAAGTGTCGGTTAAAAAAAAAAATCTGAACACATTAAAAAGCATTTGACTGTTGGACACATATTGTCTGAAAGACAAGACTTGACTTTTGACTAGATTCAGTCATCTCTTATGGAAAAAACAGAGACTTGAACACATTCTCAACAGATGTTTCTGCTTTCTAATAAATTTCTCTGTTGCCTTATTTTAAAGGAACTATTCTTATTCAGTTCAGTTCTAATAAAGTGGAGGGGGAAAACAACAGAGAAAAATATACTTATTCCTCATTTGAATCTAATAAATAAACCTATCAAATCAACTCGAATAGACGAATACCCTAGAAAGAATCTCAACAAAAAGAAGACAATTCAACCAGAACCCAGAAGAATAAGGAAACTAAACTAAAAAAAAAAAAACCCTAACTTTATTACATAATATAACCTAAGAAATAAATGTAAGTAGGTGGAAGATGATACCCGAGAAAGAAGATTCAACTGATTTATTGAAAGCTGGAAGAAGAAAGGAATCGAGGGTTTCAAGAGAAGAAGGCGATCGATCATTCGAGCTTCTTCCAAAGTGACGACGAGTTTCCTAATTTATCTAAAGATTGGTTCTTTGCTTACACAAAGAGAGAAGAGAGAGAGAAGAGAAGAGAGTGATGATGCAGGTAACAAAAAAAAAGAAAAAGAAAAGGGAAATAGTAAGTGTTAAGTAATGGCGGGGGCCCCAAGTTGGGTTTTTTTTTTTGCAGGTACATATATCTCTTACTGTTTTTGTTTTTGTGGAGAGTTGGTAAATCTTAAAGCTGTCTTTATTATTTTTATATGTTATTTTACTCAAAGAAGGTTATACTATTACAACAAATTTTACATTGTTGCTTTGACAAAAGATTAGTTAAGGTTTGAAATTGTGAATTTTTATTTAACTTTTTGAGATTAGGAGTAATAATGTCAAAGGAGAAGAAGATACATTGGTCCTTGGAGGGTGAGAAAGGTACAATGATTAATTTTGTTATGTTCTTGTTTTTGGGTAATATATGGCTTTCTTTATATATACATGATCAAAAAATTTCAGATCTCTTTTTTCTTTTTTTTTTTTTTTGTGTTTTGTCAACATACATATAGCAGAAGTTTTTTTAGATTATTATGATTTTCTTTTCTTTTTCACTTTTTTCTACACCAAACAGAAAAATAGTCAAAAGATATGTTGGGCCGTGTGAAACAAATTGATGGGTTAGGCCCGTTATTGTTTTGTTACGATTTGAATCTGTTTAGTGTCCTTCATAACAACGAATTCTTGTTTCTTGTCTTGTCTCAGTTTCGAAAGAAGATTTGTAATGGTCGAACGATATACTTAGATCTGGGCATTCGGTTTAAACGGGTTAAACGGTTCGGTTTAATCGGTTTTTTAAAATTTCGGTTATCTAAAAATCTTACCGAAATAACCCGAATTAAATTTCGGTTCGGGTTATTCGGTAATCGGGTTATTCGGGTCGGTTTTCGAGTTTTAAATCAATTCCGAATTGAACCGATATATTTTCTATTTCGGTTAATATTAACCGAAATACACCAAAATAAAGTTAATGGGCTCAAAAAAAACAAATCTAATTACAAACTGGTTAGAAACCCAATTAACAAAATTTTACAATAAACAAAATGACAGGCCCAACACATTAACAATTAGGGTTTTCGATACATTGCTCATGGTGAGCCAGCGGCAGGAACGGCGACGGCGATGCGAACCACGATGACAGCAAAGGCGACGGTAAACTTCCCTTTCTATCTTCGAGATGAGATCCAATTGTTGGACTGGAAGGACAAGGTCATGCTATAGTCCACAGGCGCAAACTACAGATCTACGAAAGAAAAAGAGAAGTAAATCACAAACTAAATCAATAAATCACTAACTGAATCAATAAATGACACAATAAGAGAGGTTCGAGACCATGTGAGATGCATACCTTGGGTGCCAATTCTTCGGCTATGTAATCGGGTTGGACGTGAGTCTGCTCAATATCCATTTGTGGTACAAGAAGAACAAAGAAGAAGGATTGAAACGATGGCTTCAAGTGGTAAGAAGAACAAAGAAGAAGAAGTAAAAGGAGGAAGAAGAAGAGGGTTTCTTTGTGAAGAGAGGCGGAAGAGATTAGAAAACATAGATGCGTTAAAAAATATAGGGTTTTGTCTTTTATATGGTGTTTCCTTTAACCGAGAAAACCGATCGGTTATCGTCTGCCGAACCAAACCGAACCGATAACCGAACTCTAATTATAAATCCGCCGATCGGTTTATAACAGTAAATCGGTTTGGTACCGAAAACCGAAATCGTCGGTTTATTCGGTTCGGTTTAAACG
>NC_025693.1:24595128-24609434 GCF_000633955.1 Camelina sativa
TACAGTGGCTAAGTCTATGTTAAAAGCATCATGGGTGTCGGGTTCGAGTCCTCAAGCAGACTTTAGCCAAATTTAATTCTATTTCGGTTTGTTAATGGGCAGTTTTGCTTTAGGCAGCAAATATATTCGGTCCGGCCAACAAACCAAACCAACACCTTACACCCCAGAGCGCATTAGTTGTGAAAAGTACCAAACCAAGTCATGAGAAGGGAGTCTCCTTGGGGACTCAAAACGCTTCCCGCTCTCTGACTTCTTGAGAAAGGCTCCATCAATGACGACACTCGGGATCCTCAAAGTTGTAGTATGCAGTCGTGAGTTCCTTTCTTTTCAGAGTATATAAATCGAGGCTTGATAAGCGAGTATTAGTATGATTGCCACATTGATGTCTCTAGACGGGTTCCTCATCCACCTCAGTCCATCCTGAAACAATAGCGGAGGGAGGGATATATAACCCTTGCCCTTGACTTTGAGTAAAAATATTTCCACACCTCCGCCATGAACCTACAGTCAAAGAATAAATGTTGTTTGGTCTCATCATGCAGCCCACATAAAAGGCACACCGAGGGAACCGCCTCTCCCCATCTAATGAGCCTGTCTCTCTTGCTCAACCTGTGTCTTGCCACTAGCCAAGTAATGAAAACGTGTTTTGGAAAAGAGAAGAACAAGTTTTGGTTCATAATAATGTAGGCCTGGGCATTCGGTTTAAACGGGTTAAACGGTTCGGTTTAATCGGTTTTTTGAAATTTCGGTTATCTAAAAATCTTACCGAAATAACCCGAATTAAATTTCGGTTCGGGTTATTCGGTAATCGGGTTATTCGGGTCGGTTTTCGAGTTTTAAATCAATTCCAAATTGAACCGATATATTTTCTATTTCGGTTAATATTAACCGAAATACACCAAAATAAAGTTAATGGGCTCAAAAAAAACAAATCTAAATACAAACTGGTTAGAAACCCAATTAACAAAATTTTACAATAAACAAAATGACAGGCCCAGCACATTAACAATTAGGGTTTTCGATACATTGCTCATGGTGAGCCAGCGGCAGGAACGGCGACGGCGATGCGAACCACGATGACAGCAAAGGCGACGGTAAACTTCCCTTTCTATCTTCGAGATGAGATCCAATTGTTGGACTGGAAGGACAAGGTCATGCTATAGTCCACAGGCGCAAACTACAGATCTACGAAAGAAAAAGAGAAGTAAATCACAAACTGAATCAATAAATCACTAACTGAATCAATAAATGACACAATAAGAGAGGTTCGAGACCATGTGAGATGCATACCTTGGGTGCCAATTCTTCGGCTATGTAATCGGGTTGGACGTGAGTCTGCTCAATATCCATTTGTGGTACAAGAAGAACAAAGAAGAAGGATTGAAACGATGGCTTCAAGTGGTAAGAAGAACAAAGAAGAGGAAGTAAAAGGAGGAGGAAGAAGAGGGTTTCTTTGTGAAGAGAGGCGGAAGAGATTAGAAAACATAGATGCTTTAAAAAATATAGGGTTTTGTCTTTTATATGGTGTTTCCTTTAACCGAGAAAACCGATCGGTTATCGTCTGCCGAACCGAACCGAACCGATAACCGAACTCTAATTATAAATCCGCCGATCGGTTTATAACAGTAAATCGGTTCGGTACCGAAAACCGAAATCGTCGGTTTATTCGGTTCAGTTTAAACGATTTTGGCCGATTGCCCAGGCCTAGATATACTAACTTAGTAGTGTAATTATTGTTCTTGGGTTACTTGTTGCTCTCCAATGTAGAATCTGATTATATCGATAATGATTCGACTAGTCGGTCCAAGAATAAAATTTTAGACAAGGCATAGCGAATAGCAAAAAAAAGGAAGAAGCTAATTATAGAATTTAAAGTCCAAGACAAGAAGCGCCAACCATTTTAACCTCTCACAAATAGCAAGCAATTTTTAACCAACCAAGTTAAAGTTTAATAACCAAAACGAAACGTGACGGCCATCAAAAAAATAAAAAAGAGAGAACAAAAAAATTGTTTGTTTTTCTCTCTTGATTGAGAGAAAAACAAAATATAGTAACGAAAACAAAAACTTTTCTTTATAACTGATCTTCCACACTTTTGATTCTCTGTTTCGCTTCGGTGGAATCAGAGAATCGCTTCAAGTTACGAGGCAACTACGTTTTGTGCTCTTGAATATATATTCGTAAAACGGAGAAGAAGCATTGCAAGTGGTAAAGTATTTTCTGATGAACTTTGTAGTATAATTTTTAATCATTTGATATAAATAAAATAAAAACTAAGTAAAAAAAAAAAGAAGGTATTTGTAGAGAAATGGGAGTGTCTCAAACCGACGGAAGAATGGAAGGTTGGCTTTACACCATCCGACATAACCGTTTTGGCCTTCAATTTTCCCGTAAACGCTATTTCTTGCTTGTCGACAACACCCTTACAAGCTTTAAATCTGTTCCATCTGATCACAATGAGGTTTGTTTCCTTTTTCTTTTTGATTTTTTAAAAAATATTTTCATTCGTTTCGTGGGATATATACATTTTGTTTATGTCTAATGATTGCGTAAAGATGTAACGTCTACATAATTTAGTAAACGAAGGAGTCATTCGATGAAGGGAAAACCAGAAACTTAATGTTCTTATGGTTTTGTTTCTGTGTAGGAACCTGACAGAAGAGCATCTTTAGATTGTTGTATTCGTGTCACTGACAATGGAAGAGAAAGTTTCCATAGGAAGGTACTGATTTTTAGATACTAATTAAGATGAATCTACAATTTCTGTATTTTGCAGAAGTTTATTGATTAGTATTTTTCTTAATGGTGTTGTTTCAGATCCTTTTCATATTCACGCTTTACAACACTTCAAACCACTTGGATCAACTTAAGGTTTGTTTGGCAAGTTTTGTCTATTACATCGTCTCCAGCTTCTGTTTGTCGTAATAATCCAGTTAGGTCTTTTTTGTTTCTGAACTTGAACAGTTGGGAGCAAGTAGTCCTGAAGAAGCAGCCAAATGGATCCGATCATTACAAGATGCTTCACAAAAGGTTTTAAAACGCTCCTTCATGTTGATCTATAGATATATAAGATTTGAGAGACTCTTATATATACATTGAATGTTATGTTTCTATAGGGGTTTCCGCTTCCGGATTGCGAATTTGTATCCCATGCTGAGAAGGGACTCGTGAAGCTTGATGTATCAAAGAGGTCACGCCGCAAAATTTCTGTGGACTGGACAAATTATTCATCGACGAATCACTCATCGACGAATTACTCGTCATCATCATTGAATGTCGAAACGGTAGCATCTGATGTCATTGCACCTTCTCCATGGAAAATCTTCGGATGCCAAAACGGTAAGAAAATACCATCTTTCTTGCGACTCAAGAAACCGCTGGCCTTACCGAGCTTTTTTAAATTTCAGGTTTACGCCTTTTCAAAGAAGCTAAAGACTGGGATTCCCGCGGAAGGGTAATGTTTATTTCCTCATAAGGTGAATCATAATTTGTTTCTGACTTATCTAATTTAGCTGAAACCTCTTGCAGCATTGGGAAGATCATGCCGCAATAATGGCGGTTGGGGTCATTGAAGGTACCTCAGAGGATATTTTCAATACGTTAATGTCTCTCGGTCCGTTAAGATCAGAGTAAGCTCTATTACTTTTAAGAACTTGTCCTATTAGATAGAGTCTGATCACTTACTGCGTTTCCATGTCGGCCACTATAGATGCTTTAACTCGCTAGATTCATATGGTTTTCGTCTTAGGGTTTACATGGTTAATTATGATAAATATATTAAGAGATTGAAAGTTTGGTGGATTTCTTGCAGATGGGACTTCTGTTTCTACAAAGGCAGTGTGGTGGAGCATCTTGATGGACACACAGATATAATCAATCTGCAGTTATATAGTGATTGGCTGCCATGGGGCCTGAATCGAAGAGACTTATTGCTGCGACGCTACTGGCGAAGAGAAGAAGATGGAACATATGGTATGATATTTCTTGATAAGGTTCTTGGGTTTTCTTGATTCGTTGAGTTTTAGGGTTTATAACCTTCTTCACTTTGAATATCACAGTGATACTTTGCCACTCTGTCTATCACAAGAAGTGCCCACCAAAGAAGGGATACGTTCGTGCTTGTGTCAAAAGTAAAGTTTCTTACTTCAAATCCTAATTTGGTTTTTCATTAGAATGCCTTATCAAAAGTTACAAGGGGTCTAAATAGAATCTATGGGACATCAAAATGTAGGTGGTGGTTACGTGGTGACTCCAGTGAACAAAGGGAAACATTCACTAGTGAAGCATATGGTAGCCATTGACTGGAGAAGCTGGAACTTATACATGAGGCCATCTTCTGCAAGATCCATAACCATCCGTGTGGTTGAGAGGGTTGCAGCGTTACGCGAAATGTTTAAAGCGAGACAAGGACACAGCTTCTCTGAGTTCGTGTCAGGGGAGTTCATGGTAACCAAACCCTGCTTGCCCAAAATCAACACTTATCCCCTTAAAACAGAGGCCAAAGACGTATATCAAGAGACTATGAAGGCTGATGAAATGGATAAACCTTCTTCAGCACGCAATAGTTTGATGGACCTAAATGATGCTTCTGATGAGTTTTTCGACGTTCCTGAGCCCAACGAGTCCACAGAGTTTGATAGCTTTATTGATACCTCTCCTTACACTCAAGGACATCAGGTAATTTTCTGCTTAACCCCTTTTGCTTGTAGTCTGTAGATCAAACTAATTTCAAAGTTGTATGTGTGTGTTATATATAGCTCAAGATACCAACACCATCTGGTATTGTCAAGAAACTTCAAGATCTAGCCATTAATAAGAAAGGCTATATGGACTTACAAGAGGTGGGTTTGGAAGAAAATAACACATTCTTCTATGGAGCCACACTTCAAAAAGACTCAAGTCTCACTCTGCCTTGTACTTGGTCTACCGCGGACCCATCCACATTCTTGATTCGCGGGGACAGTTATCTAGAAGATCGTCAAAAGGTAATCCATTTTCTAGCTATATAAATGTGTGATTGCGCTTCTTATTGAATCTTAAATGCTCATTCAACATATATGATGATGATGATGATGTTGGTACTTATCAAACGATAGGTTAAGGCCAATGGCACATTGATGCAAATGATTGGAGCAGACTGGATAAGTTCGGATAAGCGTGAAGATGATCTTGGTGGACGACTAGGTGGTCTAGTTCAGGAATATGCAGCAAAAGGCAGTCCAGAATTTTTCTTCATTGTAAACATGCAGGTGAATAAAGAGCTTCTATGCTAAAGAATCATTGATTTTATAAAAGTCAAGAGACTTAAAACTAATAGAAAATGTATAAATCAGGTCCCTGGTTCGGCAATGTACAGTCTAGCATTGTACTATATGCTGAAAACTCCATTGGAAGAGCATCCTTTGTTACAGAGTTTTGTGAATGGTGATGATGCTTATCGCAACTCGCGCTTTAAACTAATCCCTCATATCTCAAAAGGTTCATGGATTGTGAAACAAAGTGTTGGCAAGAAGGCTTGCCTGGTTGGTCAGGCGCTTGAAGTTCGTTACACCCGCGGCAAGAACTACTTAGAGGTAAAACAACATGAATCAAAATCACAGTATATGTACTAATCCGGTTACAACACCATAATGCTTTTGTTTCTTCGGATCAGCTTGGTGTTGATGTTGGGTCTTCAACTGTTGCAAGAGGTGTAACCAATCTTGTTCTTGGATATCTCAACAACTTGGTTATAGAAATGGCGTTTTTGATACAGGTAACCAAAACAGAACAATGTTTTTTAAGTTTTAATAAGATGTTTTGTTCTGTTTATGGATCACATAATGATCGCTTTCAACACGAATCATGCAGGCAAATACAGCAGAGGAACTACCAGAACTGTTAATAGGAACATGTCGACTCAACTATCTTGATGTCTCAAAGTCTGTAAAAGAAAGATGAGACATCCCTAAGAACAAAAAATATGGGCAGGAGCAGAGGACGTTTTCGACTTTTGTTTCTTTGAAAAAGCTGTGTTTCTTTTACCTTTTCATGTCAACTCGTATAGAAAAGGATCAGTAGTTTGATTCCCTGCGGTGTCTGATCCAATGTTGAATAAATAAACTTGTTGATAAGATTGAAAACTCCACAAGAGCGCTTCATTTCAGTATTATGCAGATATAAGAAAACAGAGGAAGAAGTTACTTGCGCAACAGTTAACAGCTCTTCCTTTGATTGATCGTTAAACCCTACTACATTGTAATAGGTTTTTATACAAAATACAATCACGTAGCTTAGACGTAAGTGGTCCGATCGAAGTGTACGATTCTTTTTTCTTTCTCAATTTGACAAGAGTGTAATAAGAAAATATATATAAAGTTTAAATTGATATTGGAAGTCTGGGACTACATACCCATATTATTATAGAGTGAGTGACTGTGATTAATGAATAAGAAACTGTGGGGTTGAATAGCGTTGCGTGCCTCCGAAAGCAAAGGAGGTCTCTTTCAATGGGATACAGGTTTCTCCGGTTCATTTGTCGGCACCGACACATCTCTAAACTATTCCTCTGTTTTGTTTTCCTAGTTTATTATTTATTTTTTCCCGTTTGCTTTTTATTTTCATTTTCTAAGTAAAAGAAACCATATTTGTTTTTCTATGTATATCCTTTCAGTCAAGATCTTTTTGACTATGTATCATCTTGTAATATTTCTGACAAAATTACATATTTTCTCTGTTTTTATTTTTATTTTTCTACAATTATACCATTTTTTACCAATCGTGTGTATATACAAGTTCGTACGGTTTTCAAGTTTAGCATTACAACATGTATCTCTTTTTTTTTATGCATGTTGTTCAATCATCATTTCATTTTCAACATTTTACTGATCAATGATCTATCATCATCCACAACCGCCAGATTTAATGTAGCATACATTCACTCCAAGCAGTGACGGATGATTCCACCTCTTCCATGCATCATAATTTTTTGCGTCCGAAAGTAGCAAGAAGTTCGTCTCCGGACACTAAACTCTAAACATGCTATGAAGAAATCAATTTAGTCATTTGGTCAACCACAACTCATATAACGTTGAAATGACTCACCAGCACAGATTTACATACCCAAAAAGAAAAAGCGAAAAAAGCGCGTCCGTTATTACTTATTACCGGTAATCCCAAATACAAAGTATTCACATTTCAAATGAATCAAACGAAGGCTCAAAGAAAGCATATAAATAAGATGTGAACATATTAACTACGTGTTGAAAAAAACACCAAGACAAACCTCGTAGAATAGCGCTAGCTAGTGGATATATAATTGTACTACAATGCAAGTGTCCAAAAAAAAAAAAAATCACAAGACTGAATTGCTGACAAACTGCTTTAAATTGGTGAGTAAAACCTGTTTGTGTTACTTTTGCTTTGCTGTTTTGTTCGCTTATTTGTCACCTAAATTCATCAAATTGGTAACCAAGAGAGAGTCGACATTGCTGAAAAGAGTTTGTTGTTTTTTGTTTTATTTCATGTTTTCATGATTATCTGTTTTGCACGTGATATATCATACAAGTACCGATTTCAGAAGTTCGATACGTACTCGACTCAACACTATTAAGCGTTGTCAACGATTTATATTTTCTTTTCACGTCGAGCTGAGGTTCGCCCATAGGCTCTTTTTTTTTTATCAATTGGTTGATTTTTTTTTTTTGTTTCTCGAATTTTTGGTGTCATTTTCAAACGTGCTCTCAACCTTTCAAATTATGAGAATATAGAAAGGAAAAAAAAAAGATAAATAATACATGTATGAAAATTTGATGACAGGTCATCTATATTTGTGATTATGTGGCGAAAGATTGTAAACTAACAATCTAACATCAAGTCAAATAGCTAGCTGTATCAGAAAATGGTGTAAGGAAAGTTCCATCACCGTCCTTCGCGAATGTTACATATGAATATCAACAGTGAGTCTTCTATTTCATGAATAAAAAACATTTAATCGAGTGAATTGTCTTCCGGTGACAATATATAGCGAGCAATGAACTGCTAATTCACTAGCAAAATTATTGAGCTCAATTGGTTTGATGTCAATCCATATGGGAAAGATCATGTTGATGGTTCGATTCTCCGTGTTTGTTTTTTCTTCTTTCGTAAATCAATATTTTTCATTTTTGTTTGACTACAGGTTGTACGATGCAGTCTCAAAAATATCGACGCATTTGAGATCTTCAAGTGTTTTTGAAAAGTATTGTGTGTTACATCTGAACATTTTTTATATTATACTGTATTATATCGAAACTAAACTAAATCGTCTAGTGATTTATACTAATGTCTTTACTGTGTATAACTATCAACATTTAGATCCCGATATTATATAAAAATAAAAAAATAATAATAAAGAAACGACATAAGGGCATGTTTATAGGAAGATCAGTTTAAGGTGTTCTTAGAGTATAAATATTGTGAAAATAATGTAAAATTAGTAGTTAAGAATTTTTGTTAAAAAGTTAGTTATTGGGAGAACATGTTTAAGATCTTAATATTTAATAATATAATATTTTTATAGAAATTCAAGAATGTTTAATAAATACATAGATTAATGTTTAATAAAAAATTTAAGAATGTTTAATACTATTTAATAATATAATGTTTATTAATATTCTTAAACATATTACAATTATAAAAATTTATAAAATAACATTTTAATTGCAAACTTATATAACTTTTACTAAAATTCAAAATACAATGCCATATTTTTATGAAACAAAAAAAAACATTGTAAATAAAATTTTTTTAAAAAACAAACAAACATATTACTTAATTAATTAAACAAGACAAACATTTTATTTAATTAATACATAGATTAATGTCCAAATTTATTCCATATATTCTCAACCAATCCAAGAGATACATGTCACACAAGATCAGACCCAAGAACAATTCTAGAATAAGATCAATGAGTCTGATCTTAAATCCACTATTCAATTATTTTCATTTTTAAAGAGCCTAAGAACACTTCATCTGATCTCCCTATAAACATTGGCCTAACAGTGATCCCGGCTGACTGTAATAATTTTACCTTTTATCGAGTTTGATTATCTGAAACTAAACTTTCGAGTAAAAGTAATTGGCAGAGTCTTATCTTCTTAAGTTAATAAACCCAAGTTGAAGGGACTATATAACTAAACAACTTTTCTATAGAAAAATTGATTTTGGTCTAGACCAACAAAAAAAATACAAATGTAAGTATTTTGGTGTCTTTAGTTCAAATACCATGTGAAGAATTGCTGACAAACTGCTTTATACAAAAAAAAAAAAAATTGAGAGAGGTTCATGAATAGTCCAAATCACATCAAAATAAATGAATATATACAAATCGGATAATAAAAAAAAAGTTGTGTATTCCAAAACAAAAAAAGCAGTGCATGTGGATATGATGATAGAGTATTAGTGCAATAATTCATAACCGAATCGATCCGTTGATCCTAGGACTTTGTTTTGGAGTAGAAGAGAGACATGTCGTCGTATTCAATATTCATTCATTCGTACCCCCCCGATCGAGTGAGTGAGTGAGTCGCTTCCTCTCTCTCCCTTCTCCAAAGGAGAGGAGCTAGTAGAGAGCTCGCACACTACTAGGACCCACAACGTCACATGATCTAACGTGGAGATTGTTGGACACGTGTTAGATGCTAATTCGTTTCCACTTAGAAATATTCATTTGTCAGAAGTAAGAGAACCGATCCCGAGGCAAAACCACGTGATTGCTTGAATGATTTTTTCAAATTGCTCGCATTCTCTATTAATCTCCTACTTTTAGTTTAGTTAAATTAGTTTAATATAATCGACCTAAACAAGTTTTTTTTTAAAAATGAGCGTGGAGACAATCCCAATCGTATCTTCTCACGTATTTTAGACAAAGAGTGGGTCCTAAAGAAAACATGGGCACTTACTTGCTCGCAAGTCACCACCCGCGCCCTCTTCTTCTTCTCACCTGTTCTCTCTGTGTGCACATGCTTAATCCCCTCCACCGACTAGATACGCATACGGTCCGCGCGCATAAATCGTATATTATACGTTATCAAAATAATTATACGGTCAACCGTACGTAATAATGATTAATTTACTACCTCCTACTCCGCCAACATTTCTGTATCATCGATCATCATCATTAATTATTACTATAGCTAACTATATAAATAAATTATGTGTCACGGATTTGTTGTATTACTCTTGTGATATTAGATCCATAGAGGTGGCAAATTTAAGTGTGTGATATGGACACATTTAAGTTGTAACTTTTATTTAGTCATCATGTGTACTTGTTGAGATCATTAGAAAGTAATCTTTTGAGGTTTTTAGCCTTTTCCTAATACAAAGCGTAAAATTATGCTAATATAATAGTTTAGGGTTTTATAGTTCTTTCAGTAAATCTGGATTTATTATTTTTTCTATTTTTTTATATGATGAATATATTCCGGTTTAAAGCAAAAGTCTTACCAAACTCATATATGGCGTTTTCGTATATAAAAAAAATATACGTACATATGCGTTTGAGTTATTTTATTGGAACCTAAAACTTTATTTGGTTAATGAAACTAAGGTTTCCTGTACAAATCTACTCGTTTTAATCAATATTTGTTGAGATGTCTTAATCAATTTAAGTTTAATGATCGAAGACACACATAAGGGAGTACCTTTTCTTTTTATGCCGGAAGTTATACGAACATTTTTGGCCCCAACCATAGGCGAGCTTCAACATTTTTGATAGCATAATAAGCATGACACTGAATAAAAAAACACTTAATACTACATTATTTTGCTATAATGCATGAAGTGATCTCAACATACAACCATTGACGAGATACGATATATACATAACATATTATTATAAAAAAGTAACACCTTCGTATAGCTTTTTGTCATTTGGAGAGTAATGGGGAGAGAAGTCTTTCAGAAGAAAGTGATCGTGTATGGAGTGATGTCCAAGTTAGTTACTGCAAATCTACACTAAAAAAGGAAGAAAAAAAAAATAAAAGAAAAGAAAGTGAAAAAAGTAGAGCCTTAGAAAATCAGCATTAAATTAAATAGGTAGATCATGTGTTTTATTTAAAATTTTGTATTTCTTTAGGAAAGAGTGTGTTTGAAGTAAGGAAGCTAAGGGTATGGTTGAAGTTAGTCTAAAAAAATGGTGATATAGGATAATCTCAAAGAAAAACTCATTAGATATGTCTAAGAATGTGGAGTTCTTTGGATTTGAATTCATTGTGTCTTCGATTTTTGGTGACTGCATGCAGTGTTGTTCTCCACAAACTTATTATATTAATTTTTTGTTTTAAATTGTTAACCTATTAAGTTTATCCGATTATTTTCATAATTTGTTGTATCATCATTGTTCAGTAAGACTAAGAGACTTAGAAAAAAATTCTTATGATGATATCTACCAGAAAAATATGATTAGATCAATTTATAATCACTTTATTCATTTTCAAGATAGCTTAACAAGAAAATGATCAACTCTTCTTTATATATAGGGTTTAATTTAGGTTCATCTATATACTGCCTGACTTTTTTAGCTAACTATAATGAAAACAAAGTAAAAACTAAACAACTAAATTTAATTTGTTAAAACTTCACTGATATGCTTAATTAGTGATTAAGTTAATATAATTAGGAAATATTTAAGGCCATAGTCAGATATAAAAGAAATATTTGCCACTTGAGCATACAAACATCGTCCGAGGGGCAAATATTCATGATAAAACTATTTTATTTGGTTCAAAACTCACAAGGAAGTTTTTTTTGTGCTCGATGGGTTGTACTTATTCTAACAAAATGCTGCAAGATGCTAATGGGAAGAGCACTACATTTTATGATTATAAGAACATAAAATATTCTAGGTCTGGGCATTCGGAGTAAACCGAACCGAGAAAACCGAAAAATTTGGTTATCGGCGCCGATTGTGAGAGAAAAGTCAAACTGATCGGCGGAATTATTTTGGTAGTTCGGTTACTGATTCGGTTCGGTTCGGAACAGATTTTAAAGATGATAATCGAACCGAATAACCCGAACCGAAATTTAATTCAGTTTAATTCGGCAGCTTTTTTTAATAACCGAGAATTTGAAAAACCGAAAAAACCGAACCGATTAACCCGAAAAAACCGATTGCCCAGGCCTAAAATATTCCAATCGCGAAATCTAGTACACTAAGAAATAATATAAAACTAAGAAGCTTTACTTTTTTTGTAGTAAAACAAAGAAAGATAGAGAGTGGAGTCATGTTTCCTTAAGCCTATGAGTAATAGACTTTTATGTAATTTGACAAGAAAAAAATGGTAACATACTAACATGTATTTGAGAAAAAGTCTATACATACTTTTACTTTGCAACACGTAGTCTATCTAAGGCACGGCCTAAAAAGGCTCTAAAACAATGGGAAGAAAACTAACAAAAAAAAAAAAAAGAAAGAATAAAATCAGATAAACAAAACAATAATAATAAAACTGGAATTACATGTACGCGTAAACGTCGTATATATTTTTTTTCCTTCGTGCCATTTCACCTTCCCATTATCTCATTGACTTTTCTTATTCATATACGGTAGGAGCAAAACCATGACTAGAGAACTCTACAAGAATTATACGCGTTAAAAATCTTAGTATTAACTTTTATCTTAAGAAATAAGAATCCGTATTTACTTCTAATTACGTCAACTCTTTACTTAAATAACAAATTTTCTCTTTTTGGGTCAAGAAATTGAACCTAGAAGCATGGGATAAATGAGCTTTGTTGATATAGATGAGAGAAGGTGAAGGTGATGTATGTAAAACTTTAATTTAAACGAATTTTTTTGCTTTAATGAGATTTTACTTAAAACCATTGCTTTTCTTAAAACAAAAACAACTTTTGGTACAGCTAAGCAAGGTTTGTGAATAAATCATCTTTGGTAAAGTCTCAATGAGAAATGGAACCCACATGAGGGGAGAGGTGTGAGATTATGATATTTTTTATAAAAAAATAAAATAAAATTATGAAATGTTTATTTTGGAGAGAGAGAGAGAGAGAGAGGAGGAAAGAGACTTCCACATGAAGACAGGGTAAGGAATGGTAAAATACAGCTAGCAAAAGAAGAAGAGAGAGAGAGAGAGAAGAAGAGTTTCTCACACCTAACTCTTTATAATAATAAGAGAGAAGCCATTGCTCTCTCCATTACTCAAACCCCCCCCCCCTATATTTTTCCCAATCAATCACTCTTCACTTCTCCCCACTCCTACTCCTTTTTTTTCCTTTCTAAGCAATCTCTCTCTCTCTCTCTCTCTCTCTCTCTCTCTCTCTCTCTCTTCTTATATTCTCAAATTTGATACCTTTTCTCTCTCTCTCTCTCTCTCTCTTCTCATACGATCTGCACAGCACTAAGAACAGAGGTTTGATTTCCTCCTCCTCCTTCTCATTGTTCATTTTGGCTTTTGCTTTTGTTTTGTAGAATTCTCGGAATTGTAATGGATTTTTTAGGAATCTTGATGTTTTTTTGCATAATTCAAGAAGTGTCGGTGGAGCCATTTTCTTTCTAACCAATCTTGAATTTAACACTCTGTTTTTGTAACTGAAGTTTTTTGTAGTGTTACTTTTTTTTTTTTTTTTATCCTTCATTTTCACACAACAAATTCTAGAAGAAAAGATAACCCAAGAATGCTTAATTAACGGTGTTTCTTTTGACTTTTTAGGACCCTTTAAGTCTATTTTTGATTGAATTTGTATATACAGAATGGTCCTCATTATTACTATTAAGCAAAAAAAAAAAAAAATCAGAAAAGGTGGGCCAAAGCATGTTTATTTTTCAAAATTTTTGATTTTTAAGGTGGTTCCAAAATTTGGTTCAAATTTTCAAAACTTTTCAGACATAAACATAACTCATTAGAAACTTCTCCTGTTCAAACTCTTGTCATTTTCCTCTATCTCTCTCTCTCTCTCTCTCTCTCTCTATATATCTCATTCATTCACATATTAAAGCCCATCTCCTCATTATTTTTTATATATCAATTTGTTTCTTCTCCCTCCAGCTAAGGTTTGCAGCAATAATTGTAAGACGAAGATGATTGGACAAAGCTTCCCTGAGGATCTTGATTGTGGCAACTTCTTTGACAACATGGATGACCTCATGGATTTCCCCGGTGGAGATATCGATGTCGGTTTCGGCATAGGTGACTCCGACTCTTTCCCTACCATCTGGACCTCTCATCAGGACACCTGGCCCGCCGCTTCCGACCCTCTCTTCTCTTCCAACACCACCACCAACTCCGATTCATCCCCTGAGCTCTATGTTCCGGTTAGTCCTT
>NC_025693.1:24609543-24624621 GCF_000633955.1 Camelina sativa
TCTCTCTCTCTCTCTCTCTCTCTCTCTCTCTCTCTCTCTCTTCTTATATTCTCAAATTTGATACCTTTTCTCTCTCTCTCTCTCTCTCTCTTCTCATACGATCTGCACAGCACTAAGAACAGAGGTTTGATTTCCTCCTCCTCCTTCTCATTGTTCATTTTGGCTTTTGCTTTTGTTTTGTAGAATTCTCGGAATTGTAATGGATTTTTTAGGAATCTTGATGTTTTTTTGCATAATTCAAGAAGTGTCGGTGGAGCCATTTTCTTTCTAACCAATCTTGAATTTAACACTCTGTTTTTGTAACTGAAGTTTTTTGTAGTGTTACTTTTTTTTTTTTTTTTAATCCTTCATTTTCACACAACAAATTCTAGAAGAAAAGATAACCCAAGAATGCTTAATTAACGGTGTTTCTTTTGACTTTTTAGGACCCTTTAAGTCTATTTTTGATTGAATTTGTATATACAGAATGGTCCTCATTATTACTATTAAGCAAAAAAAAAAAAAAATCAGAAAAGGTGGGCCAAAGCATGTTTATTTTTCAAAATTTTTGATTTTTAAGGTGGTTCCAAAATTTGGTTCAAATTTTCAAAACTTTTCAGACATAAACATAACTCATTAGAAACTTCTCCTGTTCAAACTCTTGTCATTTTCCTCTATCTCTCTCTCTCTCTCTCTCTCTCTCTATATATCTCATTCATTCACATATTAAAGCCCATCTCCTCATTATTTTTTATATATCAATTTGTTTCTTCTCCCTCCAGCTAAGGTTTGCAGCAATAATTGTAAGACGAAGATGATTGGACAAAGCTTCCCTGAGGATCTTGATTGTGGCAACTTCTTTGACAACATGGATGACCTCATGGATTTCCCCGGTGGAGATATCGATGTCGGTTTCGGCATAGGTGACTCCGACTCTTTCCCTACCATCTGGACCTCTCCTCAGGACACCTGGCCCGCCGCTTCCGACCCTCTCTTCTCTTCCAACACCACCACCAACTCTGACTCATCACCTGAGCTATATGTTCCGGTTAGTTCTTCTTAGCTTATTATATTTCTTTAGTTTTATGCTAACATACGCATTCTTTGCTGTTCTGTTTTTGTATTTTTTGGCGCTTAATTGTTTCTATATATAATTTGGCTAACGTTGTTTCTTTTACTGTGGTGAAATTTGCAGTTTGAAGATATTGTTAAGGTGGATAGACCACCAAGCTTCGTTGAGGAGTCCTTGGTTGAGAAGAAGGAAGATTCGTTTTCGACAAACACGGATTCATCATCATCTCATAGCCAATTCAGGAGCTCAAGTCCAGTGTCGGTTCTCGAAAGCAGCTCTTCCTCGTCCCAAACCACCAACACAACCTCACTTGTCCTCCCTGGCAAGCACGGTCGTCCACGCACAAAACGTCCTCGTCCACCAGTCCAGGAGAAGGACAGAGTCAAAGACAACAACTATGTGTGCGGGGCAGACTCGCGTCTCATCATTAGGATACCGAAGCAGTTTCTCTCTGACCACAACAAGATGATCAACAAGAAGAAGAAGAAGAAGGCCAAGGTTACTTCTTCCTCTTCTTCCTCCGGGATCGATCTCGAAGTCAATGGAAACAATGTCGATTCGTATTCTTCAGAGCTACATCCGGTTAGGAAATGTATGCACTGTGAGGTTACCAAGACTCCACAGTGGAGGCTTGGACCTATGGGACCAAAGACGCTTTGCAACGCGTGTGGCGTGCGTTACAAGTCAGGGAGGCTTTTCCCGGAGTACCGTCCAGCTGCTAGCCCAACATTCACTCCAGCTCTTCACTCAAACTCACACAAGAAAGTGGCTGAGATGAGAAGCAAGAGATGCAGTGATGGTAGCTACATAACCGAAGAGAATGATCTGCAAGAACTGATTCCGAACAATGCCTACATTGGTGTTGACTAAAACCACGAGAATAAAAGATGATATCGATTTGCCAGGAGTAGGAAAGAGTCAGTTGAGCAGAAAAAAGTTTTAGCATTAGAAGAGATGGAATGAAGAGAGCAATCAATTTGGGAGGGATTAAAAAAAGTTAGATGAGAATTGATTGTGTTTTTGTATTTTGTATTTGTAGTGTGAATGGGCAAAAAAAAACTCTTGAAACAGAGGAAAAGTAAGTTTGAGGAAGATCAGAAGATTTTGAAGACATTAGAAAAAAAAATTAGGTGTTTAAGTATTACATTATCTCTTCCTCTTCTTCTTTTTTTTCTCTTTCAATTCTTTGTATTTTTATTGTGAGGATTCATTTTATTTCTTTTTTTTGTTTAGCTAAAAGATTATTTTTTTTTTGTTTCTGTTAATTAAAATCCAATGTTATAAATTGTTAATTATTTAGATGGTTTCCCTACCTTTGGAACTATACAATGCTAAATACAGACTATCTTTTTGCCGACAAGTTAAGATATATTTAATTAGGGTACTCGCTGATTGAAGTCTAAAATAGATTGAAACGGTTTATAGTTTCTTACAAGTTTTATTATGGCTAAGTTTAGTGGTATTGAATGATATATGCAATAATGAAGAAACAAAAACTAAAATGGGAGATGAGAGGTTGAGTAACAAGTAACAACAACCACTCTCTTTTGCTAGCAAAAAAAAGACTTCATACTAGCTTTTATGTAAAATCCACCCATCTATGATGCCAATTTAAGTTTAGAGTGTTTCTTAAGCTACCCACCTTCATTCAAAACTCACTCATTTCATATATTTCACTCTTTTTTTTTTCCATGGGTTTCTTCATCTTCTTTTCCTTTCATAATTACTAGTAGAAATATTTTTCAACATGTTCAATTTGCTGAACAATAAGTTTTTTTTTCTTTCTGAACATTACTATTTAAGAAACACATTGAAGGAATGATTAAACTTTTGTCCTCATATTGTTATTTTCAAAACATAAAAAGACTTAAAGAGTTGTCTGATAAGTTACTGGACAAAAGAAGGATACTTTTGTATTCACCAATGCACAAATAACCAACTCGATTGGGATAACATATCTTCCTTCATTCACGACTTTGATGATTTCACCAAACTTTTTTTTATTCTTCTTCTCTTTTGTCTTTTAATTATGTCCTTTTCTTCTTTCTGTTAGGGTCTTTTATGGGTGTGCTCAATGATCTATAGCTAGTTGGGTCTTCGCCTAACACATTACATATATTTATAGTAGACATATACATATAGGTATATCTTTTCCAATTGTTCAAAGTAGTAGACTTACAATGTTTACATAATTTTGCACAAGCCTAACTCGAGACTTCCCTATTATTAGAAGCCTATAAAAACCCGATCATTCCATCTCTGCCCACTCTTCTTTCTCCTCATCACTTTCACTCAGTTCGATAAACACCATCTTCAAGTCTTCAACTATGGGAATCATCAAGACACAAAACTTTTGACTTGGTTGTTAGTGATAGAGATAAGAACTATAAACTCTATCGATAACTCTCAATACTTCTTTATTGATCAACAATGGTGAATACAAGAACCCTAACTGATAAGAAGAGTGAGTTACAGTTCTCAAACTCTTATCCTCTCAAACAGAGCACGCAGGCTCTGTTCCCTTTTCTCACGCAGGAGAAACTCACAACTCTGATCACGCAAGATAGTGTTTACAATCCTACGTATCTCTATTTATACTCTAAATTGTTCTCATTCTTCTCTTTAGCTCCTCACATGTGCCTCTCATGTGCTTATCAATACTCCCCCCTTTTAAAACAGCTTGTCCTCAAGCTGTGTAGTAGCAAGTGTTGTGACAATAGAAACCAATGATGGGAATCACTGAGACCATGGTCGAGCTGCTGCACATACCTTGATCCTCTAAACTGTAGTGTCTCCGTTTAGTTCCAGTCCTTGGGAAAGTCTGAGCCTCTGTTCTCCCCATATAAAACAGATCCAGTTTGTGTGACTTCGTATAATATGGTGAAGAGAGTGTGTCACAGCCATAGTTCCAAGTTAATCTTCTGCAGTTTCTTCTTTTTCCAGCAATGCCACACTGAAAAATAACCTATCTTGTGCAAGACGATGGTTACTAGTTCCTCCGAGCTTGTGACAATGTCTTCAACTGATGTACGGTCATTAAGCTGAAATACACCCTTATTTTTTTCTATGCGTAAGCTTGTGAAACCTCTCAAAAACATCTTTAGCAGTGCACTCTCCAGAGACAATCCCAAGCTTCACACCATATATTCTTGTCAATCCTCTTTGATAATACATGATTACCAAATTGCTGCAGAACATCAACTTCTCGTTGTCCAAGTTACAGCCATCACAACTAAGTTGTCCCATGATCTGTGAATCTTGTAGCAGCTTCTTTGATCCAACCAAATTCTTGTCCTTGAATTTGAATTTCCAGGTTTTGGAAGACTTCAGTTCATGTCTCTTCCATAGTACCTTGTACCTTTTTAAAAGCATTATATCGAACACATGATCTGCAAAAGAATAGATCTTTCGACATGTTAGCTTCTCATAACAATCAACCACTTCCCAAATATCCAAACCATGTAAATGTTCCTCTTTCTGAACCAAATCCATGACATCACCGTATGTGAACACATCAAAATACAATTGATTTTGTGATGGTGCTCCATTATTCTCCAAGCGTGTAGATATTAAGCTCTCAAGTACGCAACCTGATTCATTGCTAAAAAACAATGTGTTTTGCTGTCCTGAATCCATATTGATCAGATTCTTATCCTCCTTAAATGAATCTGCATCTTGAGACAATTCTTCTTCTAGAATCACGTCAGAATTAGAAACTGCTATGGGTGGAGGTTGAACACTAATGTTTCCAAATCTAACATACAATCGTGACTTGAAATCCTTCCAATTTGTGAAAGATACATGCTTGAACCAACTCAAAGCATCTCCCTCAAGGTGTGAAGACACCAAACGTATCTTATCCATGTCAGTATATTGAGCAAAACGAAATAATCTTTCAACCCGTGCTATCCAACCACATGGATACAATCCATGAAAATTTGGCAACTCGAGCTCCTTTACCATGTTATCTCCATTACCTTGCATAATCTCCTGTGTTGGTTCATTCAAAGATATCCCTTCTAGCTTCTGATCATCTAGCCGAGCAACCTCAGATGACAAATTTTCAATCTTTTGCATAGAATCTGATAGTGACTCAGTCTTATATGAGCATGCTTCTTGACTTGATTTGTTTAACATAATCACTGCAGAGTCAGGTCCTTGATTCTCCTTACTCTCTCTACTGGACAACATCAGCTCTTCTTTACCAACACTTCTCTTTATACATGACTCCATAGCTCTAGCTACAACCATCATCTCCGGCAAATTACGTGGCTTTTGCATATGAATAAGCTCCTGCATTTCCCGTGTTAACCCATTGAGAAAAATTCCTTCTATTTTCTGCTCATCCAACCCAGATACTTGTGATGAAAGATCCTCAAATCGTTGTATATACTCCGCTATTGTTCCTGTCTGTTTGATACGAAACAAACTTATACTTGGTCCTCTAATCTTCGATCCAAATTTCAGCATCAATCCTGACTTGAACTGAACCCAACTTTCAAACTGTCTCTTGTTAATTTCCAAGTTGTACCAGCTCAATGCTTCTCCTTGCAAGCTCACTGAAGCTAAAACTAGTTTCTCTGCATCGTTGTATCCACCCATTCGAAAGAAACGCTCAACAAGCGCAATCCAACCACAAACTCCCACACCATCAAACACGGCCATCTCCACATTGTTGAGAAGGTTTTCTCTGATCCTAGGCCTAATATCACTACGGCGAGGTTCCAGAGATGAAATTGGTACCTGATTACGAGAATCTTGCAAGTCCGCTGCTCCGGAATGACTCGAACCACCAACTTCTCGTGAAGTCTCTTTCGCAGGACCAGAACGGATCAAGAAATCCAAATTGCGATTGATCTCTTTTAGTCCTTGACCACGAGCTCCAAGTTTAGCATCCATGCGATCCTCCGCCTTACGAATCCTTGATCCAAGCTCTAACAACTGATCGTAAATCTCAATCGACGCTTGCTCCGCCGTTGATAACTCCTTCACCGGCGTCAACACTTGCTCCATCAGCATCTTGATTTGTAATTTCTCCGAAAAAATGCAAAAACCCAGATTTCGCCCTTTAACACCTCCGCGATTGCTTCGATCTAGATCACTAACGCACCAATTGATAGAGATAAGAACTATAAACTCTATCGATAACTCTCAATACTTCTTTATTGATCAACAATGGTGAATACAAGAACCCTAACTGATAGAAGAGTGAGTTACAGTTCTCAAACTCTTATCCTCTCAAACAGAGCACGCAGGCTCTGTTCCCTTTTCTCACGCAGGAGAAACTCACAACTCTGATCACGCAAGATAGTGTTTAGAATCCTACGTATCTCTATTTATACTCTCAATTGTTCTCATTCTTCTCTTTAGCTCCTCACATGTGCCTCTCATGTGCTTATCAGTTAGCTGCCCTGCTATATGGCCTCCGTTATATAAGAACAATACTTGGGTTCACCCCTAGGGGTGAACCTTATCATTCACCCCCTTATAAAATAAGGAAATAAAATCTGTAAACATTATTTTAAAATTTAAAACTTAAACCGCTCTTTTATAAACCCAAACTGATACATAATTTTATTCTAATTGTAAAATCTAGACCCTAACCATCTTATTTGTAAACCCAAACCGACATATAATTTCGTTCTAATTGTAAAATCTAAACGCTAACCATCTCATTTGTAAACCCAACCGGAATATAATTTCGTTCTAATTGTAAAATCTAAACCCTAACCATCTCATTTGTAAACCCAAACCGACACATAATTTCATTCTAATTGTAAAATCTAAACCCTAACCATCTCATTTGTAAACCCAAACCGGCATATAATTTCGTTGTAATTGTAAAATCTAAACCCTAACCACTTTATTTGTAAACCCAAACCGACATATATTTCGTTTTAATTGTAAAAACTAAACTATCCAAACCGATATATAAAATCTAAACCAAGTCAATATTTGACTTTCCTTAAATAAAAGTATACAGAGTTTGTTTCCTTAATTTGTTTCGTTTTTAATTCAATTTTGATATATTTTTTAATTAAATATTAAATAGAGTATTCTGATTGGTTGAGAGCAGAGGGGGTGAATACAAAGGTTCACCCCTAGGGGTGAACCTAAGTATTTTTCGTTATATAAGCCCACGTAGTGTTTCTTTACTATTTTTTTTTTTTTTTAATTCTATAGCGATTGAAGCACACATGCGAGATCTTAGGCCCTGCCGCCTTAGACAATGAACTAAACTGATATTTGAAATCATAAAATATCCCCAATTTGTTCCCTTCAACACGTAAAAGAACACATTACACCTCTCACTTCGAAAAAAGGAAAACACTAAAAAATGGAAAGTTGCTTATTGAGTGTACTTTGTGATGATCAAAGGTTATAATAAATACCGTATCTTGCAAGTAAAAAAATAACAAAAATTTTGAAACGCTTCTCTACTCTCTGTTAAGAAGGCGATGGAGACGAAGAGGCTTTGTTATAGAGAAGCGACAGTGAAGGAGGTTAAGCAGGTGAAGTGAAGAAAGTGATTCGAGTAATCGCACTCTCATCGTCGTCGTTGAAGCCCAATACATTAACAGAGTTCCACTTACCCAATCATATAAAGCCCATCAAGAATCATATAATGCCTTTGCTCAGTGGCGGATCCAGAACTGATTTCTACATGGGGCACAAACTATAAATGACAATTAATACATAAAAAAAATCTTTAAAACATGAAATGAAAGAGGAATCGAACCCAAGACCTTAAATATAGCATGAGGCGATGGAGAGGAAGAGGCTTTGTTATAGAGAAGCGACAGTGAAGGAGGTTAAGCAGGTGAAGTGAAGAAAGTGATTCGAGTAATCGCACTCTCATCGTCGTCGTTGAAGCCCAATACATTAACAGAGTTCCACTTACCCAATCATATAAAGCCCATCAAGAATCATATAATGCCTTTGCTCAGTGGCGGATCCAGAACTGATTTCTACATGGGGCACAAACTATAAATGACAATTAATACATAAAAAAAATCTTTAAAACATGAAATGAAAGAGGAATCGAACCCAAGACCTTAAATATAGCATGAGGCGATGGAGAGGAAGAGGCTTTGTTATAGAGAAGCGACAGTGAAGGAGGTTAAGCAGGTGAAGTGAAGAAAGTGATTCGAGTAATCACACTCTCATCGTCGTCGTTGAAGCCCAATACATTAACGGAGTTCCACTTACCCAATCATATAAAGCCCATCAAGAATCATATAATGCCTTTGCTCAGTGGCGGATCCAGAACTGATTTCTACATGGGGCACAAACTATAAATGACAATTAATACATAAAAAAAATCTTTAAAACATGAAATGAAAGAGGAATCGAACCCAAGACCTTAGATATAGCATGAGGCGATGGAGACGAAGAGGCTTTGTTATAGAGAAGCGACAGTGAAGGAGGTTAAGCAGGTGAAGTGAAGAAAGTGATTCGAGTAATCGCACTCTCATCGTCGTCGTTGAAGCCCAATACATTAACGGAGTTCCACTTACCCAATCATATAAAGCCCATCAAGAATCATATAATGCCTTTGCTCAGTGGCGGATCCAGAACTGATTTCTACATGGGGCACAAACTATAAATGACAATTAATACATAAAAAAAATCTTTAAAACATGAAATGAAAGAGGAATCGAACCCAAGACCTTAAATATAGCATGAGGCGATGGAGAGGAAGAGGCTTTGTTATAGAGAAGCGACAGTGAAGGAGGTTAAGCAGGTGAAGTGAAGAAAGTGATTCGAGTAATCGCACTCTCATCGTCGTCGTTGAAGCCCAATACATTAACGGAGTTCCACTTACCCAATCATATAAAGCCCATCAAGAATCATATAATGCCTTTGCTCAGTGGCGGATCCAGAACTGATTTCTACATGGGGCACAAACTATAAATGACAATTAATACATAAAAAAAATCTTTAAAACATGAAATGAAAGAGGAATCGAACCCAAGACCTTAGATATAGCATGAGACAACTTAAACCAAATCAGCTAGAAACACTATATTAGCTGTAAACATTTGATAAATTTCTTAATACTGTATAGGGCACGTGCCCTACTAACCTTGTGAGTAGATCCGCCCCTGCCTTTGCTAATCAAATCAATCATCTATCGCAATTCCCTATTATTGGCCAGGTTAGATTTCTCATCTTTAAATCATAAACGTTTTTTCCTAAAATTTAAAAAAAATCCATGATTTTAAAATAAATTTCAAAAAAAAATTTCTAAAATATTTTGTTTAATTTTTTTTAATTCTGGATGAGAAATTTAGAGATTTCACAAATTCAACTTGTTTTTCTCATAGTTTTATTTTTACTTTTAGCATTCAAATTTTTGTTCCAAGATTCAATTTTTATTATATTTTAATTTTGATACTAAATTTACAAAACAATATGAAAACTCATCAAACTTTAGATCCAATCATTTCATTTAGTCATTTGATCTTTAGAGATTTCACAAATTTAATTTTTTCTCATCATCATGTATTTTTAGCATTCAAGTTTCTAATTTACTTGTAAAAAAAAATGTTGTAAGTTAAAATGGAGATTTTTTTATTTATATATTTCTATCGCAGATTTTAAATATATTTTGCATTCAAGTTTTGTTTTATGTAGTTGAACTTTTAGCTTTCAAGTGTACGATTTTATTCGATTCAACATATTTGCTTACTGCTACAAGTGACAAACTAAAGAATCATTTGAATAATCCAAGCAAAAAAAGAGAAGGAGAAAGTTTACGTTTTTGTAAAAGGAGAAATGTTAAAACGTATGGTGGGCATTCACGGGAACAGATCAAAAACCTTTTTTCTTAGTAAAAGAGGAATAATTCAGAATACCACACTGATTAATTAGTAGCAAATTGGTTTTAACAAACCCAAAAGAAATAAACTTAGTTGTGGTGCTCACGAGCCTAGTCGCAAGTGGACGGCAAAAAAACAGAAGTTCACTATTAAGAAAGTTAAAGTTAATAGTTAAAAAAAGTCTAATATAGGCGAGGCAATGACTATAATGTTAGAAAAATTAATAAAGGAGAGCTTAAAATTGGCAAGAAGAAAAAAACATCAAAACAGTAGAAACAAAAAAAAAACACAAAGGCAAAGCTGCAAAGTCAAGTTGGGTCGGTGAAACCCACCTTATTCCTTGCCGTCCTCCCTAGTTTGAACATGTGCACTCTCTTCGTTAGTAACCATCATTTTTGTCATATATACATTTTTCAAAAATCAGATAAAACCTTTAGCGAAAAGCTATGTTATTTCTGAGATCAAAATCTGGCTTTTTCGTTTTTTTTTGGTTACCACTTCAAATATGTACAGTGATCAACACAATATACAGTAGATGAATTTAATACTTACACCTCAATCAGTACGAGGCAAGCTCTATCTTGAGTTTGTTTTTTAACTATACACTATTTTACCTTCTGATCTAGAAGCTTTTCTATATATCATCAACTAAAGTGGAAGAGGGCATGCTAATTTGAATGAATGAATACCCAACTTCTAAAGACTCTAGAAGTTTTTCTATATATATCAACTAAATATTCGGCATGAAGCTCTCTCAAATACTTGGTCCACCTATTTATAGAGTAGACAACTTTTTTTTTGGTAACAGCTGAATGGAAAACTCTGTATTATTTAGGGTTTGGTACTAGTTCCTTTTGTTGTGCAACTATCAATAAATAACCTTATATACATAGTCACATAGCTTTATTTTGATAACTCTAAATTCTGAAGTGAGTCGTTACAAATTAAAGTAAGATTTTGTGGCCTCTCATATCTCTTGGTTCATAATCTTAGTTTGCTGATGAGTGCCGACTCTACAATCTATCTATTACGAGATTTTATTGTTGAACTTATAAATCAACATATGTGTTTTACCTAGATTTTTGTCTCTGTATCAAATGTTTTACATAATCCTCCATGTCTAGGATCAGAACAAGTAAATTAGTTTACTTGCTCTTTTGGAAGATCTAGTAGTAAGGCCAGGGTGCTCAAGATGATGGACTAATAATAAACATTTTCTTGTAGGTAATTAGTCCAATTATTATTTTGGATTAAATACATTAACCATAATTTCAAGTGAAAACATCACAAACATAGTATATTATTGTTATAATTATTAATATTTCATTTTTTAAAAATCAGTATGAAATTCTAAATTTTCAAGAACTCTAAACCTTACTCGATGTTCAATATAGGCAATGATGGGATTTATCATAAGATTATATTGGATTCTCAAGCTTGCCTTTGCTATCTTATTTTCTTCTTTACAACATTATTTAAACTCCCATTGGCAAAGAGTCGGCTATGAGCCCATGATTGTAATGAATGGATAGCTTGAAGACAGCAACCACCACACTGAGCATTCCCGTCAAACATTTGTTAACTTAAGGGTATTACAAATGTATTTTATACTAACGGTCTTTTAAAGATTTCAACTCGCTATTTTGTACCAAATAATTTTGATTTTTTTCCTAAATAATACATTCATACTAAAAAAAATTTAAGCATTAGCCAAAACATTCTCTCTCGACTAGAAACCAAAATATATCAATAATGAATACAAACAGTCTAATCTTTACATGTGAAATTAATCACCTCCGTCGGTTGTTATCATTCCAAAACCTTAAAAAAATATGTAAAAATGATCATTAACAACAACAACCAAAAGATAAAAATAAAGTAAAACAGAGCCCAAAGCCTCGTCACATCTCTGCCCATAAATACCCTTCACCGACTCATCATCTTACCACATCAATTCTGTCATCTCTCTCTCTCTCTCTTTGACTAGATCATAATATTACAACAGAAACATACTCTTGAGTTTGGTAACGAAGCGAGGAGAAGAAGACAATGACGAAAGAAGTGGTTGGGGATAAGAGATCTTTCTCCGGTAAGGACTATCAAGACCCACCTCCTGAGCCTCTATTCGACGCTACTGAGCTTGGGAAGTGGTCTTTCTACAGAGCTCTCATCGCTGAGTTCGTAGCAACCCTCCTATTCCTCTATGTCACCGTTATGACTGTCATCGGTTACAAGAGCCAGACCGATCCAGCCCTCCATCCTGACCAGTGTGCAGGCGTTGGCCTCCTCGGCATCGCTTGGGCCTTTGGTGGCATGATCTTTATCCTCGTTTACTGCACTGCCGGCATCTCTGGTTCGTCTCCTCTCTTTTTCCCCTATAATATTTCTTTCTTGTTTATCAAGTTACTTCTAAAGTAGCACACTCTTGTTAGCTAAGAGCATAACATGTTTTGTTTCAACATGATATGGGAATTTTATATCTGATTTTTTTGCTATCTTGATTGGAAAAATGTGATCAAGGGTGACTAAGAAAACATAATCTCGGTTTGGTGATCTCTATAGGTACTGAGAAACTAAAAAGATCAGTTCGGTTAAGGATTACTAGTTAAGTTCAAATTTAGTTTGGTTTGGTTTTAATACTGACATAAATGTTTGGTTTAATGATCTAGGTGGGCATATAAATCCGGCCGTGACTTTTGGGCTGTTGTTGGCTCGGAAAGTGTCATTGGTGAGAGCAGTGATGTACATGGTAGCTCAGTGCCTGGGTGCCATTTGCGGTGTGGCTTTGGTCAAGTCCTTCCAGTCTGGTTACTACAACCGCTACGGTGGCGGTGCAAACGGTCTCTCCAATGGTTACAGCATCGGCACAGGTGTTGCCGCAGAGATCATTGGCACATTCGTCCTAGTCTACACAGTCTTCTCAGCCACTGACCCCAAGAGGAGTGCGCGTGACTCTCACGTCCCTGTAAGTCCATTATTTTGCCGTTATGATTATTCCATTTATTTAAGAGAATGTGATATGATTATGTCACAACAGATAAATTCAGTAATGGTTAGATAATTTAATTATTAACCGCATTAATGGTAACAGTAGAATACCCGTGTCTTATACGGCGCACTCTTAATTTCTTAGCATAAAGATTTGGCACGTATAAACTAGAAGTAGAAAGTATCATCAGCCTAGACGAGAGAATTAATATTCATATTTCGAATCGAGTTACGAAAGAATAATAGAACGTACGAGATATCACGGATATAATTTGCGAGTGTGACTTCTAGATCTTCATATATTATAATAAACCACATAAAGGACATCGAGTCATTTAAACTTTTTGTCTTTCACGCCTATCTCCCCATCGTATACTCTGTAATGTCCTTTGTGTGTACATGGTCCCAACTCCATTTGTAACCACGTATACTTCTCCCAAAACATAACTATATATGAATATGAATAGTATTTTTGGATGAGTACTCTATACTATTTGTCTCGTGATTTGTAACATTTCATTTTTGTTGGTGTGGTGATATTGAAGGTATTGGCTCCATTACCAATTGGATTTGCAGTGTTTATCGTTCACTTAGCTACAATCCCAATCACGGGCACTGGCATTAACCCTGCAAGAAGTCTCGGAGCTGCAATTATCTACAACAAGGACAAAGCTTGGGATCATCATGTACGTTACTATATCATGTCTTCGATATTATTATTAGACAAGGTTACAATTTATTAATGTTTTACTATTATTACCACAGTGGATATTCTGGGTGGGTCCGTTTGCGGGTGCAGCTATTGCGGCTTTCTACCATCAGTTTGTGTTGAGGGCTGGTGCGATTAAGGCGCTCGGATCCTTCAGGAGCCAACCTCACGTTTAACTTTGATATTGTCTTCCCCAAGTATCAAAAAGACGACAATAAGAGAGACCTTTTTATCTATGTTGATGGTTGGAGTCAAGAAGTGACGTGTAGTAATCTAATTTCTAGCTAGCTTTGGTGAGGAGAGATTTTGAAGTGTACTCACTTGTGGCCCAACTTTGAATTGCTACTTCTATAATTAAGTTAAGTATGTCTACTCCTTCACTTAATAAATTGCTCTATCTATAACTTTGCTAAATTGCTTATGAACCAACTGAAGTACCCACGTGAAAGTGAATTCAGATCTGTTATTCAAAAAAAAAAAAAAAAAAAACTGTATAACAAGTCAGTATAAATGCAATATGAGGAAATTATATATATATATCGGGATAAAACAAAATGTTTTGATGAGAAGAACTGATGGGAAGAAAAGTGGAGTAGTTAAGTCTCAACAAGTTAAAGTAAAAACACTACTACTTTGTTGCTATCAAACTACGTTGTGGTTCCCCTTAGTTTGGAAGGGTAATCTGATAGGTGTTGTTGGCAATAGAGTAGTGGATTGGACGGTGATGGACAAGACGTATCGAGAGGTCAAATAAAGTGGCCATCAACCTCATCGTAAAGGAGGAGCTTAATAAGAACAACTTTGTGTTTCATGCGCATATTTGATAAAGTGACTGAAATCACATGATGAAAAATAGGCAGCAGGTTTCGCAGAAATCAATGGACAAAGCTATTCTCTCTCAACTAACTTCATGTTCAAAAGTAAATTCTTAAACATCATCCTAAATACAAGGAAGCATCATGGTACACATTACAACTATCTATAACGATAACCCTCGCACACTTACTAGAATTAAATCCAAGATGGTATCTATATACTTATTTAACCAACCCTTTAAACAAATAGCCCTACTCCATATAAAATATTACACAAAATGCCACTATATTTTAATACAAAATATAATAACAGAATCTTAATATTAATTTGTTGTAACCTGAAAATGATTATCCAAAAAATAGTAATTATTAATTTATTAGATTACAAGAAATCATTAATAAAATAATTTCGAAATTATTTAATAAAATAATAATAAAATTATTTCGAAATTATGTAATAAAATAATTAAACAGATTCTATTTATTGTTTCAGAAATCTTAGGAAACAATAACAAACTATTTACAAAATTATAAAACTTAAATTTATTTATAAAACTAAGATTAAATATTTACATATCTAAATCATTTAATAATAACAAATATATATTAAAATTAGGATACAACATTGTTTATATTTTTAAAATATATCTATATACTTATTTAAGCTATGTTGTTAAAAATTTAACCAGTTCT
>NC_025693.1:24626627-24630992 GCF_000633955.1 Camelina sativa
AATGTCAAAAAAATATTCAAAAGAAAAAGAAAAAACATTAAACTATGTTCTATAAAAAAAAAATCAACCATAGTTATGAGACATATACATGACATGATGGATTTTATGTCCTATATTAGACATACCATTTTTCTGTTACTATTTTTTTAATATAATTGTTTTTACTGATAACAAAAACAAATTTGATCATCTTTTTGTCTAAACCGAATTAAAAATAAATCAAATACTAAACTGATACAAAAAAGGTTTGGATTATGAATGTTAATAACATTTATTAAAAATATGTTTACAAACATAGTCCGCATGTACGTAATAAATTATAAATATGTTAGTAAATTTAGTTTTTAAAATCAACCCTGCACGTATGTACGGGTCCGAATCTAGTTAGTAGTTTAATATAAATCAAAATTCACTATACAGTACTATATATTATATAACATGTAAATGAACGATACAATATAAATATAATATTAACAAATAATAAAATAAAAAAAAATTCCTCCCTACCAGCACATGTTATTATCTTGCGGAATAAGTATAAAGTAGAGTGAATTGTCGAAATCCTAAAAACAAAATGAATCTAGTGAATCTTAGGAAGCCAAAAAAAAAAAAATGAATCTAGTGAATTTCCATATTGCTTACCAAGCAAATAGTTTAAAAGAGAGAGAGAAAAAAAAACAAATTGCTTTTCCAAAACTCTACCAACATTTTGTATTTTTTCCTTCTAAATTGTAAGTATTCTCCTGCTTATTAAGATTTAAAAAAAAAATTATATATGAGAATTTAATTCACAAACTTCATTTTTTTTTTTTGGGTGAATGACTTCATTTTCTTTCTCATCAAGTAAAAATTAAAATATTGGCAAGAGAAAAAAAAAAGAATAAAAAATAGGTCGGTGTTAATAATAAAAAAGAAGAAAAAAAAGAAGGGTCGAGTCCTCAACTCTCTCTCTCTCTCTATCTATCTCTCAACTTGTCGCCGAAGAAGAAGAAGAAACAGGTGATCATCAATGGCGGCTAGGTTGCTTGCTATGAGACGCGCTTTGTCTCTCTTCAGTAACCAGCAACATCGAATTCCTCTTTCTCAAGGTCTCATCTTTTTCTCTTCCCTAATTTCGTTTTTTTTTTAACCCAAAATCATAAACTTTAATTTTGCTCTGTTTCGGACATGTCTTCGTATCAGTGTTGTTGTTAAAAAAAATTGGATTTTTTCCAGTCTTTGTCCTCTTTTGTGAAAATTTTTGGGTAATAGAGATTTTGGTATTGGATTGTTTTGGTAGCCTTTAGGGATTTCAGACATTAGTGATGATGAGTACTCGTAGTCACACATGATTAACATCTAATACTGTCTTTGCTCTGTTCCATTTAGGACTTAAAGAAGCCCTATAAGAAACTGAAGTGATGAATGCGCATAAACATGCTTTGTCTTGTAACATATCTTTGTATTGAACATTGGGCGTGTCCTGCTTATCCTTCTCTTGATTTGAGCTCTTATGAAAGCACTCTATTGTTAAAAGTTGTGACTAATACTTACTTATGTTAGTATGTATCTTGTTTTCATGATGAAACTCTAGTATAAGATCTGATATTTGATGCAAACTTTATCCTTAGGAGGTTCTATGATGGCCTGTTATGGTATTGACTGTTTTATTGATCTTTCTCTGTTATTTTTTTGCATGAATATATAGTCTCAACAGAGCAGTTGTCGCTATCAAACTCACTCTTCAGTAGGAACAGTGCATATGGAAGATTACTACAGAGACAATTCTGTGTAACCCGTGGGGCTAACGAAGCTTCAGTAACCAATGTTTGCAACTCCTCAAACTCTGCTACTGAGTCGGCCAAAGTTCCGACAGCCTCTGAGGACCTGATGGTGAAGTACAAGTCTCAGTTGAAGATAAACCCGAGGCATGACTTCATGATGGTCTTTACTTGCAAGGTCTGTGAAACAAGATCTATGAAGATGGCGAGCCGAGAATCTTATGAGAAAGGTGTTGTGGTGGTACGATGTGGAGGTTGTGATAATCTACATTTGATTGCAGACCGTCGTGGTTGGTTTGGGGAACCAGGAAGCGTGGAGGACTTTCTTGCTTCTCGTGGGGAAGAATTCAAGAGAGGATCGATGGATTCTCTTAACCTTACACCTGAAGATTTAGCTGGAGGAAAGATGTCCACCGAATAGAGAGAGAGCTCTTCTTTTGCTTTTTGCTAATTAAGTATTATATTATGGAATGGACCTTTCATATTATGTTCCAGTATTGTTATCTTTTCTGGTAGTTCACTGTTTGGTATATTCAAATGCAGAAGACGTTATCCAGTTATGTGTTTGGAATGTTTCATATAAATTGAGAGTTTCTATTAATTTTTAGGACAAGAACAAAATCTCAAGAGAGACAAAATGAGTAAAAAAGTCTCAAGATTGATCAGTTTTAGGTGTTCAACTTCTCGATGATCTTTGCAAGAGCTGAATATGTGCCAATTGCTGAACATACTGCTCCTACTATCATAATTAAGATGCAGACCATCACCTACAAACACACAACCACAGGTTTGTTACTTTGATTTCAATATGAAGAAATTTGATTTTTGGTTTGGCTACCAAAAAGTGAGCAGGCCATACCTGAGTAGGAGTTACTTTACTCCTTACGATGCTTAAGAAACAAGCGGGTGGTAGTATCAGCGTCTGTGTCCAGAAAAATTGTCAGGCTTATATGAAATTGCAAAATATGGTTTTGCTTAGCATAACCAGAAAAGGATTAAACAATATGTAACTTACAATGAGCATTGTCAAGAAAGATCCAATCAATGACATCACAAGGCCTGCATGAGTTCTGAGTGTCAACTATCACACGACAAAACGAATCTATGATTGCAAAAAGAAGTGAAACATTTTTCCGTACCGAAGAAGGGAATCGCAAGACCAACAAGCAAAGTAGAGAAGACTAATGCACTTCTAATGGCGATTGCGTAGAAACGTGACTTCCCATGGTTTGATGGTATTAACTCCTCAAGGCTCATAGCAACTGGAGATATTGTCAAAGCATATGTGCATTCTTTCCGTTAAGGCCACATAGTTTTTACAGTTTAAGAAGATAAGCTAATGAAAAAACTACAGAAGAAATAAGTGAAAAGTTTCTGAATATTTCTTGAGAAAGGATATTTGGTAAATGGATTAACTACCTGCAAAAAAAGCATAAGAAATGTATTAGATGATTCTTCTCTCAAGCTAGAAAGTCTAACCAGAAATAAGCAGAGGAAATATGAAAAAAAAAACTTACTGTAGTCCACAAAGCAATCTTAGATGCAACCAAATCTTGAGGCATGTTAAGAGTGAACTGTGATTCTGTTAATTCTCCAAACATGCTATATCCCATAACAGCTACACCCGCATACATCAGAGTACAAATTCCAAAACTGCGAAAAAAAAAAACAAATTAAAAACTTCAAAAGACAATGTAAGACTTTTGTTACATATATAGAATTGTAATGTGTTATAAGATTACCATGTCAAGAGAACAGCAGGAAACTGAGAGGGTTTGGCCATAGAGGTATAAATATTAGGGAAAACACCATGTCCTGAGTAACAGTAACCATAAAGTCCTACAGAAACCGGTAATGTTGCAAGGTTTAGAGGGGTTCCTTTGCTGTGAATTCCAACATCATCAACCAAACCAATCCAAAACAAGCACAAAACCACCAAAACTGATGCAATCACCCCTCCAACTGCAAGATTAAGTATATAAATCATTATAAGGTTTGTATATAAAAAAAATGAATCCTCAAAAGATAACTTTTAAATTTGATATATTATACCTGAAATGTAACTTAGCATGCTGAGATCTCGAAGCCAAACGGTTGGGAGAACAGCTAGGGTGGTAAGCAGAGCAAATAGATGAGGTGCATCTAAATGGAACCCTCCAATACTTAGACTGGCATTTGGAAACATAGATGAAAGATTATCACTTTCCAAAATGATGTATTCAACACTCATAGCCTGCATGCACATAAAACATATATATCAAAATTTGTGCAACTAACTTTATACAAAAGAACATTCAGAATTCATCTAAGAAGACTAAGCAATTGTGGAATTTTCTGTCCTATTTGCAGTGTGGTTAATGATTTTTCAACTTATAAAAAAGAAAAAAGAAAAACCAAATGCTCCATCAATGAAACAAGAGAGAGGGAAACATAATATATGGACCCTGGCCAAAGGTGTTGTCTACTCTACCATGTGGTCCCTTGTTTTGACTAGAGATTCATTTTAGTTAAACAATAACAAATTTGTTTTTTGTCTGTATTTATCAAAATATAAAGAAAACTATTGGAGGAATTGCAAGTTGTACTTACATATAGCTCCAGATAA
>NC_025693.1:24631387-24643782 GCF_000633955.1 Camelina sativa
TTATACCTGAAATGTAACTTAGCATGCTGAGATCTCGAAGCCAAACGGTTGGGAGAACAGCTAGGGTGGTAAGCAGAGCAAATAGATGAGGTGCATCTAAATGGAACCCTCCAATACTTAGACTGGCATTTGGAAACATAGATGAAAGATTATCACTTTCCAAAATGATGTATTCAACACTCATAGCCTGCATGCACATAAAACATATATATCAAAATTTGTGCAACTAACTTTATACAAAAGAACATTCAGAATTCATCTAAGAAGACTAAGCAATTGTGGAATTTTCTGTCCTATTTGCAGTGTGGTTAATGATTTTTCAACTTATAAAAAAGAAAAAAGAAAAACCAAATGCTCCATCAATGAAACAAGAGAGAGGGAAACATAATATATGGACCCTGGCCAAAGGTGTTGTCTACTCTACCATGTGGTCCCTTGTTTTGACTAGAGATTCATTTTAGTTAAACAATAACAAATTTGTTTTTTGTCTGTATTTATCAAAATATAAAGAAAACTATTGGAGGAATTGCAAGTTGTACTTACATATAGCTCCAGATAAAGTATTATCTGCAATCAACAGCAAAATAAAAAAAAAAATAAAAAATAAGAAAATTATAAAGCATAAGAAATTTTATTATGTAGATGATGATGACTGATGAGTTTCATTAATAAAATGTTACTTACGGAAACAAGAATGCGGCCAAAGGTACCAAAAGCGGCATGGCCAATATCGGGATAGGTCTGGATGTCAGGGTGGCTGTCAAGGCAGTAACGCAGAAGCAAACCCGTGTAAAAACAGAGGATACCAAATGCAAAGAGAATGAAAAGTCCTAACCATCCTCCTTCCTTCACAGCATATGGTGTTGACAATATTCCAACCCCACATAAAACATTCACTCCTGCACACACATGTATGTCCTCACTCAGAGAATTTTAACTAAATAAGGTTTAGTGTCAGTGAGAACAGAGCAAACTAGTCAGATTGTTTTTTGTCCACCATTCACAAGTTTTGTTTGTATTGTCTGTAAGTAGTGGATAACTTTTTGAATCAGACCGGGCAAATGTTGATGTTAGATCTCTTATTTAATTAGTATATATATAACTACAAGTTATCACTTTAGAATAAAATAAAAAATTTAAAGCATAATTGAGTATAGTGATGAAACTCACCATTAAGAACAGCCTGTCCAAACGAGCTATCTTTGGCGATTGCCATTTCATGAGACACCATGGATGATGGTTTGGACGGAAGCAAGAAATGAGAGCTACGTTTATGTTTTGGTGCTTCCTCATCTACTAGCAGAGGTTTTGTAACAGTACAAGGTAATGTTTCTGGAGTATGTCTTCTTGTCATGGTGGAAGACAAGAAAGAGCTTCCTAATCTCGACATTGAAGAATTAGCCAGAAAACCCAAATTGGGTGATGGTAGACTTCCATATAAATCAATCGACTGCCTATAACATAAACATATGAGTTTTCATAATTGGTTAAAATTCCCAAACCAAAAGAGTAAGAAGTTTTTAAAAAATCATAATATGTATATATACCTATAACTCTTTGGCCATGCCGTTGAGTATGGGCTAGCTCTAGAGTGATGATCATGATGGTTTTGATTGTAAGCGTCATGAGAAGAATCAGAAAGACTTCCATAATCGTCTTCATGGTCAGACAAGTTCTTTCTCTCGTTGTCTCCTTCTTCGCTCTCAAGGTAGAGGCTCTGATCAGAAGTTGAGTGATTCATTCTCACACAATCCTTATCCAATTTATGAATGCTATTAAGGTTTCAGGGAATCTTTAATTAAATTACACACAAGAAACAAACAAAACAAAAAAAATGGATTCGCAAAGTAGGAGTCTAGGGGAGTGAAAGGGCAAAACGAAAAACTTTGTCGAGGACAACTAGAGGAGTAAAGAGCCGTTGAAACGTGAGTCATTCATATATATCAAGAATTTAACCATGGTTAGGTCAAGTTTGTACTATAGTACAATATCTAAAATCGACTCATTATCCTTTTATGAGTATGAGAAATAATGATATATTAAAGAAAATTTTTTTATATAATTCTAAATATTAATAGTTCAAAGTGGTAATAATTTTTTTTGTTTTCAACATTTCCTTCCAGTTAACTTGTTTCTTGTAATAATTAATAAATAAGTTGACTAGGATATTATTTTTATTTTTATCAATAAAGTTTATTTCTTTGTCACTAGAGATAATTAATTATATTAAGAATTATATAATTAATAAGAGATATATATACACACAAATTAGTAGCAAAGCTTCATAAACTTTAAATACACACAAATTATATCAACCATCTCCTTCATTTTAATACAATGCTTATCTTATTATATAAAGTTAACTTTTCTCTCTTCTCATTCCTCCACATCAGCAATGCTATATTTTTTTCTGTATTAAAAATTACTATTTTAAATATTCATTTATATTTATTACTTATAATTAATGATAGTAAAAGTAAATTAAAAATGATTTAAGTAAAATTAATTAATTTTAAAATAGTAAAAACAATAATATAAATTTGTTTTATTAAATAATAAGATAATAACTATATAAAAATGAATTAAGTAACACAAATGAAATTTTCAAATAGTAAAAATAATACTAGAAATTTGTTTTAGTAATCATATTATTATTCAATTTTTAACTTAAAATGATCATACTACAAAATTTAGAATGGGTTAATGAGTTTTAAAATGGAAGTAAGATTTTAATGCATAGTGGAATAAAAAACAAAGATTTACTACAAAGATAAACATTTGAAACATATAAATAAAAATTGAATAATAATTAAAATTAAAATTAAAGTGAAACATTACTTTCTAATTAGAAACATATACTACAAAGATTTATTATTAAATTCACTTAAAGAAAAATAAAAGATTAATTACTCAACTTAAAAGTTTTGATCAAAAATGAAGACATTGTAAGGGTCACACTTTTTCAGAAAAACTATGAAAAAGACTCTTGAAAAATAATCCATCTAAAAATAAAATCAGTAGTCACAAAATATAGAAAAATAATATGTAAGCCGTAACAAAAAGTGACATTTTATTTGTGTAGCAAATATCATAAGACATATTATCAAGTGAAGCTACAATTCTATAACATGATAAAAAAGTAAAATATAAAACAAGCTTGAGATTTCATTAATTTTATCAAATGCTTTTAACCCAAAACATTGGGAGAAACAACATATTTAAAGTCACTATGTTTTTTTGAGATGACGAAGTTGAGGTTGCATCACAAATTAACATCTGTAAACAACATATGAAGTTTTAGAAAAATATGTAACTTGGATTAGTGTACGGATATTCATTATCGGGTTTAACCGTTTCACCATCTAAGCATTCTTAACTTGGTCAGAAATTCTATTATGGGAGGTGATGCACTTGGACAACTCCGTTGTAGCGACATAATGCTAAAAATGTTCATGAAACTTTGTATATTTATATTTAATGTGGGATACCAATATGTTTAAATGATCTCTAAAATTAGGCCAACGATCGACACTCGACGTTAGAACTTTTAAAAAGATGTTTTCATGGGATATGAATATAGAATGAACTCTTCTAGGGGTAAAATGTCAGAAGATTGTCGACTCTTCCATTAAGATTTTTAAGTCATTTTTTTGTTACCATGTGATATATTGTTGATTTGTCTAGAAAACATTATTGCGACAATAGACAATAGATGTTATATATAGATTAGTAAAATAAGTATGGTTTTATATAGATTTATCTTTTAAACTTCAAATTATTATATTTAAATTCAATGATTTTTATTGATAAAAAATTTAAACTAAAATCACTTAGATATAATATCTAAAGAAATAGATATAATAAAGAAATATTATCTTCAACAATATATGTTGTATATCACTTAGTAAAATAAGTGTAGTGTTTATATAGATTTATATTCTAAAGTTTGAATGATTATATTTGAGTTCAAAAATTTATATTAATAGAAAATATTTTAAATTAAAATCTCGTGCGTACGCGAGTACAAATTCTAGTCTTATAAGACCCATATATTCGTATTTTAGGTTTTCAATGTTTTTTTATTAGAACAACATTAAATATAAAAATTAAAACTTATCGGCGAGGGTAGAACCACGTCCACATGGGTGTGTGGATCTGGTTTTGTGAAAATTTGGAAATTTGTTATGTTAGAACGGCACCAGAACTCAAGAACATGTCAATATTTGATGAAAAACAGAAAAAAAGAACATGCGCACATTTAATCTCTTTTTATTCGCCGCTTCCAGCTATATAAAAATATCTTACATCCTCACATGCTGTTCTTGTTTATTATAGTTGTTTTCAATTATTTTGCCAAGTAGATGTATCACGTAATTGGTTGTTTTGGGATTACTTCACACTTGTGCATTATGATCTATATATGATGGGTCATGTTAATCTGTGTAATAGGTGATAAGAAGCTTGACACATGCAAACACGGAACACCGATCCCAAAACTTTTATTAGTATGATTATTATGAAGTTGTATTGTAGTGTCTGATTAGTCGTTAGTAAATCTTAGAAATGTTTAACATTAATAAACCAAAAAAAAAAACTTAGAAATGTAAAAAAATAGATATATCTAACGGGTTAAGGGTAAGGTACGTAAATCCTTTTTATCGAAGTCGATACCATTCTCAGGCCACAACTCTCTCAGATATGAAAGAAAAAATATAGAAATTAACTTTGAAATAAGTTTTTTTTTCGTCTGACAATCCACTAACAATCCGCAAATTAGCCAAAGTGTCTTATAGACTGAGATATGTATTACCCTAATTAATGTGAAAACGGCATAGAAAACAAAACGATTACATTTTCCACAATGATGACTGCCATTCATCTCATCTTGAAACTCTTTGCAGATAACGACTCTCTCTACGAAAGTTGGGCTCAAACATCATTTACTACACCACATAAATAGTATATACCATTACATATAGCATCATAATGCACCAAGTATTTGGTAAACTCTTCTTTTTCCAAGTAGTAAAGAATAGTTTGGTTAAGATTTGGTTACATCATTCTTAATCTTTTAATCTTTATAACAAAAATTTACAGACCAAAAACAAACGAAATTTGATTTGAGGTTAAGAAGTTTTTATTATTCGGATACAAATTTGATACAGATTTTTTTCATATGATTCTCGATCGAGCAAAATATCTCAAAAGCATACAATCATCAATAGTTTGTAAGAGAAACATTTGGGACTCGTGGCAAGGACAACTCACTCATGTAACCGGTACATTAGACATGAGATTACAATATTTGACGTGTCATCATCATCCACATGTTGTTCACTTATTTGTTCCATTATCCAGATGTTTTTCTCTTATTGGTTTACATGGTTAGATCTCACAGATTATGTAGTTGTAGTAAACAGAGAGAAGATCTAATAGCATGAGTTTAATTTAACACTTGTCAACTTTAGATCAGCCTTTAGGATCTAATTTAGGTGTACAATTAGATTCTCCCTCTCTTCCCATGTTTTGATCTGCAGTTCTATTATCCACGTCGGACAATTTTTGTTTTTTCAGTTATATATTCTTATTATTACACAATATATATAAATATTTCGTAATTACGTATTTAATAACCATTAGATAAATCTATAGTAGACACTTGTATAGAATCTAATGTTTATTGTTTTGTTAGCAAGTATAATTGCACTAAACCATTTCTAGCTACTTTCAGATTTTTATTTGTTAGTATAATCTTTTTTATTGTCAACTATTATTGTAATAGTTTGATTATGCCTTGTTTTTTTTTCATATTTCCTTTTAAAAATATCGTATGTTGAAAGAAATCGAATAGTAACGTGGAATTGTGACTTGGAAAATCAAAGTTCGGAGAAGGTTTGGAGTAAAGAGAAGCACGGGCATATTATCAAAAAAGTGTTCGATGTGAGTTGTTCTATTTCAACGCCGACCACGCAAGGATACACATACGTAACTTGGTCAATACAAGGATCACAAGCAAATGTACACACACATATAAATATAGAGCCAGAATACATCTTCGATCATCAAGAACACAAGAAACTATAGCACAAAGGTTGATAGCTAAACTCAGTAAATGCCGAGCTACATTTCCTTTGTTGTGTTGCTCTATATGTCTCTTTTCATTTTTTCTCCTCGAACAAACTTTGTATGTGGATCGAGGCCTTTATTGGAACTCAATAATCCAGGGCACACGAGCACGAATACCATTTACACAAGCGGTGGTGAACAAGGGGCATTTCGCGGTGGATCCGTGAACGATTGTTTGCCAAAAGGATTTCACTTCAATTCAGCTCCTAGCCGCTACATTAACAGTCATCCTTTAGGTTCAACACTTTGTTCCACAATAGAGAAAGCAATTCCTAAGCCATAACCCATAAAGTAACGACGAATCCTCTACAATATCTCATGAATTTGTATGCTTGTGTATATTTTCACCCTTGTTCTTTTTTCAAATATTTGTTTTTTTTTTTTTTTTTTTTTTTTTTTTNTTTTCTCTATATGCTTGGGTTATTTCTTGAATAAAACCCATGTATGCATGTATTCTTTAATTAATTGTGTTTGTATTCTCGTGTATAATATTTAGCAATGTTACATACTATATATATGAAAAAAAAAAAAATTTATAGATAAAGTTATTCTTTAGAATTTATCAAACACAATTTGTTTTTTCTTAGCTCTCACAACAAAACCGTTTTATGTTGTGCTCTCAATTGCAATCGACAAATAAGAGATGTTCGAAGAGTGTCCGAGCAAAATAGTCATCTTACAAAAATACCAATAATTAAACAATCAGTTATTTTTTGTTGGTACCGTAACTAGTGTAACTATATAATTGTCTTCCAATAATCATATTGGACTCTGAAGCTTTAACCAATTTCCAAATTATTTTAGAACAGTTACAGTAAATACAAATAATTACTATTTATTAGTTTTCACTTTTCACTGATCATCTTACAAATTTACATATTGTAACTAATGAGTTTTTCTTGATATTTTCTTTTGTTTGTTCTCTCTTAAATAAATGACGTAATATATATATATATATATATATCTTCATAAATCATAACTTGGTGAAAAATAAAAGAAAACATCCATGTATATAATAATAAAATAATAATTTAGAAATTGGTTAAAGTTCCCTAGAAAGAGCCTTTTAATAAAGAGAAAAAAAAAGAAAAGAAACTCGATAAATCGTTGGTAAAGGTCAAGCACGATAAAAAAAAAAAAAAAATCGATTCGAAAATTTTAATTTGAAGATTCTTTCTTCGTCTTCTTCAACTAGCCACCAACGACGACCAAAACTTGGAAACGATCATCTCTGAGCTGCAATCTCCTTATTTATCTATTTAGGGGTAAACTATGGGATGTGCTGCTTCTCTTCCAGGCAAGTTTTTTTTTTTTTTTTGTCCTCTCTGTATTTTGTTGATTTTTTTTTCTTTTGTCGATGTTGGAATCAAAAGTGAGAATTTATAGAGACCCTCGAGCTATTTTATCTCCAATTTTCATGATCTGGGGTTGAATTAGAGAAGCTTCCCCAAAAAAATTGGGGATTTTGATTATTGGGTGTTAGGGTTTGTGAATCGTCTTAATTGGAGATTATTTTGTGTTTTGGGGTGTAGCAGAGAGGAACTCTGGAACGTTAAGTGGTCTTAACAATTCTGAGAATACTGTTTCAGCTGATGCCAAAAATCTACGTGTTAAGGTGCCATTTTTTTTTTTTTTTTTTGTGTGTTTTTGCTTATCAGTTTTGAAGATGTTAATCTCAAGACAAACCCACTAACTTGTGGATTGGATTCACTTGAATGCAGTTAGTTCTGTTAGGTGATTCTGGTGTCGGTAAAAGCTGTATTGTCCTTCGATTTGTCCGCGGGCAGTTTGATGCTACATCTAAGGTAAGTAAAAAAACCTTGTTATCTAATTGTCTTTATTGACCTGTCTTACACTTTTTTTTAGAACTCTGTGGTCTGATATGTTTGGCATATGAATGGGTGTAAACAGTATTCTTATCTGCTTTGAATCTCAAAACTACTAGTTATGTATTATCAGGTAACTGTTGGAGCCTCGTTCTTGTCCCAAACAATAGCCTTGCAAGACTCTACCACAGTGAAGTTTGAAATTTGGGATACAGCTGGGCAGGAAAGGTGTTAAATCCTTTACGCAGATTTTTTTTGTGTGTGCTTAAGTTTATTAGATAAACAGCTCTGCCTGCTTGCTAGGACTAATCTGTATTCACTTCATTTTATAGGTATTCTGCTCTTGCACCACTATACTATCGTGGAGCTGGTGTTGCTGTTATTGTTTATGATATAACAAGCCCTGAATCATTCAAGAAAGCACAGTACTGGGTTAAGGTATGTATAAATTTTCAAAGGGTTCCATTTCCTTTATGTTCTTAAGATTCATGCAATCGCTTCTGAGCTGAAAATTTTTGAACCATAGGAGGAGTGAAAACCTATATGATTGAAATGACTGTAACATTGATTTGCCCAAATTCCTCCAATTTGGCAGCTATCTTGTTGCTGAAATAGTCGAGTGACTTGCCATCCTTTATGACAGCCACTCAGAAGAAACATAGTATCCAGACATTACCCAGCTTTTTTACTCAGATATAGAAAATACTAGGATACCGTACTGTGATTGTTGAGCAACTTGTCGACTTCTCTGACATTTCTCTGACCTATTAATTTGCACACTGGCTCAAATACCATGAAACCATTTGGTACAACTCCGTGTAGGAAGGATATTAACATTTTGTTTCTCTAGTGCTGTTGTTTACCCCCTACCCTTAAATATGATAGGAACTGCAAAAGCATGGAAGCCCAGATATTGTTATGGCTTTGGTTGGTAACAAAGCTGATCTACATGAAAAAAGAGAAGTACCAACCGAGGTGAGTGTGCATATAAATTTTCAACTAGATTCAGTAGAACATTTTGTTGTCACTTGCTTCTTCAGCGCAAATCACATTTTCTCTGAAAACAGGATGGGATGGAGCTTGCAGAGAAGAACAGCATGTTCTTTATTGAGACGTCAGCCAAGACAGCAGATAACATAAATGAACTGTTTGAGGTAAGCATATCTATATTGCCTCTGGATTATAATCTGTTGTCTTGTCATCTGCATTTACTGAACCTTTGTCATCCGTTTTTTTCCTTACCTTGGATATGGAGAATGAAAATGTGATAGGCAGTAAGATCTTTGGTTAGTGATTGTGTTTTCTTATTATTTGTAGCTACTGCCAGGGTTCCGTTTAATAACTTGTTGAAAACGAGCCGTATAAAAGTTATTTTGAAATAGTTTTTGGTGTATATGGATTTAACTTGTTGGGAGTGTACATTGTCTGATAGGAAATTGGCAAAAGGCTACCTCGTCCTACTCCTTCGTCATGATTGGAGTGCTGTTGAATCATCTCATCGTCAGACTTCAGGGAAAGCAAAAAAAAACCTGTTTCCGGACTACTAATATTTTCATACTTTAAAATGTAATGTTTAACAACAATATTTCTCTGTCTGTCAAGTGTGTTGTATAATGTGAAGATTTGATGTTGAATGGAACTGGGGAATATATTACGAACCTCAAAAGTGGAAACCCAAGTTAAATTTTAGCAATAAATCATCAGTAGAGTTTATGTGATTCCATCAGAAGTAGAGAAGAGTAAAGTTTACTTCAAAGTTCAAATGAGCAATGCATGCATCGTTGGCGAATTCAATAACAGGGTAGATTCAAAAGATCACTGCACATGAGAGAGAGAGATGATTACTTAATTTAGGTTTTGACTTTTATACTCTATAAAAACCTAAATTAAGAAATAACTTGACCATTTCAAAGAGACTATAGCAGATTGAGAGACATCCACTATACAAACGGTCATTACAACACATGAGATGATTCTTCATACTCGTAAGTCGTAAGTCGTAACGTAACTAGACCTACTCAGAGGTCGTGACCGAAGGTTTTGACTTCTCTTAATATTATGTTTGTTTCGGTCAACTTTAATTAAATACATGAATCATAGATCAAATTCGTAGATATAAACTTAAAAACGACAAACTAAAATAGAAACTTGTTAAATGTCATTATTATGATTGGTCTGAAAATGGACAAAAAGTGACTTTTTCATGTCCAAATACGTATTTCTTATCACGTTTGGTTGTAATGTGTATTTTGGCTTAACTTAATACATTCATTTTTGTTCCTCCTTGTTTCTTCTTCGTTTCCTTAAAACCCTTTCAGAAGCCCTGGAGAGAAAATTCTAAGGGATGGGATTAACGAATTGTTCCCAGGAGGAGCTGATGAGTCGAATCGTTGACTCTATCAAAGAAATTTCTGGGTTTTCGTCTTCGAGGGGTTTCATTGGGAGGATCCAAGGCGATCTTGTTCGTAGGATCACGCTTCTCAGCCCTTTCTTCGAGGAATTGATTGACGTCAATGTGGAATTGAAGGATGATCAAATTCCAGGGTTCAAGGTTATGAGCATCGCTCTTGATTCAAGTCTTGAGCTTTTTCGATCGGTCAATGGAGGAAGCAAGCTTTTTCAGGTTACCCACTCGTTACTTTGCTCTCTTCTTTAAGGCTTCATTATATGTAACTCTTTTGGCAAAGTTAGCAAATTTTCCTCTATTGTGAGGGTTTAAAGATTTTGGTGTTTAGGGTTTTTGCTGTTTGTCTTTGTTTTTCTATACTTGTTTCTTTGGTTTTGAGATGAACCGAGATTCGCATTGAGTCTGCCATAACAGGGAAGGATCAAAGTTTTTTCATTTTTGGATCGTTCAAGGTGAAAGTCATATTGTATTGTTTTGTGGCAAATTATGTTTTTAGATTCACTAGCAATTTCTCTTATGTATTTTGATGTTCTGCAAAGATATGTTATTGTAGTTGTCATTGCTTTGGTGTCAATGATTTATGCAGAATTGTGATTTGTTTATTCTATGTGAGCTCACTACTGTCTCTATAGCTCCAAGAATTCACCTTTAATCAAAAAAGTTGAGACCCTTTTTTCCATGTTCTCTCTGCTGGCAGGTCTTCGACAGGGGTTCTGTTGTGCAGAAGTTTCGTGATATGACAGTGGAGATAGAAGCAGCGTTAAGTCAGATTCCTTATGATAAGATTGATGTATCGGAGGAGGTCAGAGAACAGGTATTTCCCAAGGGATATGGTCTTTGTGGTTTGAAAACAAATACTTTCTTTCTTTCTGTTTGTTAAATCTATTTGCTCTCTGAATTTGTAGGTAGAGCTTCTGCATTCTCAGTTCAAGAGAGCAAAAGAAAGAGGGGATGAGTCTGATGTACAGCTTAGCCATGATCTAGCCATTGTAGAGAATGTGATGGATCCTGACCCTAAAATCCTCAAAAGACTATCACAGGAACTCCAACTCAGTACCATTGATGAGCTGAAGAAAGAATCGCATGCAATACATGAATATTTTCTTTCATATGATGGGGGTCCTGATGACTATTTCCAAAGGATGTCCTCACTTCTTAAAAAGCTAGTAGACTGTGCAACAATGGAAAGTTCAGAACCTGATACATCCACTGGCAACCGAATCATTTCGAGGCATCGTTCTCCTGTTATACCAGAGTATTTTCGTTGTCCGATATCACTTGAATTGATGAAAGATCCTGTTATCGTCTCCACTGGCCAGGTCTGGTTTTGCAAGTTCCTTGTGCATTGTAGTGAATTTCGTTATGACACTTGTGTGTTTGTTGTTGTTATAGCTGATTTTTTTTACCTTGTAGACATATGAAAGATCATCCATTCAGAAGTGGCTTGATGCTGGTCATAAAACCTGTCCGAAATCTCAGGAGACACTTTTGCATGCTGGATTAACACCTAATTACGTGTTAAAGAGTCTTATTGCTCTGTGGTGTGAAAGCAACGGCATTGAGTTACCGCAAAATCAAGGGAGCTGCAGAACCACAAAACTAGGAGGAGGAAGCAGCTCTTCAGATTGTGATCGAGCGTTTGTCCTTTCCTTGTTAGATAAATTGGACAACGGTACTACGGAACAGCAAAGAGCTGCAGCTGGAGAATTACGGTTACTAGCCAAGAGGAACGTGGATAACAGAGTTTGTATCGCTGAAGCTGGAGCCATACCATACCTTGTAGATCTTCTATCCTCACCAGATCCTCGGACACAAGAACATTCTGTGACGGCTCTTCTCAATCTTTCTATAAATGAAGGGAACAAAGGAGCCATCGTTGATGCAGGAGCCATAACGGATATAGTAGAAGTGCTTAGAAACGGAAGCATGGAGGCTAGAGAGAACGCTGCTGCAACCCTTTTCAGTTTATCTGTTATAGATGAAAACAAAGTGGCAATAGGTGCTGCTGGAGCTATCCAAGCCCTTATAAGCTTGCT
>NC_025693.1:24644737-24682012 GCF_000633955.1 Camelina sativa
CTTAGAAACGGAAGCATGGAGGCTAGAGAGAACGCTGCTGCAACCCTTTTCAGTTTATCTGTTATAGATGAAAACAAAGTGGCAATAGGTGCTGCTGGAGCTATCCAAGCCCTTATAAGCTTGCTTGAGGAAGGAACCCGAAGAGGCAAAAAAGATGCTGCAACAGCAATTTTCAATTTATGCATATACCAGGGCAACAAATCAAGGGCGGTTAAAGGTGGTATCGTTGATCCTCTGACCAGATTACTGAAAGATGCAGGTGGCGGAATGGTGGATGAGGCTCTAGCCATACTGGCTATTCTTTCGACAAACCAAGAAGGGAAAACAGCGATAGCTGAAGCAGATTCGATCCCGGTGTTGGTTGATATTATCAGGACAGGGTCACCGAGGAACCGGGAAAATGCTGCAGCAATACTTTGGTATCTATGTATTGGGAATATGGAGAGGCTAAATGTAGCAAGAGAGGTTGGTGCAAATATTGCCTTGAAGGAACTTACTGAGAATGGAACTGATAGAGCAAAGAGGAAAGCTGCGAGCTTGTTGGAGCTCATTCAGCAAATCGAAGGTGTTGTAGTATCTACTGTTCCATGAAAGCCTCGCTCTTGTGGAATGCTGTTGTTTGTTTCAGTGTAGGGTATGTGTATAGGTAACTTTGGATTGAGTCTGACAAAGTAATCTTATGTAATGACGTTATGTGTAATTATTGACTCAAATTTGTGTATAACTTTATTTGATATTTATAAACAAACCTATTTTTCATCGCGTTTGTTTTCAAGTATTATTCAGTCCATTTTATCAAGTTTGGTATCGTTTTTTTACACATCTAATACAAAACAAATGTTTGTCCATTTAATTATGAAAGATGTATCAAGAAAACATCATTGAATTTGTACAAGAAGATCATTGTTGTATCTCACTCCAAAAAGATAAACTGGAATACTCTACAACATTCGAATAATGTTCAGTCGGCAACCAAAATGATCCAGAAGACATACAAAAAAAAAAAAAAATCAACAACACACACAAGCTCAAAAGAGAAAAAGATGAAACATACTCTGTTATGAAATCAGCCTAGTTTTTCCATGAATGTTTCTATCAATGTTGCGCCATTGACGATTTTTGTTGTAGCAATTATCAAATCATAAGCCATTCCTTCCTGAAAATTAATTATGCAGACACGAGATTGGAGGATTCAGCTGACAAAACGAGTTACCTTTTAATAATGAGCTCTTGACATATGCATATTACCTTCGAGGCGAGATACCGTAGAGCAGAGATCTCAGCAAATGTTACACCTCCAATGAAGACAACAAGAACGATTGAGCGTCTTCCATCAACAACCCTATGATGATGTCACATAAAACCCCTCACCATCAAAACAGTTCAATGTTTTAACGTTTTGAAGAAACTACATTTGTAGCAGCAAAATTTTTACCCATTTGAAGCTCCATGCAATGAATCAACTGATGGACTACTTGGGAATCCACTCTGCACAGAGAAGGTACATAGTGATATATTTGCTATCGACAAGTAGTCGAAAAGAGAAGATATAATAGCATAACAAATATGGAAGCCTTTTCATTTTATTTCTCTAAATTGGGTAAAGGAGGAACTGTACTGACTCTTTTAGTTTCCAAATGTGGTCCTGGCAACAGTTTCAAAATGTCTTCCATAGGGCGCCTGTAAGGTAGATTGAGTCATCACATAAACCACTTTCTTTCAACATTTATCTATTTTGGATTAGTAAAAGCTCTCTTACGGGAAAAGAAAAAAAAGGTTTCTCAAGTTCCGGCAGTTTTTATTTTGCTTCATGTAATTTTCTTATTTAGGAAAGCGAAAGTGTTACTTTAACCGGCTACAAAGGTAAAAGTTTCGGATAGAATGCAAGAACATACTAACCATCCAGAATGAATAGCTTGTTGGATAAGACGAATGCTAAGAGGAGCATATCCAGAATAGACATAAGCGATATCATCATGCCTGCACAAGAAATTTGTTTTCCTCACAACTCAACATGATATAAGCACTTCACTTCATGACTAATAAAACTTGGTGCAAGGCCTAGCAAATCAGATCTATGCAGACACAAAATGAAAGCAAAAATGTACCATATGAAAAAAGCATGATCCCATTACCCACAAACAAGGAAAACTGATACAAATGCTATGAAAAGTGAATATTCAGTCAATGGTAATGTTAGATCATGATCATCATGCATTAGAAGAAGAGAGCCAATGCTGTCGTTAGATGCATTATAGATTACGAGGGGTATCTTCAAATATAGGAGTCGAAATAGAGCTTTCGAGTTTGCATATTTCTGGACTAGACATCTGAACCTACTTCATAAGCTTAATTCCATTAACAAAATCAATGAAGTATATCATGTATTCAGTAGGAGAGAGCATAACGCAAAAGAAAATTACCTTGACGTATCAGTGTCTTCAACTATAAGTTTCAGTGTACGTTTCACTGTCAGCCAGTTGCTTTTAAATTCCTGTAGGAACCAAACGAAGGTACAACGAGCCATTAGAATGTCAAGCTTACCTAACCATAGAGTAAAAGTAATTAACTCAATTCTAAACGGAAGCCAAAGAATAACCAAACCTGCTTCTTCAACAATCCTGCTTTTTCCAAGTTGTTCAATGTGACCACATGCTCAAATCCATAGCTGTGGAGTAGTTCCGTTCTGGAAGTTGAGACCCAAAGACAAGATTTGATTAAAAAAAAAGATAATTGAAATATACAATACAGAAGGACTGATGGAAGCTTAACTTGCCTTATATAATCAAATTGCTTTTTAGGTAGCCCTGAGTTTGTAACAGAAAATAGAACTAATAGACGTAAGACATTAGTGAGAGGCTCTTGTTTATGGATCATCTCTTCTATGTACTCAAAGCATCTGCATATAAAAACTAGAGAGTTAAATAATAATCAATCATATCATAATGTCATCAAAGTAAAATGTTATTTCACATCCCTTGTATTAAAGAGTCATGAAATCTCCTTGAATGAAAGTTTTAAATACAATTGAAGTGTTTCCTTAAGAAGAAACTTACATGTCATAACTTTCTGCCTCAACAAGTGTTTGTTCCATATCAAGTTGCGAAAGAAATGATTGCTTAGATGTGAACGTCGTCAGGTGCTGGGCAAGATGTATGTGCCTCTGGGAACCATAACCAATTAGGTTAAAGTGAAACTAATTGTGGTCTGAACGTCTGTGAGATAATAGAAAAGGAAGCAAGTAACGTAAAGAAAACAAGACAATACTTACTGACATCTCTGGTAATGAGTTGAGCTTCTTAACAAAGTCCTTTAGCTCAGAAACTGTCTGGGTCTGTGCAGTGAAAAAAAACATACCTCATTCAAAATCTGGGTCTAACTACTAAACCAAGGGGGGAAGTGTATGAATAGACTGATCAATAGTTCTCTTAAGGCATAAACTAATAATGTGCCTTAGAGGACTCCTGATTGATGGCTAAGAAATTAGAAAACAAATATGTATGTACCATAACTTCAACCATGAAACAAGACTACTAAAGGAAGAGAGAAAAACGTACAGAATTAATTTCAGTGTAGTCCTCCTTCATGGTTGTTGCTTTCTGACGTAAAACCTGCAATCATACTGCGTCTGGAAGATGAGGAAATAGAATCACATGTCATAAAGAATGAAAGCCAAAAGGCCAAAGGTCAACCTGTACAACGACTTCAAAGTTGAGATCTCTCGTCTCCTTGAACAACTTATCACTGTAAAATTAAGCATCCAAGAGATAAAGTTAACACTTAAACGTTCCGTACAACTGGACGTGTTGGCTAGTAAACAAATTTTCGTGTTTAGGTCAACATTCATAAATTCACTCCACACAAAGTTCTGGAATGAAATAGACAGATACGCAACAGATAGCTTGGGAAGTCTAATCTAGCTATCAGTTTAGAAAGATCTTTTGTGTGCATCCAATCCAAGAAATTCATTTTATGCATCATATTCTCTCACAAATCATTAGTAAAGTAAAACAAAAAGAGCCCCACTTGTCTCACACGATTGAATGAATCTATATATGAGCTAAGCAACTAACCTTGAATTAAGGGGAACTTTCATCTTTTTTCCCTCCTGCTGAACACCCATCACAGATGAGTCAACTTCGACAGCTCCATTACTGATATGCAAAAACTTCAAAGAAACGTAGGAGTCAGCTAACATAAAACCCAATCGACCAACATAATTCAAATCCAAATTTTGTATTTTTGTTAGTAATTATTGCACGCCAATGTAACCAAATAGTTCTACACCACCGTTTTACCTTCCCCCAATTCGGGAAAAATACAAAAAACTCAGCAGGATAATGACAAAGCCCGGAGGAATTAATTTGGCTCTCACACTTGTGTAAAACTTTATTATGAGACGAGTAACCAAAAACAATCAATATAACTGAAATTACTAGTAATACTATGATACATAAAGTCAGAATCACTCCCTCAAGAGACTAAAAAAGTGCACTGCGGAAAAAATCTACTCAATCTACTTCTAGTCAAAACTGCTGTGTACAGTTTTTGTGACCTTACCTCGTCTATCAGTCCCTCATAAGTTAACTGGGAGCACATAGGAGTAACCATGTCAACCTGAAATAGAAAAATAGAAAAGTAAAATTTGAAACTGATAGCGCCATGTAAATACATCGTTTACAAGTATGCATTATAAAGGCATCAGCCAGTCCGAATAAGTGGGATTGTAACAAATATCTCTGCCTCTTAACCTTTCTATGCAGATTTCCAAATCCAGTGTTTGCGTCATAGCAAATAATTTTCCAATGTTAACACCACACAGGGCTCTTTAAAATTCAATTCTTGACGGACATCTTTGGGTTTTAGGATTTAAAATAACAGGAATACACATAATAATCTTACCTCTCTATCCAATAGAATGAGAGTATCCACTTCAGGCCTTCCCACCTAATATAGAACAAACATCATTCAGAATAGTGGAAAATGGAAACCAAAACATCTTCTACAAATATAGGATAGACGAGTCACTAAATATTATAACAATCAAACTGTAACAGGCAAACTTTACATCATTCGAATTGACAGGTTCCTCCACTTGCATGCGGTTTAGTATATCTGCAACACGAACTGACGCTTTGCCCTTTGCCCTCACTTTCGATATAACTCCAAAAGAAAACTATGAGTAAGAGTTACTCATGAGTTAGTATTGTGTGGATCCTAATGTAGAGAACAATGAAAGAATCAAACCTCAAGCTCATGTATGGCTTTTGCAACATGCCAAAGTGAGCTAACATCCCCATCCACAAGGCAGTCCTATCATTCAAAAACCATAGAACAAGATAAATAGGAAACCTTTAATTTTAAGGCCTCAAGGAAAAGGGCACATAAAGTTATAAGTAAGAGCTGGACCCTTGAGAGTTCTACACACTTTTTCAGAGAGATCAAGCTCAAATGAAATCACATCCTCATCTAGTGGAACCATATACAGAGGAAACTCCTTCACAGTAACCAGGTTATGAACTTTCTCCTGCTCTAGAATCTGAAAATAGCAGAATACAGCAGTTATCATCCATTATTCAAAAGGTGGTAAAACAAGCAAACTAAAGCAGACATTGTATAACAAGATGACCATAACCACATACCTTCTCACAGGCAACTGACCTACGAGGGACAAAGTAAACGTAGTAGTCTCTCTGAATCGCTTTTGAAATATCACTCTGAATGTGAGAAGCTATGAATTTCATAAAACTGAGTTGAGAGCGAACAAGATAAACAACTTTTGTGCATTCAGTCTGAACTGGTTCCGCAGAAAGATGCCGTAACTCCAAACCAAGTTCCTATAAAGCAAGATAAAAATTCAGACCAACACTAATGTTAAAACCAAACTCAACCTATAAAAGATTTTCCTTTTCTCGACATTTCATTTTTACAAATTACCTTGAGGGTAGACGTCTGGATGATCAATGAGAAGGAACCACTGAGCTTTGGATCAATAACTAGACACTTGGTTCCACGAATCTACAATCAAAGGCACCAAACAGAAAAGAACAAAAAAAAAGTCTTGAGGAATTTGTAAATCATCTCCCAAGTTCATTCTCAATCATACGACATTGGTCCAGTAGTTTCATCCCAAAGAGAAGAGTTTAGAGTACAAGTGTGAGACAAAGACGTCTTTTTTTCTTATTTCACATTCTCAATAGAGAGATATGTTTGATCAAATAGGTGAATTTTATTGTTCCCCAAAGGAAGAAAAAAAACTAAAATTGACAATTCTCAGCGACCCCTTTTGGAATCATATGAAAAGAGAATAACGAGGCTTACGTCTTTGAGTAAGTTTACGAGCTCCTTCTGAGACTTGTCCCTGAATTTAAAGAACATATATGAGAGAGGAGAAGAAGAAACGATCAAATCGAACATTGAATTACGATGATTGACTCACCTAATGGATTTGAGATTGAGAGGAGCATTTTCCAAGTTAGGGATCTGCGCCATTGAGACGATGATCAAGAGATGATTTGATCGACCTTTCTCTGTTTCTCCTGCACCGCCGTGTTAAGTCCACCGCTGTGGAAGAACACGGTAGAGATGATAATTACAAATCACTAAATGGGCCTCATTCTATATTAATAGGCTTTCTAGATGGGCCATGATGTTAACATTCAATTATAAAAGTTTCGTAACTATGGAATCTGGTATCAGTATGCAAAAACAGTCTGGTAAAATATATTTTGCTCATAAATCCAATCTCTAAAGCATATCTATGTTATGAACATCATGATCTTGATGTGTAATTTTGTGTCTCAGACCTCAAGATCAACGTTACATCCGAGACAAACAACATCAAGATCAACATCTGAGACAAGGAACATCTCTTGATTTGAGTCCAAAAACACATGAGACAAGGAACATCTCTTGATCGTGTCAAAGAAGAACATAAACTCTAAAACTCTATTGATAAAGAACATAATAAACTCATACAACTGATCTTTTCGAACTACTGATTGCAACACAAAATTACAATAAACATCTCTTGATCGTTTCAAAGTAGATAAACTCCATAAAACTAAATTTATTTAGCTTGACAACAGGTCATTAAGTAGCTTGTTCTTTAAAGCCAGTTCTAAATCACTAAGTGGCTGTGTTTTTGTAAGGAGAGTGTCAAGCAATTTATGCTTACTAAGCTTCTCTTCCATCTGAAACTCCAACAGAGACTTATCTTCTCCTGTTGCTTCACCATCCTCTCCATGGCTTCTTCGTAGTGGTGGGGGGTGGGAGCTTGAAGACAGTGCAGAACCCTTCTCACACTTTCTTCTCTTTTTAGCAATTGCAGTCGTTTTAGTATATGAAGATGAACACCATTTAGGAGCATGTCGAAGCTCTCTCCAAGCATGCTCCATGTTGAACTTCACCTTGTGATCATTCAAGTAAATTTCGTGTGCCAGCTTGATAACGTCATTCTCATTCTGGGGGGCACTTGATGATTTCTGACTAGTTTTTGTTGTTGCAACAGCAGCCTCATAGGATCCAACAAAGTTGAAAACTGCATCACTAATCTTCCTCCACCTCTGCCTATAATGACTGGGCTCTCTCTTTTCCTGACTAGCAAGCTTCGGACTTGATGCACAATAAGATGCAATGCGTCTCCAAAAGGCTCTCTCTATTGGATCCTTGTTCGTGTTTAGCCACGCACTGACGAGCACAACATCATCAGTCGATGACCATTTCCTTCTTGTTCTACGCTCATATTCCTCACTTAGTTCAATACTTGGTGAAAAACTCTCATAAAAATTGGTGGGTTCATCAAGGCTGTGTTGACTATCTAAGAGCTCCATACATAAACCCTAAAGACTAGATTCCTAGTTTCTCTGTGTTAAAAAGGAGAAAGGGAAGAGAAATTATTGAAGGGTTACCCAGAAGCGCCCAGCCCTCCAACCATCGGATTCTCGCGAATTGAAGCTTTGAAGCTTCTGCGAATCGCTCGATCTCGATCTCTCCAAAATGCTTTTACTTTTATTGATTTTTCAAGATTGTCATGTTCTTGAAATTTTTGATTCTTCTGCCCTAATTTAGTCAATCGGAATTATCGAAACATGGAAATATCGATCCAAACCAAACCAAACCAAAAAATTAATATGAACAAATCGCAAACCAAACTGTAATGAAGAACACGGTGGAGATGATAATTACAATCACTAAATGGGCCTCATTCTGTATAAATGGGCTTCATATATAGGCCATAATGTTAAAATTCAGTCACAAGATGCATAAACTATGGAACTTTTGGTATCAGTGTGCAAACAGAATGGTGAAATATTTTGCTCGTAAATCCAATCTCTAAGCATATCCATATTAACTTGCATATTATGATGTTACGATGATGATGTTAACATTTTTAAAGATGAGATTGTTGTTTTCCTATGAAAAAAATTGTAAATCACAAAGATGATGATGATGATATTTCACCTTACTCAACATCAACATGGTCTGTTTTTTCTTTTTTGTTTGTTGCATTAAAGAAATAAGGATTGTACAGTACGTACCAACATGATAGCAAGAAGACGATAGGGAATATGTAGCTGGTACAAATATGTCACTCATCACAGGTGTCAAAGTATGGAGTTTATGTAAGTTGAAGCCGACCAGACCACGGTTATCAATATTTTATGCCACTGTTTTAATGATTGTTATGTTGTCCTAAAGGGACAAAAAAAATTGGTTCAGGGGTTGTTGATACCGTAGATGCCCCATATTAATTCAATTGTTTCTAGTAGTCAATCGGAATACCAAACCAAACCAAACCAAACCAAAAAATTAATCTGAAGAATGGCAAACAAAACCAAACCGGGTTAACGTCAACCCACTGACCCACGAACGCGGGAACCCATTTTCGTCGCAGTCGTCGTCGTGCTTCCCTCTTTCTCTTCTTCCACCTCCCCCACGAAATTTTCAAATTACATTCTTTGAATCAATCTCTTACCTCTCTCTCTCTCTCTCTCTCGCTCTCTTTTGTCTCCTACTCTCTCTCTCTCTCTCTCTACTGTTCTCGTTGCCCTTTCGTGCTTACCATCTAGTAATGACTTCTTCATATTCTTCCTCCGCCGTCAGATCGTCGGCGAAACACGCGGCGGAGAGGATTCAGCAGCATTTGCCTCCAAACAGCAATCACTCTGTATCTCTCTCTTCTTCTTCATTGAATTTGCCTTCTAGAACCTCTATCATCGCTCCCGGAGTAGCTCACTCTTCTCGCCCTAAAGATCGACCCTCCGCTTCTTCCTCCGTCTCCAACGCTTCATCCGTCTCCGCCTCTTCTCCTTCTACACGCCGCTCTGGTACTCCCATCCGCAGATCTCAGTCTAAAGACTTCGACGACGACAATGGTCTGTGTTCCTTTCCCTTCTCTTCTCTTCTTCCTATTCACTTTTGGTGTATCTGTACGATTATACAATAATTGAAAGATTGAGTTTTTTTTTTCTTCATTTGCTTAAAGTATTTGACTTTTTGCTCTAGTGTAATGCTACAGTCAATTTGGAGATTTTAATTCGAATTGGGGCTTCGGTTTTTGGGTTTTAACAAACTTTGGTTTAATCCTTTTGAATTGGTATTGATATGTTAAAGTTTCATACTTTGTCTTCAGATCCTGGGAGGGTTAGAGTTTCTGTAAGAGTTCGACCTCGAAATGGAGAGGAGCTTGTCTCGGATGCTGACTTTGCGGATCTTGTTGAGTTACAACCAGAAGTGAGTTTGTATGATGGTATATGATATAGTATAAGTTGATATCAAGGTAGTTTTAAGTTCCTTAGAAAGTGTTTGTTTTTGTGTGTGTGTGTGTGTATGCAGATAAAGCGGCTTAAGTTGAGGAAAAACAACTGGAATTCTGAGTCTTATAAATTTGACGAAGTGTTTACAGATACAGCTTCGCAAAAGCGTGTCTATGAAGGAGTTGCAAAACCTGTCGTTGAGGTTGGAGACTATATATATGATGTAGAGTTTATTGAGATATTGAGGATATATGTTTTTTTCATTATCGATATTTACTACTTTGGGATTTGCAGGGTGTTCTGAGTGGATACAATGGTACTATTATGGCTTACGGTCAGACTGGTACTGGTAAAACTTACACGGTAGGAAAAATTGGTAAAGATGATGCAGCTGAGCGTGGTATTATGGTTAGAGCTCTAGAAGATATACTTCAGAACGCATCTTCTGCTTCTGTTTCCGTGGAGATCTCTTATTTGCAGGTGTGACAACACTGCACATCTTCTCCTTGTTTCCATGTAGTGTATTACTACAATGCTTAGATGCTGGTCTTGTTTGTTGAATATTCATAGATAGAAGATGGAAACCTTGTGAATTTTGATTTTTGATATGGTTCTAGAGATAATATAAGATCTGTTCTTAGTTTTTATCTTTTCTTCTTGTACCTCACAGTTATATATGGAAACGATACAAGATCTTCTTGCACCTGAGAAAAGCAACATTTCAATCAATGAGGATGCAAAGACTGGGGAAGTATCAGTACCAGGCGCTACAGTAGTCAACATTCAAGATTTAGACCATTTCTTGCAGGTTTTGCAAGTCGGCGAGACAAACCGCCATGCAGCTAATACAAAGATGAATACAGAATCCTCACGTAGTCATGCAATTCTTACGGTGTGCTTTCTCATAATATTTGGACTATATGGTTTCTTGTTCAGTAACAGAATCCATGTGTTGTATCTGCTGAGTGCTGACTAATGAAATGTATCTTCTTTGCAGGTTTACGTTAGGCAGGCTGTGAATGAAAAGACCGAAAAGGCAAAACCTGAGTCTTTGGGAGATAAAGGCATTCCTAGAGTTAGAAAGAGCAAACTCCTAATTGTGGATCTTGCTGGTTCAGAAAGAATCAATAAATCTGGTTTGAACTCCTTCACTTTATATATAACCATTCATGTTGAATATCAAGTAGTTTATGCTGAGTTATTTCTTGTTTTTTTGAAGGCACTGATGGCCACTTGATTGAAGAGGCAAAATTCATTAATCTTTCACTGACATCCCTGGGAAAATGTATAAATGCATTAGCTGAAGGCAGTTCTCATATACCAACAAGAGATTCTAAGCTAACAAGGCTTCTTCGTGATTCTTTTGGGGGTTAGTTTACCAAAACTTTCTTAGCCTATCTACATACAGAACTCATAAGCGTGACTTACTTCTGTGTGTATACATTTGTTCTATATCTACCTAGTTACTCTCGCGTCTGTTACATAAGCCCTGATATGGTTTTTTGTTTCTTAACGAATAGGCTCAGCGAGGACTTCACTTATCATAACAATTGGGCCATCAGCACGGTATCATGCAGAAACCACTAGCACAATCATGTTCGGACAAAGGGTAAGTTTTCATGTTTCTCTTATTTTTTCTCTGCAGAATCTTTAGTTTCTGACATCTAAATAAAACCATAAACGAGAAAGACATTATATCTTTCAAAGAATTTTATAGTGGCCATGTCTACCTTTACAGGCTATGAAAATAGTAAACATGGTCAAGCTTAAAGAAGAATTCGATTATGAAAGTTTGTGTCGGAAGCTTGAGACTCAGGTGGACCATCTTACTGCAGAAGTTGAAAGACAAAACAAACTAAGAAACAGTGAGAAACACGAGTTGGAAAAAAGATTGAGAGAATGTGAAAACTCTTCCGCTGAGGCAGAAAAAAATACTGTTACAAGGTCCAAGGTATTTCTCTCTTCGATTGATTGGCTACTCTTAGTTTACTTAGAGTAATTGATATTCAATAATCTTCCAGTTTCTTGATATGATGCCTATTTCCCTATGATATTCTATATCTGGTGTTTATATTGTGGGGGTTGAATCTGACTTACAGTTCCTGGAGAAGGAAAACGCTCGCTTGGAGCTGTGCATGAAAGAACTTTTGAAGGAATTGCAACTGCAGAAAGATCAGTGTGATCTAATGCATGACAAAGCGATACAACTAGAGATGAAACTGAAAAATACCAAGGTACACTGTCTCTCATATATTGTTAGTAGTTTCCCGGTAACTACTTACAAAATATTTTTGGGTTCAATACCTCTCTCTTATTGTCTTTGTTAACTACTTGCGGAAGTTCTTGGATGTTTTCTTAAAGACCTATCATCAAATACAAAATGTATTTACCAAATCAGATTTGTATACATTTGAGCTGTGGGCTCTGACAGTGTCTTTTTAATTGTTAGTAGCAGCAACAGCTGGAAAATTCAGCATATGAGGCAAAACTTGCAGATGCCAGTCAAGTATATGAGAAAAAGATTGCAAAGTTGGTTCAGCGTGTTGAGGATGAACAAGCTCGGTCAACTAATGCGGAGCAACAATTGGATGAAATGAAAAACATTTTGAGTAAACAGCAGAAGTCTATTCATGTTAGTTAACATGACACCTTTTCAGCTGCCTTATAAATGCATTAGTTCTCCACTCAAACTGAATGGTATTTTTTGGTGTCAATAGGAACAAGAGAGGGGCAACTATCAATATCAAAAGGAACTTGCGGAAACCACTTACACATATGAATCTAAAATTGCAGAGCTGCAGAAGAAATTAGAAGATGAAGATGCTCGGTCTAACGCTGCAGAAGAGCAACTTAGACAGATGAAAAGGCTTATAAGCGATCGCCAAGTTCTATCACAGGTTAGGCTTGTACCTTATTTTTTTAACTGGATCTCAATAAGCATATGATACTTTCAGCTTTATGTTTCAGATGAGTGTGACAAAAGGTCAATGTATTTATTATTTTTCTTTTCAAATATTGAAGATGAACATTTTTTACCTTAATTATTTATGCTTCAGCTCTTGCAGAGTTCTCTGTCTTCAATTATTTTTTCACTTGGTTTTGGGTTCAGGAAAATGAAGAGACGAACAAACTCAAGCTAAAGCTAGAAGAACTTTCACAAATGTATGAATCTACAGTAGATGAACTCCAGACAGTGAAATTAGACTACGATGATCTTCTCCAACAAAAGGTGTGACGCTTAATTGTCTGCTTTTACTGTTGTTCAGATTGGTCATATTCAAAATCCAACTGTTCCTTTTTTGCTGATGAATATGTCTAAGTGTACATCAAATTTGTGTTGCATAGGAAAAACTTGGTGAAGAGGTTCGGGATATGAAGGAAAGGCTCCTTTTGGAAGAAAAGCAGAGAAAGCAATTGGAGAGTGAGCTTTCCAAACTAAAGAAGAATCTAAGGGAAAGTGAAAATGTTGTTGAGGTGAATTACAACAAGCTTGTTACACCTTTTTCACATGTATACACTTCATGGTCTTGCTAAGTCCCATTTCATTCCACAGGAAAAGCGACATATGAAGGAAGATCTTTCAAAAGTGTCATCGGAATCTGGAGCTCTAACGGGCTCACAGAGATCACAAGGGTTAAAGAAATCACTATCTGGTCAGAGAGCTACCATGGCGAGGCTTTGTGAAGAAGGTAGAAAATTTTCGCATGGATTGAGCTTTTCCGTTTCATTGTGGGAGAATCCAGTTAACACCATCTCTACTTTGATTTCAGTCGGAATTCAGAAGATATTACAACTCATTAAGTCTGAGGACTTGGAAGTTCAAATTCAAGCTGTAAAAGTGGTGGCTAATCTAGCCGCTGAAGGTGCACCTCAAATTTTTACTTCCATCTGCTATTACAAATGGATTCTCAATTGTTGAGAAATTGATTTCTAATACACTGGCACTTTTCCTTGACAAATGGATTCTCTTTGTTTGTCACAGCACCTAATTGACTTGCATCATGTGTATGTATGTGTGTAGAGGCTAATCAGTTGAAGATTGTTGAGGAAGGGGGTGTAGAAGCTTTGCTTATGCTAGTCCAGTCATCTCAAAATTCAACAATTCTTAGGGTGGCTTCTGGTGCAATTGCTAATTTGGCAATGAACGGTGAGCACTTTCTCTTGCCAGTCGCAGTGCTGTTATGATATTATTGTTCATAAACCAGTTTGACTTACTAATGAGTAGCAGAGCTAATCCATACGTATAGTGGTCCCCTTGTGGTTGTGTCATTTCTTTACAAAGCTTGTTTGCTTGAGTGTTTATCTTTAAGTTGCAGTACACGGTTCTTAGTGCCATGGCTTTTCCCTGTCGTCAAGTTATTAAATTTGGAATGGAAACGATGTGATTTGTTTATTTACATGTTTGCATTGGTTTATTAACGACAGAGAAGAGTCAAGATCTAATAATGAATAAAGGAGGTGCTCAACTCCTAGCAAAGATGGTGACTAAAACAGATGATCCACAGACTCTAAGAATGGTAGCTGGTGCACTTGCCAATTTATGCGGGAACGGTGAGTACAAGATTATATATAGTGGTTATGATGACTTCCAGTTTTAAAACGTATTTATTCATCTGCATCATTGCATGTATTTCACAGTATAACATATGCAAAAGCAAAGATAATGGAAGATGTTATGTGTACATATCTAACTCTATATACTGTCGTGTTTTGCACAAACAGAGAAGTTTCTTAAACTGCTGAAAGAAGAGGAAGGCATCAAAGGACTACTCACGATGGCACAATCTGGAAACATAGATATCATTGCTCAAGTGGCAAGAGGGATGGCAAATTTTGCAAAGTGTGAAACTCGAGAAATTATGCAAGGTGTGTAGTCATATTTGCCTCACAAATTGCACACCTGAGTCATTCGCTATAGTACTTAAAGAGGATGTTATGTGTTACAGGGCGTAGAAAAGGTCGTTCTCTTCTCTTGGAAGAGGGTGCTCTTGAATGGTTGACTTCAAACTCACATATTGAGTCAGCATCAACACAACGTCACATTGAGCTTGCGCTTTGCCATTTAGCTCAAAATGGTAAGACTCACTATGCCATTCTGATATCTAGAAGAGCCCAGTTCTTTATCAAAATGTTGGAACATATAACTAATACATGTATCTCCTTCATTTCGATGCAGAGGAAAATGCGAATGACTTCAAAAGGACAGGAAGCGTGACAGAGATTGTAAGAATATCTGTGGAGTCGAGTAGAGATGATATTCGCAGTTTAGCAAAGAAGATACTCAAAACAAACCCTTACTTCTCAAGCTGAAGAAGAGATGGAAGAAAAGACATGTACATAACAGAACTGGCGAGTTGTACAGATTCTTAGCTGAGTCTGTGAGAATGTCATTAGATTGACTTTGTGATTGGGATGACATATATATGGACGACAACGACAATCAAGGAGAGACAGCTAAGATTCTTACAATAGGAATGTTAGTTTGTAAGAACTGATTTGATGCTGTATACTGTCTCCGTTGGATGTGGAATCCATCCATTGCTAATTTTTGTGAACAGTTTTCATGATTTTTCCATGCATCATATGTGTAACGAGACTCCTTTGGTGTGAACAATTCTCCAATGTAAGATTGATACACCGATGAGACTCAACTCTAATTGAATCTCTGCTTACTATTACTACGTTTTACTTTGCTGAAACGTAATCAAAATCTTATTTGGGAATCCATTTTGCAATCATTGTTCCTTCTCAACCCTTTTAAACAATCATATAAATGTTAAAGATGGACTATGTGAGTGATCACAGTCTTCTTCTCATGAGATATGGATATAAAAAATAGAGATAGTTCTTCANGATTATATATAGTGGTTATGATGACTTCCAGTTTTAAAACGTATTTATTCATCTGCATCATTGCATGTATTTCACAGTATAACATATGCAAAAGCAAAGATAATGGAAGATGTTATGTGTACATATCTAACTCTATATACTGTCGTGTTTTGCACAAACAGAGAAGTTTCTTAAACTGCTGAAAGAAGAGGAAGGCATCAAAGGACTACTCACGATGGCACAATCTGGAAACATAGATATCATTGCTCAAGTGGCAAGAGGGATGGCAAATTTTGCAAAGTGTGAAACTCGAGAAATTATGCAAGGTGTGTAGTCATATTTGCCTCACAAATTGCACACCTGAGTCATTCGCTATAGTACTTAAAGAGGATGTTATGTGTTACAGGGCGTAGAAAAGGTCGTTCTCTTCTCTTGGAAGAGGGTGCTCTTGAATGGTTGACTTCAAACTCACATATTGAGTCAGCATCAACACAACGTCACATTGAGCTTGCGCTTTGCCATTTAGCTCAAAATGGTAAGACTCACTATGCCATTCTGATATCTAGAAGAGCCCAGTTCTTTATCAAAATGTTGGAACATATAACTAATACATGTATCTCCTTCATTTCGATGCAGAGGAAAATGCGAATGACTTCAAAAGGACAGGAAGCGTGACAGAGATTGTAAGAATATCTGTGGAGTCGAGTAGAGATGATATTCGCAGTTTAGCAAAGAAGATACTCAAAACAAACCCTTACTTCTCAAGCTGAAGAAGAGATGGAAGAAAAGACATGTACATAACAGAACTGGCGAGTTGTACAGATTCTTAGCTGAGTCTGTGAGAATGTCATTAGATTGACTTTGTGATTGGGATGACATATATATGGACGACAACGACAATCAAGGAGAGACAGCTAAGATTCTTACAATAGGAATGTTAGTTTGTAAGAACTGATTTGATGCTGTATACTGTCTCCGTTGGATGTGGAATCCATCCATTGCTAATTTTTGTGAACAGTTTTCATGATTTTTCCATGCATCATATGTGTAACGAGACTCCTTTGGTGTGAACAATTCTCCAATGTAAGATTGATACACCGATGAGACTCAACTCTAATTGAATCTCTGCTTACTATTACTACGTTTTACTTTGCTGAAACGTAATCAAAATCTTATTTGGGAATCCATTTTGCAATCATTGTTCCTTCTCAACCCTTTTAAACAATCATATAAATGTTAAAGATGGACTATGTGAGTGATCACAGTCTTCTTCTCATGAGATATGGATATAAAAAATAGAGATAGTTCTTCAGATCATATCTGTATATGTTTTCACAACACCTAAAGATTTAAGTTCAAATGAATCAATCCTTCTTTGTTCTTTGTCAATCTAGTTCCTGGCTTTGTTAGATTCTTCTAATCGTATAGGCCTTCATCGTACCAAATATCGACCAGAAAGTCCACCATCTCCTACATAAAGATCAAATGCGAGATTTAGATATCAAGAATGATTTTAGCTTCTTTAATTTTGTAACTCAGGTAGAAACTGGGGTTAAACTAAGCTTACAGGTAAAGGAATCGACTCAGAGAAAGGTTCATGAGTTGAGAGAAGATCTTCATATGTAGTAGACCAGCTGCAATATATAGATTCAAGATCGTGTTAGAAAACATTACTTTTACTGATCATTATTAGAGTATCATTCTTCTGATTCTTTGACAATGCAAAAAAGATTGTCACATGAACTTGAAGTTGGATGAAACAAACAAATAATACCTTATAATCTGATCCTTAGCAGTGTGTTTTCTTTGTCGGGATTGATCTCCCACCCATTTTTCCCTGTTCTCTTGCCACACCTTTGCACCTGTGATCAAGAAAGATGCTTATAGATGGTGCTCAAGAACATACATAAAATTAAATTTACAGAACCAACAAGTTGGAATAATCTCTGTTGGTTACGTGTTAAATGTACCATGATTCACAAGTAATGTAAGATTGTTTTCGGAGTTCGTATTCACCGAGGTTTTCTCTTCTTTGACTAATTTTGAAAGCTCAAGAGTAGGTTTGTTATCGTTGGACAGACAATTTGCAGTATAAAGCTCCATTCTTATTCAATCGTATGATCATTCCATAAACCAGATTTTATACCAACCAATTCACATCCACATACACAAAAACATCAAAGGTTTCCACACAAGCTGCTATAAGAAACAAACAATAAAACAATTAAAAACCCCCATTTCACAAAAAAAACATGAAACTGTTACAAGAAAAGGTGTCGGTTTAGTTTACCTCATTGACATCTTCATCAACCAGCTTATGGAAAACCCTAGAGAAGATTCAAGAAAACAAAAAAACAAACAACACATTATGAAAGAAAGATCCAAATCATATACACCAAACTCATTGCAAAAGAAAAAAAAAAAAGAGATCTTCCTTTTTAACACATTGCGTTATTACCTAATCTTTTATCTATATAAGGCAACAAACTAAAAAAAAACAGAGATTTTTCAAAAACAGAACTTGTTCTATATTATTGGGATTCAAACAATGGCATTTCTGGTGAAGTATATATATTTAAAGATCCAAAACAAAGAGATCAGAAGCATTTCAAGATCCAAATCTTTTTATAAGGAGAAACCAACCAATTCATGACAGAAAGAGAAAGTTTATTACATAAGAAAGAAGAAAAAAAACAGAGGATAGAGATTTAATTACCTTAATGGGGAAGTATCAGCAGAAAAATTGGTGGAGGGATTGAAACTGAATTTTTTGTTTTCCTTTAGGCTTTATATGTAAAGGAAAATAATTTAGATCTTGAGTCAAAAATAGATTTAAAAAAATAATAATAATTAAAGAGTAAAAAAACATATTTGGTAATAGATAGATACACAACTATCCAGATCTAACTTTGGGTCAATGAGACAGAAAACAATTGAGCATGACCCACGCAGCTCAAGTTTCTATCTCAATCTTACGTGGATGTGATTAGGAAGATAGCTCCATTCTTTTCTTATATTTTGGCAGACAAGTTTGAAACCTTTTGTCACATGTGTTATCAATCTAAAGTTTTCTTTAATCATTCTTTTGACATTTGGATAAATTCTTATTTGATAGTTAAATTGAAAACTCACCTAATAATAGAATGATAATCCTTATATGAATTCTAATCTTTAAATCATTAATGTAGTATTGATTGTTTCCTCAAGTTCTAAGTCAAATATAATCAACCATTTAATGTTAAAGATAAAGATGATCATTTGTATTCATTATTACTTTATGGTTGAGATAAAAGAGAAAAACAAATTCCAAACCTCTGTTTAGAAAGCAATACTATACTGTAATTTGTAGGTGAAGATTAGTATATTAAAACTCAAATGTATATTAGGTTATAATACATGTGTCTTGTGTGGTTCTATATCCATTTATCTAAAGTTGACTTGATATAAACAAATAACAAATTATTAGTCATGAGCTCAACTATGTTTCTTCTGTAATAGTATGTGAATGTGATTTACTGAAGCTCAAACTCTACAACTAAAGATTTCAATATAAAAACTGGAATATTGGGATTTGGGTTCAAAAGTTTTCATCATTTAGAATTCAAGCTGAGCAGGAGCAATCGATCACCAAAGACAAAATACAGGTTTTCACAATCTGTCTTTCATTACAGAGTGTTTTTTGATACACATAAAAGCTCATAAGGTACATATTTCAACTATTTTTACATTCAATTATTTGAAAGGGATGACAATATCACCAATGTTGTTGTGCCATGGATCCGCCAAGTGAGTTGCGAGGTTCTCCAATGGTCCTGTCCCCGGGTAAGCCGATTGTTGCACACAGAATCCCACAAACGCCAACAACGCTAGACGCCCTGTCATACCCAACCAAAAAAAAAAACACACAACATTAGATATACATTAATTTCTTCTACATAAGTGTTGATTCAGAAAGGTTGTTGTGTGTGCTTACCGTTCTTGATCTCCTTGACCTTCAATTCCTCCAACTTCTTGGGGTCTTTTGAGTATCCAAGAGGATCAAATGCGCCTCCGGGGTACTTCTTCTTCTCAGGGTCTTTCTCCATACTTCTCTGGTGCTCAACAAATGCAATAGCTAGGAACTCAATGGCCAAGATTGTTGGCAAAGTACCCCACGGGACCGGGTTTCCCAAGTAAGTGGCTTGACCCCCTGGTAATGCTGCCCATTCCTGAGCCTTAACCCAGTTTCCATAGCCCAATGCTTCTGGTACCAAAATCCCAGGCTACAAACATCATCACACACCAATTCCATCAGCTCAAACTCAACAAGACTAAACAAACCCTAATGATAAGACAGAGATTGGACACTGAAACTTACAACAGCGAGCATAGCCCATCTACAGTGGATGAGCTCTGATTCTTTGTATCTCTCAAGGTTCTCTGGAACCTCTCCTAGTCCAAGTGGGTCAAACCCAAAGTCACTGCACAATTTTGTACCCAATCAATAACTTATAAATATTGAAGCTTTTTTACGATTTCAATGATTTCTCTCTATAGATACACATCTAATACAGTGGGCAACAGAGGCAGCTATTGAAAAAAACATGGTTCCAAGTTCTGCAATAAACAGAGTAAAAAGGAGACAGAATCTATGAGATGCAATGTGTACCCAATAACCTAAAGATTAAAGCTTTAAACAGCCTCCAACGTTGCATCGAACAAATTCCAAACTTTTCTTTACACAAATCAAACATATTGAAAAACAGTGACAAAGCCAGATTCCAAAACAGAGTGAGAAACAGAGTAAAAAGGATTCGAATTTATAAAAATCGCGTACCCAGGAGCAGAACCGTCAAGGTAAGCTGGTCGTGGCTCGCCGGGCATCCAGTGAGCAGCCATTCTGATACGGCCAACATTCCCGGCGTTTGGGAGCGGGACTCCAGCGGAGACGAATTTAGACTTGGAAGAAGAGAGAAGCGAAGGGTAGACGGCGGCGATGCCGCAGCTCATTAACGAGTTGGACGCCATCGTTACTCAATCACAGCCGTTTGTGTGTTTGTTTTGCCACCAAAAGGGAGAGAGGAAGATGTGGACGAGAAGAGGTGGTTTGGTGGAACTGTGAATGTGAGAGAGTGATCGTATAAGTAAGGTTTTGTATGATGCGGAATCTAAAATCAGATTACAATTGGCTAGACAGAGCTTGCGTGGCTTTCTCATTGGGCCACGTGTCTTCTCTATATCATGTTCTTCTCTTTGATTATCCCCATCTGCACTCTGTGGTTCAGATTAAGGCCCGAACGAGAGAGAATCTACGTCTATTACAATTTTGCCCTATCCTTACTCATCAGATAAGTCTCCCAGTTTTGGTCATCAGTCAACCTGACACCGGTTAGTAATCCGAACCAGTAAAACTTGGAAGACCTGTTTTAAGACCTCACCCCGACCGGTAACCCTGTCACCGGTTAGTAATCCGAACCAGTAAAACGTGGAGAAACGTTGGCTTCATCCAACACATGTAAGACTATAGATGATGATATAGCAAATAGCAAGTATGGTCCTGAAGACTTTTGAGCTTCCAAAGACAATGTGGAACTTAGAAGAATCTTGATGAGTGATGATGGACTGCAGTAACTTTTCCCGTTCGTCCTTTCTTGTACTATATATATATATAAGTAGGAGATTTCCAACAACCATGGAACCAAAATTTTGCTTTTCTTGGTGAAGTACCACTTTCTCTAGCACGTGATCATGATTCACTTCCCTAATTTCTGCAATCTACACTGAAAGTGGAATGAATACGAAGATCTCATCCAGACCCATCTCCAAGGATGAACACAATCGCCTCAAGACTTTTAGAAAATTCTTTGTCAGAGACAAACACCAAAAGAGTAATACTCAGAAAGGTATCTATATATATTTGGAATCTTCAGTTTGATATCTCGGTATCAGAAGGCTGCAACTTGCAACAACTACCTATGTGGCAGAGCATCTAATAACTTCACACATGCAAATTCAAGAAACAACACAACATTGCAAGCCAAACACATAACAAAAGGATCATTCATATCCAAAAGATTCAGAGTTCACAAACATTGTACTGTTCTATACCTACAAGAAACCATCATACAATATGTCTCTTCAATAAACTTCAGAGAGACATCAAAAAGAGACACATCAAGTACAAAAACCAAATCCAGGTATTTGAACACCAGATTCAATATCAAGAGCACATAGCTCTCTCAACAGCTTCCTGCAACTCTCCACTCTTAAACGCCTCAATAGTAATATCACAACCACCGAAAAACTCACCGCCGATGTAAAGCTGAGGAAACGTAGGCCAATTCGAATACTCTTTAAGCCCTTGCCTCAGCAACTCATTCTCTAAGATATTCACATCTTCAAAAGGAACGTTCAGATTCTTCAAGATCTGAACCACCGTGTTGGAGAACCCGCACATCGGGAAATCTTTGTTTCCTTTCATGAACAGTACCACTTTCTCCGAACTCACCAGTTTCTCCAACGTATCTTTGAGCTGCGGCGAAAGCGACGACGCCGAGCATCGGAATTTTGTTAATTTGAGCTTGAGATTCGAACCTGTGCCGTAGAACGATGGACCGCGGTTGTGTACGGCGAGTGTTGTTGCCGCCGTAGGTTTAAGAGAGAATCGGATGGATTGAGGCTTGTTGATAACGGAGGAGGAGACGACGGCGGTGGGAGTTATCAACGTCGGCGATTTAATAGATCGGAGAGCCATTTTTTTTCTTGGGGAGATTTGGAATTTGGGTAAGTGAAAAGGGTAATGATGAGTTTGTGAGCCACACAAAACAGTTAGTGCGAAGGAGAATGGAATAAAATAAACCCTGTTGCCAAACGCCTCCACTAAGCTAGTCTAGTGCTTGTCATTATCTTTGGGATTTTAAAAACAACATAATAAAAGAGGACAAAGTTATAATCAAAACATGAAGGGAAAAAGTTTTATGAGAGTTGACGACAAAACCATAGGAGTTCATGGATCAATATAGACAATGAAACACGAGTTGGCATGCTGTTGAAGCTCTAGAAGAAAGTGCCAACTCCTTGATCATCTCAAATTTTGGAACTTCTCCTTCAAATGACGTGATTTTCATAGTCTTTAAGTGAACGGCATTTTTCAAGATATAAACTGCAAGATCTCTCTCTCCTGGTGTTCCCGAGTAGTCCGACCAGTTGAGAGTTTGTAGACTCAACAACATACATTCAGGGACAGTACTTGGTTGATTCCAGTTAACCATCGTATCATCATGACAGTGATTCTGCGATCAAATAGATGAATTAAAACTTTTACCATGTTTTATTTTTGATAATAAGACTTTCACCATGTTGTGAGCATCAGGACAAGAAAGAAAGAGCCAAACGAACAAACTTACATCCATTTCATGAAGCTCTAGTACTTGTAAGTTAGAAGAATCATTGAGCAGTCGGACAAGCAGATTCGAAGAAAACTCCCCAAAACATATCTTCAGATGTTCAAGCTGGTTGAAGACAAAACCTTCATCATACATATCCTGCCCATAAATATTGAAATTATTAACAAAAGATGATTATACTGTAGATGAGTTGGTAAAATGGAAAATCATTACCTTTGAAGATATACATATTGAAAGACGCTTGACAGATGTGATTGATCCAATAAGACTCTTGATGTTATGTAAATCAACATCTACATCTGCCTCGATCAGGTTAGGCATATTCTCAACCAAACAGTAGTGTCTCTTATCACTACAATCTTCAAGTTTAAAATACTTTAAAAAAGGAGTTCTTATCTCAATCCCACCTATATCAAAATTATAAGGTATATAGAGCGATAAACTCTGCAAAGATGGGACAACAACAGTTAACTTTCCCATGCTGTCATGCTCACATAGATCTACCAATAGATCTTTAAGAACAGGGCAATTAGATAGAAGCCGTTGAAGAGATTCTTCATCATTATGGTATCTCACGCTTCGAAGATGCATAGTCTTGAGAGAGGGAAGAAAAGCCACTCGAGGAACATCCAAGAGAATTGTGCCTTTCAGTTTCAAGATCACGAGCGATTTGCAAGTATACAAGTTGCTCGGCAATATATTTGGCTTCTCCGGATAAGATTCATAAATAATCTCCAGCTTACGTACACAGTGATAAGCAGCTATTACAACCCAGAGCTTGATATTCTCAGTTGTAAAATTTCTACTACTTAAGTCAAGACGGAAGCTTTCTATAACCGGAGCTCTATGCAATGGCAGATTTTTGTCAAGAAAACACTGTAACATTTCGCAATCAGAAGGTGAATAATGTCTACCACCGTAATCAAGTTTAGGCAACCACATCCAAAGATACTCCCATCGTTTCGACAAAACGCTAGTGGACACAGCAACTTTAGTCGGAACAAACAATAATATCTTGATAAGCAACTCATCAGATAACTCACTGATTCTGTCCATATCTTTTAAAAAACCCCCAAGTTACTAATGTTACTGTTCACAGAAGTTCCGACCTTGATAAGAATAAAAATAAAACACAAGAAAACATCTTTATGGCTCAAGAAGCTAGCAGAACGAATTAGTAACAAGTGAAAAAAACTAAGACACAAGAAGGAACGGGACAAAACCTTAGAGAAAGCTAGAGGCTCGGGAACCAGAATCAGAAGATTAAGATAGAGAGAACGTGTCCTAAGAACCGTATACCCTTTTCAGTTCTGAGTAGACATGGATGTCTTAACTAGGTAAGAATCCAGGAAGGGTAAATGTAAAAGAAGCTTCAATCGAAAAGCACAGAAAAGGAAAGGATTTGGTTTATCAGAAGTTACCTGAACCGCTGAGCATCGGGAAACGGCCAAAGCTTCGTCCTCGCCGTTGCTACTCTCACCCAACCCACCACTCATCAAACCGTTCGGCTTCCATTTAATTTGGGGGTCACTGATGGGCATGTTACTGGGCCTGATAATTATAGGCCGAGCTTTCATGTTAAAACTATTTTTCCATGTTACTGCGCCGTATCAACGTCGGCGATTTGATATATCGGAGGGCCATTTTTTTCGGGGAGATTTTGTCTAATTTTGGAATTTGATAATAACGATGGGAAAAGGGTCCAAATCAACTCTAAATATTTGCTAAACGTTTTTTCATACTTATACTTCAGTACCCTGCAAATAACGATTTAAACTGTGTTAAATTTCAAATTTACTACCTAAAAATTGTTGTCAATTTCAAAATATATTCGAACGGTGTTAAGTTGGAGTTTAACACTGTTGAGTCATACGAGTCGTGGCGTCTATATGGCAATAAGATTAATTAAAACGATGTCGTTTTAGTTATTTATATGTGTGTTATGGTTGATACAAAATGACTAAAACGATATCGTTTTAGCTTGTCTCAATGCCTTGTGGATACTAAAAGTCGTATGACTCATTTCTGTTAAATTTCGACTTAATACCGTTGGAACATATGTTGAAGTGACAACATTTCATATAGTTCAGTTAGCAAATTTGAATTTTAGCACTGTTCAGATTGTTATTTGCATGATGTTAAAATTTAGATATGAAAAAGCGTTTGACAAATAATTGAAGTTGTTTTTAGCCATTTTTCCTAATAACTAATGAGAGCCACTTAAAAAAACACTTAATACGAGGGAGAATGGAATAAAATAAACCATGTTGCCAAACACCACCACTAAAGCCAGTGTAGTGGATGTCCATTACCTTTGCGATTTAAAAGTTAAGACAACATAATAAGAAGAGGACAAAGTTTTAATCAAAACACATGAAGAAAAAAGATTTCAGAAAGTTGATGACAAAACCATACGAGTCCATTGGATCAATGACTCAATCAAACACGAGTTGGCATGTTGTTGAAGCTCTTGAAGAAAGTTCCAACTCCTTTATCATCTCAAGTTGTCGTTGTACATCCATTTCACGTGAACAAATTGTCATAGTCCTTAAGTGAACGGCATTTTTTAAGATATAAACTACAATATCTCTCTCTCCTGGTGTTCCTTTGTATACTGACCAGTCAAGGGTTTGTAGCGTCGACAACACACATTCAGGAACAGTACTTGGTTGATTCCAGTATTCCAAATCACCAAATTCTTCATGATACTGAGATCAAACAGCAGAATTAGACTAAAACCATATTGTGCATCAGACCGAGGAAAAAAAGAAAGAGTTAGCGAACAAAAACTTACCTCCATTTCGACAAGGTCTAGTGTTTGTAAGTTAGAAGAATCTCTGAGCAGTCGGACAAGTAAATCCGACGAATGCTCTTTGCACATACATATCTCCAGATGTTCAAGCTGGTTGAAGACAAAACCTTGATCATACGCCTGATTCTGTATTAAACGAGTTGATAAATTCTGTATACGCCTGTATCATCAATAAGTGACTATATTAAACGAGTTGATAAAAGGAAAATGGATTACCTCTGAACATATTGAAAGACGCTTGACAGATGTGATGGATCCAACAACACTATTGATGTAAGGTAATTCAACATCTACATCTGCCTCGATCAGGTTAGGCATATTCTCAACCAAACAGTAGTGAATCTTCTGATTATGATCTTTCAGTTTAAAATACTTTAAAGAAGGAGTCTCTATCACAATCCCATCTATATCGTGAGTATCAGGTATAAAGAGTGATAAACTCAGCAAAGATGGGAAAACAACAGTTAGCTTTCCCGTGCTGTCATTCTCACGTAAATCCACCAATAGATCTTCAAGAACAGGGCAATTAGATAGAAGCCGTTGAAGAGATTCTTCATCATCAGGGAATCTCACACTTCGAAGATGCATAGTCTTGAGAGAGGGAAGAAAAGCCACTCGAGGAACATCCAAGAGAATATCGCCTTCCAGCTTCAAGATCACGAGCGATTTGCAAGTATACAAGTTACTCGGCAATATGTTTGGCTTCACCGGATAAGAATCATAAATAATCTCCAGCTCACGTAAGCAGTGAGAAACTGCTATTACAACCCACATCTTGATACTCTCAGGTCGAAGATTTGAATTACGTAAGTCAAGACGGAAGCTTTCGATAACATGAGCTCTATGTAATGGCAGATTTTTGTCAAGAAAACACCCCAACAACTTGCGTTCAGAGCGTGAATTATACCTACTACGGTAATCAAGTTTAGGCAACCACATCCAAAGATACTCCCATCGTTTCGACAAAATGCTAGTGGACACGGCAACTTTAGTCGGAACATACAATAATATCTTAATAAGCAACTCATCAGATAACCCACTGATTATGTCCATATCTTTAAAAACCCCCCAAGTTACGACCTTGATAAGAAAAGAAAAAAAGGATACACAAGGAAACGTCTTTAAGGTTTAAGAAGCTAACATAAGCAACAAATGCAAAAAAATCAGAAGTCAGATACAAGAAAGAACGGGACAAAACCTTAGAGAAAGCTGGAGGCTCTCGAAGGTGCCCGAAGAATTGTATACCGTCCTCAATGCTGATGAGTGTCACTGGTTGTCTGAACTAGGAATCCATGTAGATGAAGAAGTTGGTTTATCAGAAGATATAGGAATCGCTGAGCATCGGGAACTGGCAAAGCTAATTTGGTCTTCACCGTTGGTACTCTGCAATCACTCACTATTCATCAAACCGTTCGGCTTCCATTTAATTTGGGTTAGCGAAAGGTTTAGTTATATTATAAATGATGGAAATATTCTTGGGCCTTATGGGCCGAGAGCGTTCATGTTAAACTCTCTTTCTCGTATTTGAAAACTGGAGTCCTAATTAATTATCCAAACAAAAAAAAACATAAATATGGTCCATAATAAAATTACGACTGCGGTCGGAGGTATCAACGTCGGCGATTTTATAGATCGGAGAGCCATTTTTTTCTTGGCGAGATTTGGAAATTGAGTAAGTGAAAAGGGTAATGATGAGTTTGTGAGCCACAAAAACAGTTAGTGCGAAGGAGAATGGAATAAAATAAATCCTGTTGCCAAACACCACCACTAACTAAGCCAGTGTAGTGTGCAATGTCATTATCTTTGGGATTTAAAAGTTAAAAAAAAAAAAAAAAACATAATAATAAGAGGACAAAGTTTTAATCAAAACACACGAAGAAAAAAGATTTTAGAGAGTTGATGACAAAACCATACGAGTTCATGGATCAATGATCTCAATAAAACACGAGTTGGCATGTTGTTGAAGCTCTAGAAGAAAGTGCCAACTCCTTCACCATCTCAAATTTTGATACATCAATTTCACCTGACCAAATTGTCATAGTCTTTAAGTGAACGGTATTTTTCAAGATATAAACTGCAAGATCTCTCTCTCCTGGTGTTCCTGTGTATCCCAACCAGTCGAGAGTTTGTAGCCTCGACAACATACATTCAGGGACAGTACTTGGTTGATTCCAGTCAACCATCGTAGGAGAATGACAGTGATGCTGCGATCGAATAGATCAAATTAGACTTTTACCATGTTGTGCATATATATATCAGACAAGAAAGAAAGAGTCAAACGAAGAAACTTACTTTCATTTCATAAATGTCTAGTACTTGTAAGTTTGAAGAATCTTTGAGCAGCCGGACAAGCAGATTCGAAGAAGACTCCCCCAAACATATCTTCAGATGTTCAAGCTGGTTGAAGACAAAACCTTCATCATACATAGCCTGCCCATGAATATTGAAAACATTAACAACAGATATATATATCAAAGATGGGACAACAACAGTCAACTTTCCCATGCTGTCACCCTGGCGTAAACCCACCAATAGATCTTCAAGAACAGGGCAATTAGATAGAAGCCGTTGAAGAGATTCTTCATTGAAGTATATTACTCTTCGAAGTACCAAAATTTTCAGAGAGGGAAGAAAAACCATTCGAGGAACATCCAAGAGAAACTCGCCAAAGAGGTTCAAGCTCACGAGCGATTTGCAGATATACAAGTTACTCGGCAATATGTTTGGCTTCTCCGGATATGAAGAAAAATCATAGACCTCCAGCTTACGTAAGCAGTGAGAAACTGCTATATCAACCCAAAGCTTCATATTCTTAGGTTTAAATTGTGAACTACAAACAAGAAGAAAGCTTTCTATAACAGGAGCTCTATGCAATGGCAGATTTTTGTCAAGAAAACACTGTAACATTATGTCTACCACCGTAATCAAGTTTAGGCAACCACATCCAAAGATACTCCCATCGTTTCGACAAAATGCTAGTGGACACAGCAACTTTAGTCGGAACAAACAATAATATCTTGATAAGCAACTCATCAGATAACTCACTGATTCTGTCCATAGCTTTAAAACCCCCCCTAAGTTACTAATGTTACTGTTCACAGAAGTTCCGACCTTGATAAGAAAAAAAATAAAACACAAGAAAACATCTCTAAGGCTCAAGAAGGCATAAGTAACAAGTGAAAAAACTCAGACACAAGAAGGAACGGGACAAAACCTTAGAGAAAGCTGGAGGCTAGGTTACCAGAATCAGAAGATAGAGAGAAAGTGTCCTAAGAACTGTATAACCTTAGAGAAAGCTGGAGGCTCGGTTACCAGTGCTTCAATCGAAAAGCACGGAAAAGGAAAAGAGATGGTTTATTTAGAAGATATCGCTGAGCATCGGGAACGGCCAAAGCTTCGTCCTCACGGTTGCTACTCTCTCACCACTTCATCAAACCCCTTCGCCTTCCATTTAATTTGGGGGTCACTGATGGGCATGTTACTGGGCCTGATAATTATAGGCCGAGAGCTTTCATGTTAAAACTCTATTTCTCGTATTTGGGAAAGAAAAAAAAAAAAAAAAATTTGGAGTCCTAAATGTTTCATATGACGCTGGCCGGAGAACCGGACAGACTAGCCGAAGTAATCGAACTACGACTTCTACGAGAAAAATGAGGTATAGTAATGTTCAACAAAGTTAAATGAACTGGGCCTGCTGGATTGAGGCTTGTTGGTAACGGAGGAGGACGACGGCGACCGGAGTTATCAACGTCGACGATTTCATATATCGGAGAGCCATTTCTTTTTTTCGGGGAGATTGTGTTTGATATTGGAATTTGAGCAAGTTAAAGGGTAGTGTAATGGAATAAAATAAAACATGTTGTCAAACACCTCCACTAAGCTAGTGTCGTCTAGTGCATGTCATTAAATATTTGGGATTTTAAAACAACATAACTAGTGACTCAATGATGGACTGGACAAGAGCAATTTTAATGATTAGTGACTCGATGAAACACGAGTTGGCATGTTGTTGAAGCTCTGGAAGAAAGTGCCAACTCCTTGATCATCTCAAATTTTGGAAGTTTCCATTCCCCATGATCCTCTTCACGTGACGTGATTGTTGTAGTCTTTAAGTGAAGAGCATTCTTCAAGATATACTTCTGGTCTTCCTGTGTATACCGGCCAGTTGAGAGTTTGTAGACTCGACAACAAACATTTAGGAACAGTACTTGGTTGCTTCCAGTCAGCCCTATCATAATGCTCATGATACTGAGATCAAACACAAGTATTAGACTAAAACCATATTGTGCAGGTGAAGGAGACCAATTATACAAAAGACAAAAGAAAAAAAAGGGACCATAGTTTTTAGCAAACAAAAACTTACAGCCATTTCGAAAACCTCTAGTGTTTGTAAGTTAGAAGAATCTTTGAGCAGCCGAACAAGCAGATCCGACGAAAGCTCTCTGCATCTACATACCTTTAGATGTTCAAGTTGGTTGAAGACAAAACCTTCGCCATACACAGCCTGCACATGCACAATATGACGAAACATGAACAAATGGATATAGAGAAATGAGTTTATAAATGGAATAGGTTACCTCTGAACATATTGCAAGACGCTTGACAGATGTGATTGATCCAATAAGACTCTTGATGTTTTCTAAATCAAGATCTAAATCTGCCTCGATCAGGTTAGGCATATTCTCAACCAAACAGTCGTGACTCTTATTATGAGCTAAAAATTTAAAATACTTTAAAGAAGGAGTTTTTATCACAATCCTATATAAACCATCATTAGGGTAAAGTATAGAGAGTGATAAACTCTGTAAAGATGGGACAACAACAGTTAACTTTCCCATGCCGCAAAAATCACGTAAATCCACCCTTAGATCTTCAAGAACAGGGCAATTAGGTATAAGCCGGTGAAGAGATTCTTCATCATTAAGGTATCTCACATTTCGAAGATGCATAGTTTTCAGAGAGGGAAGAAAAACCATTCGAGGAACATCCAAGAGAATCTGGCCTTTGAGTTTCAAGATCACGAGCGACTTGCAGGTATACAAGTTACTCGGAATTATGTTAATTAGCTTCTCCGTATAAGAATTATAAAGAATCTCCAGCTCACGTAAGCAGTGAGAAAGTGCTATTACAACCCACAGCTTGAAACTCTCAGGTCGAAGATTTGAATTACGTAAGTCAAGACGGAAGCTTTCGATAACAGGAGCTCTATGTAATGGCAGATTTTTGTCAAGAAAACACCCTAACCTCTTGCGTTCAGGGGGTGAATCATACTTACTACCGTAATCAAGTTTAGGCAACCACATCCAAAGATACTCCCATCGTTTAGACAAAATGCTAGTGGATACAGCAACTTTAGTCGGAACATACAATAATATCTTAATAAGCAGCTCATCACATAACCCGCTGATTCTGTCCATATCTTTCTAAACCACCAAATTACTCTTGTTACTGTTTCCAAGAAGTTCCAACCTAGATAAAGGAAAAAAAACACACACACACACACAAATAAAAACATCTTCAAGACTCAAGAAGCTAAAGAAGTAGTAAAAAGTGAAAAACTCAGACACAAAGAGGACGGANTGAAACTCTCAGGTCGAAGATTTGAATTACGTAAGTCAAGACGGAAGCTTTCGATAACAGGAGCTCTATGTAATGGCAGATTTTTGTCAAGAAAACACCCTAACCTCTTGCGTTCAGGGGGTGAATCATACTTACTACCGTAATCAAGTTTAGGCAACCACATCCAAAGATACTCCCATCGTTTAGACAAAATGCTAGTGGATACAGCAACTTTAGTCGGAACATACAATAATATCTTAATAAGCAGCTCATCACATAACCCGCTGATTCTGTCCATATCTTTCTAAACCACCAAGTTAATTTTGTTACTGTTTCCAAGAAGTTCCAACCTAGATAAGGAAAAAAAAACACACACACACAAATAAAAACATCTTCAAGACTCAAGAAGCTAAAGGAGGAATTAGTAAAAAGTGAAAAACTCAGACACAAAGAGGACGGGACAAAACCTTAGAGAAAGCTGAAGGCTTGGCCGCTAGGGAACCAGAATCAGAGGATAGACGGAAAGTGCCCGAAGAACTGTATAGTAGACTACGTTGTCTGTACTAGGAATCCAGGATTATTGCGTTGAGAACAAGCTTGGTCTGGCCGTGATAGGATTAAGAGAAGAAAAGTTCTTCAAATAATATCAAGAGGTCTAATATCAATAATAAAAGTTATGTTCTTACGATTATCGAATCTAAAACCAACAACTATGAATTGTTAAGTTTCTATTATATCTAGAACCTTAAATAAAAGGAAAACAGAGACACCGACTAAGGGCTTGACTGGTTCAAACGCTGCGGTTGCGGTTGCGGTTGCGGAAGATTGCGGAAGCGGGCGATTGCGGTTTCAAGCGTTATTAAGCGTTTTGAACGACTGGTTTAGCGATTTAAAATTGATGCGTTTGCGGGAGGTTTTCCAGCGGGTGCAATAGCGGTTGGAATATAAATAAATGTGATATATAATTATATAAATGTTTTAAAATATCAAAAACTTTATTAAACTTAATTTATAATTAAAATTCATTAAAAATACTAAAATAATTATTTAAAAAACAAATAAATTTCATAGTAAAATAATTATTACTTTATGCATTTGACTTTTTACCAAAACTTTAATCAAGTAATTTGATAAATGACTAAACATATGTTTTAGATCGTATATCTTCTTTCTTAAATCTCACACACTCAATAAGTTCTATGGAGCAGTATTTGCATCAGTAGTAATGATCAAGCGAGAGTTGAAAAGAGTCACTCGTGATTTGTTTTTATATTTTTCACAAATAATCTTATTTTCTTAAATTTCTGATGAAATGTTATATTTATTTAGATTTTTTTGAACTTATGTGCAAATTTACTTCAAGTTTTCCGGGTTATTGTTAATTGAAATCTTATTTTCTTCCAATTGTTTATTTTTAATATTCTCAATCGTATCCGTAGTTCAATTTCTTCCATCATTAATGAATAAAATAGTTAGGTAAAAGATATATATAAAAATATTTCATTATCATTGCTTTATTTCAAGTTTTTTCAAAAAAAAAAAAAATTCCAAACGCAAACGCCCGCAACCGCAAACACTTGCGGGAAACAGCTTTTAGAATTCAGTGGTTGGGAGCGATTGGAAGCGGCTGGGAGCGATTGGAAGCGGTTTATGTGATTGGTACCAATCGCTAGCAACCACTACCATCCGCAAACGTAGCGTTTGCGGGAGATAGCGGGAGAACCAGTCAACACCTAAGCATCAAAAAAGTAAAGAAGTAACCAACGATATTAATATGGGCTTTCTTTGCAAACGAAAGGCCCAAATTCTAACCAATCTCCACCAAAGCAAGTGGACACAAATCTCCAAGAGAAACAGAGTAAAAAAAAATCTCAAGGAAACCTATTAGCCTTGTTTCCAGCAAGAAGGCAGAGAAGCAGAGAGAGAGAGAGTGAGAGAGAGATAAAGCAGCAGCAGCAGCTTCTTCTTCTTCTTCTTCTTCTTCCTCCTCTTCTACAAAGCTTTCTCTCATGTGGACTTCAAATCCTTCTCTGCTTCTCTCTCTCCACATTTCTAAACCAACATTCTTCTTCTTCTTCTGACACTTTACCAGACCCAACCCAACCAACATTCACCGCCAAAAAAATCAAGCAAGCACCAACCAAGTCAAAATCCGCCATTAAAGATGCCTCTTCCGAACTTCACATACACCATTTTCATTCTCTGCCTCTTCTTCTTCACACTCCTCTCCGCTACTGAACCCCTAAATCTCACTCTCCCTCACCAACATCCTTCCCCTGACTCCGTCGCTCTCCATGTCATCAGGTAATCAAAAAAGTTCCTATCTTTCTCTCTCTCATTTCACATTTTCCCAGTAAAAACTAAATCTTTCTGTTTCTTCTTCCTCTAAAATTCACAGGAGTGTCAATGCATCTATGGCAAGAAGACAACTAGGCTCCTCCTCTTCCTCCTCCTCATCCTCATCCTCATCCTCCTCCTCTTGCCGGACCGGAAACCCAATCGACGATTGCTGGAAGTGCAGCGACTCAGACTGGTCATCAAACCGTCAAAGACTCGCCGACTGTTCAATCGGCTTCGGACACGGCACACTCGGAGGCAAAAACGGCAAGATCTACGTCGTCACCGACTCCTCCGACAACAACCCAACAAACCCAACTCCAGGAACACTCCGTTACGGCGTAATCCAAGAAGAGCCCCTCTGGATCGTCTTCTCTTCAAACATGCTCATCAGATTGAAACAAGAACTCATCATCAGCAGCTACAAGACCTTAGACGGCCGTGGATCAGCAGTACACATCACAGGAAACGGATGCTTAACTCTACAATACGTTCAACACATCATCATCCACAATCTCCACATCTACGACTGTAAACCATCAGCTGGATTCGAGAAACGAGGTAGATCCGACGGAGACGGGATCTCGATCTTCGGATCTCAGAAGATCTGGGTTGACCATTGCTCCATGAGCCATTGCACCGACGGGCTTATAGATGCGGTGATGGGTTCAACAGCTATAACGATATCTAACAACTACTTCACGCACCACGACGAGGTGATGTTGTTGGGTCATGACGATAACTACGGGCCTGATACGGGGATGCAGGTGACGATAGCGTTTAATCATTTCGGACAAGGGCTTGTTCAGAGGATGCCTAGATGTCGGAGAGGTTATATTCATGTTGTGAATAACGATTTCACCGAGTGGAAGATGTATGCTATTGGTGGTAGTGGTAATCCTACCATTAACAGCCAAGGGAATCGTTACGCTGCTCCTTCTGATCCTAGCGCTAAAGAGGTAAACTTTTAATCTTACTACAAAGTTTAATTACCCATATCTAAAAATCTTTCCTTTTTTTATATATGTTGTTGTTGTTGTTATAATGATGTGGGAACAACACTTCTTATCTTTGAGAACTTTTTAGGGTTTAGTATGTTTTTGTGGATAGATTTAAAAACCATAGAGAACTTTTCATTGAGTGATTGACAAATGTGTAGTTTTCATTCCTATGAGTCCAGTTCATATTTCACATGGACAGTTGTTGTGTTGGTCTTTTGCTACTAGGAGGAAAAAAAATATCTTCAAATATCCGGTTATAAGTTTTTTATGTAAATGGGAAAAAAATGACATAAAGAAAGAAGAATCTTATTTTTTATGAGAATTGGGTCTACGAGGAGTGAGAGATAGCGATGGTATGTATAGTATAAGTGCATGACAGCCATGTGGGCTGCTTCTTCTTCTTCTTCTCTGTCTTCCTCCACACACTTTTTTTTGGTTATTGTTTGAGTAGTACCACGCGCTAAGAAGGGGCGTGGAACAGAGATTGTTTTTGCTGATTTGGTGTAAAAAAAAAAAAAGCAGGTGACGAAGAGAGTGGACTCGAAAGACGATGGAGAATGGGCGAATTGGAATTGGAGATCAGAAGGAGATCTGATGGAGAATGGAGCTTTCTTTGTGTCATCTGGTGAAGGAATGAGCTCAATGTACTCAAAAGCTTCTAGTGTGGACCCTAAAGCTGCTTCTCTCGTAGACCAGCTCACTCGAAACGCTGGCGTTTTCGGCGGTCCCAGGTAAATAATACTTTTTGTTTTTTACCCTTCTTTTGATATAGAGAACATTTTCATAAAAAGAAAAATGAAGCATGATCTTATATACTAATTAAAATTAGCTGTGAAAGCGCGTGCTTAGATAGAGGAGGGAGCGTATGATTTTGCTATTGTCGTTAAGTCCAAGCCACTGATAACAACCCTAATTTTTTTTTACTATTTTGGTTTGTGTTTTAGTGTCTCTGTTTTATAGTATTGATTATGTCACTACGTGTTATAATAATGGGTTTTGAAAGTTGTCTAGGTCGAATTTAAGTTGTCATACTACACAGTCTAGAATAAATTGGTCCTTACTTTTTTTAGAGGTTCTAAAAATTATTCCTAAAATGAAGATATGTAACTAGAGAGAGTATTATTAGTTGGAAATTTGGTAAATCATTACTAATTCGAATCTGAATTAAAAAAAAATAGCTCATTGAGAGAATGTGAGACAATAGGATTTTGGCAGTATTCCAAAATTTCAAGTAGAGAGAGATGCACGTGATCGTCTGCTTGGGGAACCGACCAACTTGACTAATGTCTCTCTACCCACTTGCCCATTTTTCATATTTTTACTACTTTATTCTTTTCGAGTTTCCATCATTTTTGTTTGTCCCTTTGGGATTATTGGGGGCGGTCTAAATGTCTGTCATATTGTGTTAAATGTTAATTAAGATCTTGATGCAGCTACATTTTGATACATCAAATCTAATTTATTTGTCATTCTATAATACAAAAGCCAATTAGTTTTTTTGGGAGTAATGATGTCATTATGAGTTAGAGGGGACCCTTACGTACAAAGATGATTCCTTTTTCTATGGATCCATAAAGTCCTTCGCATTAGTTAATGTATCTTTTTGACTTTTTTATTTTAAGCTAACGTATGATCAAATCTTCATATAACTATCTAATGAAATGATTTTTTTTTGGTGAGGGCAGGGATGATCAAGGTCAGAGTGGCAATTCTTATTCACCGTATGGAGGTGAAGGCAGCAGCAGCGGTAGCGGCGGTGGAGGGATCGGCGATATGAGTGGTATGGGCGGTACAACAAGAGGAAGTAGTAGCAGCAGTAACGGCGATGACAGCAATTTCTTCGGGATGATATTTGGAAGCCATGCACTGCCGCGGCAGCCGCGTTTAACGTTATTGTTTTCTTTGTTAATGATTTCGGTTTTGTCATTATCATCAACTCTATTATTGTTGTAGAACGGATGGATAACAAATAGGATTTGAACCGTCCAAATTGATTGGTTTTTGGTGTAAAGTAGCTCTCTCTCTCCATTATTTTGTTACTTTTCTTTTTACAACAATGCAAAACCGGAAATGGAAATGGAAATGTGAAGGCAACATCAAAGACTAACTTTGTCTCATCCAATCAAATATGCATTGGTTCATCAGGAGGATGTAACATTTTCATCTTTCTATTAGTCAGCTTTTTGTTTCCATGTCCATTGTCCACTACCTTTTTCTTTCTTCTTAACGAAAACTACGTTACAAAAGTGTTTGCAAGTGCGTTGAAAAATATAGAAGAAATTAACCAATGAACTACAAGTCCAAGTCAAAATCAGTGTCTTCATTAAAAAAATATGAGTCAGGAGTAGTTAAGAAACATATCGTCATCATCGGTAAACACTTGTAGTTCCTAGCAAGTTTTGCAGAAGCAGCAATGAACAGCACTAAATTTTTATCTTCTATGACATGATCTCGTCGGCGACATTGTGGATTAATATTCCCGGTCGCCATTTACAAGAGACCCAAAAAAAAAGAAAGAACAAACAAAATAAACCAATTATTAGAGTGTTTCTAAAAACATTACTTGTGATAAGAAAAAAAAAAAAAAAAAA
>NC_025693.1:24682491-24700488 GCF_000633955.1 Camelina sativa
CACTCCTCAAAGAGATCAGTGTCCATCTCAAGAAACATTCTTCTAACGTTCTCAGATAGACCGTGCACCGCTTGGTTCCAATGTCCTTTCATGTTCCTCTCCAATGCTTCAAATATTATAGGGAAGATCACGTCTTTGTTCTGAGCAATCAAGCCTACGATATGTTCATTGTTCCACAAGAAAAGAGCTCTCTCTGCCACCTGCACTCCTCACATCTCTTATCAACAATCACAAATAGCTCAAAATGTATTTGACTTGTTTTGTATCAAAAAAGAAACGAACCTGGAAGTGTGCGCTATTAAGACATTTCCCAATCTGAGTAAAGAGAGGAACAACACATTGCTGAAACTCAGAGGGCTCTGTAGCATCCAAGACTTCTTCCAACTCTCCCAAGAACAAAACCTCCTTTTGACAATTCGTAAGCGGCCAAAACTTCAACAAGCCTCGGATCACGGAATCAGCCAACTTGTAATCTTTCTCCACAAACTGTGTCACGCAATACGACAACTGCTGGTGGTAGATGGAGATACTCTTAGACTTGTGTAATGGCAAAATAGCTTTCACAAGATACAACCTATGCTCCTCTCTCATAGGTACTGTAAACCCATTGATCACACTCCCTAGGATCTCCAACAACTCACCAACACCAATGCACCTCTCAGTCTCATACAAGAACTTGTAGAAAACGTTATAAATCGAACACCTGATAAAAGGGCGGTGAAATATAAACTTGCCATAGATCCTATGAAGCACAGTTTTCAAATACTCCCTCTCCCTAGGATCCTCAGAGTCAAACAAATCAAGTAACCTCGAGACAAAGGTGTGGTTGATGAACTTTTTCGCAGTCTTAGGCTCGATTTCGGAAGACACAACGTAACGCAAAAGAAGCTCGTAAACGAGCTGCAAATGAGGCCACCATGGCTCAAGATAAGGCTCTTCTTCTTCAGGATCATTCCCTTCAGGAGGAGCTCCAGTGTTCTCATGATGCGCAGGTGGGAGACACCGGAAAATGTTAGCTGAAACCATACGTATAAGCTCACTCTGCATCGTCTCATTGACTTTACCAGAGGAAGAGTGAAGGAAATCAACCAATTCAAGAAGCGTCTGCCTTTTGATCTCTTTCTCACGTGGCATGATCAGAGTATCAGAGAAATCACAATGGCAAGAACACATGTGAGCCTTCTTCATGAAGAGGAGAGGCCGATCTGAGGAAGACACGTCTTTTAACAGAGGAAGCACTTCGAGGGTCGGCGTTGTTGTGAACATTGGGTGGTTTGGTGTCTGTGAAGGAGAAGAAGCCGTTGTCTGAGACTCGCCATTAGAAACAGAGGATGCGGTGGTGGGTGCGGTGCGGCTGCTGCGGACGACGTTGTTGGTGGAAGGGTTGTTGTTATCTTGGTGGTGTTGATCTGATTTGTTGAATTTTTTCTGACCCAGTTTAATGATTTTGTTGAACATCTTCGATTGTTTGGTTCAAATAAAAACGTAACCTTTTTTGTTGGATTGATTCAGAACCCTGTAAAGAATAATAAAGAAACCAAAAAGATTCGTCGTTGATTAAAACGAATGATGGAGGAAGAAAGATGATTTATATTTATATTTACCTCTGAAACGATGAATGGATCGGAGAATCTGAGAAAGAAGAAGCATTTAGGCCGAAACCAGAAACACCGTGAGAAAGAAGATTTGATGTAAGAATGAAGGAGGAGGAGGAGGAGGATCAAGTTTGGGGACATGTATTTTTAACCATGTATTGAAGCTTTGCATAAAAGTTATAAATATTAAGATGCAATTTCATAAAACAAATATTATGATTGGTTAGAGAAATTTTAAATGGGAAGACAAAGTACATGTAGAATCTAATTTTTAAAAGATTCTTCTTTTCAAATCTATAAATTTACTTATAGTAATCTTTATTTTGTTTTTTATACGGCCGACGATGAAATAAAATACAGTATCTAAATGTTTTTTACCTTTTTAAATGTTTATGGGCCGAAGCCTCTATGGCTCTATCAAATATTATCAATCAGTGTGGCTTGCTGGGTGTAGGACCCGGGAAATTTGGCACCACCAATTTGAACTCTCTGACTCTGAGTCTCTGACCATATAATATCTATCTACTATCTAGATTCTAGAGTACCAATTACCAAAGAAAACAGTGTCCGATGGTAAAACCTAACGTATAACTTAATTTGATTTATCAAACTAAAAGAAACCAAATTGAACAAACTATACGTTTTTTTCTTCTTTTCTTCTAGACTCAAAAACTAAAATGTCTGATTTATAACTTCTGGATGACATAAACACGTGTCATGCAGCTTCATTGTGTAACACTAGGTTACTATACATGCAGACATCCCACGTGTCTCTACTCTGCATGTATCTCTCCAACACTTTCGTTACCTTAAACTTATGTGTATCAATCATCCCACTCTTTATATACACACAAAGCCATTGAGATCTCTGGGGACTACTAACTAAGGCCACCTGAAAACAAGACCCACCCATAACAGCGATCGATCATGGTGGCTAAAGCCTTAGCACAGCTAATAACATGCGCCATCTTCTTCTGCCACGTCGTAGCTTCCGTAGATGACATGATCACCATACGCCAAGTCACGGACGGTGGTCGTCGAGTACGGCCGAATCTGAATCTACTCGGAACCCACACGGAGAGCAAGTTCCGGGTTTTTATGTCCGACTACGGCAAGAGCTACTCCACTAGGGAGGAGTACGTCCACCGCCTCGGGATATTCGCCAAAAACGTCCTCAAGGCGGCTGAGCACCAGATGATGGACCCCACCGCCGTCCATGGAGTCACGCAGTTCTCTGACCTCACGGAAGATGAGTTCAAGCGGATGTACACTGGAGTAGCTGATGTTGACCGCGGCAGTGGCGTTACAGTTGGAGCGGAGGCACCCATGGTTGATGTTGAGGGATTGCCTGATGATTTTGACTGGAGGGAGAAAGGTGGAGTTACCGAGGTCAAGAATCAAGTATGTTCTTTCTATCTACGAGTGTTACATATATAGTTACATATATATAAATTGTCTAAAGGCTTGGATTGCAGCGTAGAAAGAATATAGAATATGACCTGTTTGTTTTACTTTGTAATTAGGCACGTAATTTACCAATTAGATTTAGAGTATTCTCAAATTAATGTTGATAATTGTCACTTGGTATAGTAGTTGATATAATGTTTCATAGAGAATTGTCTCTAACTATGATTGAAATTTTGTTGGGTTGGGCTTAATTTGATTGAAAATATTGTGTCAATGGGTATTTATCTACATGGTCATGGGGTGTGTGGATGTGAAGGGTGCATGTGGATCGTGCTGGGCATTTAGCACAACAGGAGCAGCTGAAGGAGCCCATTTTGTCTCCACCGGGAAGCTCCTCAGTCTTAGCGAACAACAACTTGTCGATTGTGATAAAGCGGTCTGTCTTTACATCCATTAAATTTTCAATCTGACTTGGTCCTTTTAAAAGAAAAATTTAGAAAATTTCTTTTGTAATATACGAATATAGTGCGATCCAAAGGACAAGAAAGCGTGTGACAATGGATGTGGTGGGGGACTCATGACAAATGCCTACGAGTATTTGATGGAAGCAGGAGGCTTAGAAGAGGAAAAATCCTATCCTTACACCGGCAAAAAAGGCCAGTGCAAGTTCGATCCTGCGAAGGTTGCGGTAAAAGTAGCGAACTTCACCACTATACCACTGGATGAGAATCAAATCGCAGCAAATTTAGTTCGACATGGTCCCTTAGCAGGTGATATTAATATGACTAAAATCAACAATTTGTGGGTTCGAAGTCCAAATATCTAACGCTTAATTTGTTGTTGTGTTTAATTGCACAGTGGGATTAAACGCGGTGTACATGCAGACGTATATCGGAGGAGTGTCGNGGAGTGTCGTGTCCGCTTATATGCAGCAAGAGAAGGATTAACCACGGGGTACTTCTTGTTGGGTACGGATCAAAAGGGTTTTCGATCCTGCGGCTTAGTAATAAACCCTATTGGATTATCAAGAACTCATGGGGGAAGAAGTGGGGAGAGGATGGGTACTACAAGCTGTGTCGTGGCCACGATATATGTGGGATTAACTCAATGGTCTCTGCGGTAGCCACCCAAGTCTCGTCCTAGATGGGTCTCGTCTTCCCTTTGCACTCTCTTGGTTTATGTTTTAGGGTTTGATCATGTTTTAGGAGTGGAGTTAGTGGGTTTGTAGTAACAATGGGTGTCATTCAGCGACCGTTGTCTTGACTGTCTTTGTAGTAACAATGGGTGATATATCTTCCCTTTATACATTTCTTCTTGAGAATGTTCCTTTTTTAGTCGCACGTAAATTAATCGTAGGTTGGTGAGATAGAAATAAAATTTGGTATGAGAAGAAATTAAGTAACTGTGGATTAGCAATCAGCGAAATTATAACGAAAAATGAGGTCATTGAGATCGCAAACGATTATGAAATCACTGAACTAGTATTTTCACCAAAATCTGTCGCTAAACAACTACAAAACAGATAAGAGTTAATGGTGACAGGTCGTTGCTATCACCGTAAACAAGCATAGCCTAGTCGTTTTCACGTACCCATCTTTCGTTTTGCATGGTCTTTTTCGTATGGGAACACTTCATTTGGTTTTGGATTTTTGACATCATATCTCGTTCAGAATAAGAAACGTTACATACTTGATACTTCGTTGTGGTTTTTACCTTTTAGTAGGATTTCGTTGAAAATTTAACTTGATACTTCGTTGTGGTTTTTACCTTTTAGTAGGATTTAGTTGAAAATTAAACTTAATTCTTACGGGAATGTGTGTTTTTGATATGTACAGTACTCATAAATTTATGTCTACTCTCTTTTAATTTCTATCAGCATATTATCTTATACATATAGTAGAACAGAAGGGGTAATAACATTTTTGCTAAGGAAAAAATCAATTGAAGGCTCGAGGGCTTCTCATCTTGAGCTTTGAGTGAGGCCCTTATTTATTTGGAATAGGTGGGCTACTTGTATGACTCCCGGATATATTTTTCTATCGGTATTAACAAATCAAGGAACCGACACAACTATCGTTTTCCCAATCATATATACGATCAGCTATAACTATATAGCACGTTCTCCATTTCTCTCATTGAGATGGAATTGTAGATTTTTGTAGGGATAATAAACTTTGAAAATAAATTTCTATGTTCTTGGATTAAAGATACAAAAACATCAAATTATATGTTTTTTGTAAAAAAAAAAAAAACATCTTATAAAAATTAGAAGAGAAACTCACATAATTCATATTATTGACATAAAAAATAATGCATATTCTCTAGGTTGTCTGCCTCAATCTTATGACTTAGGAAAAAAAATAAATAAAAAAGAAAGGAATCTGCTTTTTTTTTTTTTCTCCAATACATATATATGTGTCAATTGACTATTGATTAAACTATAGTTAGATAACTGAAAAGGAGAATTTACAAATATGGTTAAGAAATTGACCAAGTCAGATTACCATATTTTGTTGATGTTGTTGCTGTCGTATACGTAGGCCCCGAGATGCTTACCCGGTGCTAGGCAAGAGTATCCCACTAAAAGATTTTCTTCTATTACTAACCTCTCTTTTTTTAACTTCTCTTCTTTTTTCATGTTTTTTCCTTTTTCTTAGTGAAATCTCAGATTTTCAACGTCTCTCAAAAGACAGCAAAAGTGTATTGAACAAGAACACACAGTGCGAACTCGAAGCCCACTTTTGTTATAAAGTTTCACTGTCGGCGTTCTTTTTGATGCGATTAGAAGTAGACAAAAAAGCTAACATTCTTTTTTTTTTTTTTTTATAAAAGTAGTGTCTCAATTTTGTTTTAATGCTTAATTGTTCTTAAACAAACTGGATGGAAACATATCTTCTTGTAGTTGTGCTATAAGTAACCTGAACTATTTTCGCAAACTTTATTCGGTTAATATATTCGGTTTGAAAGCGATTTGTTAACATGGTCAAATTTGAATATCCGGATACAGAATATGATTTAAAAAAAAGTGAAACGTTGTTTAACTTAAATATCGACATCAAAATATGTACACTTAAAATTTTTTGTAACTTCGAAGATTAACAAAGAAACAAAACCATTTCATCTTATCTACCTATGTGTCGGTAGTTCAACTAGGTCAGGTGTAATGGTTGTCCACCCAAAAAAGAAAAAGGATTTAAAAAAAAATTACGAATCTGAGTATATGGCGATAAGGATAAAGACTAATATTGTTCTCCTCTCCAATGCAATAGTTTATGGACTTGAGTGTCATTTGACCTAAACATGCATCAAACTAAGCTTAAACAATCTAACCAAAACAAACCCTTGGTTGACCAAACCAAACCAACCATATAATATTTTCTAAGGTTCGTAAGCTTTCAAAATTTTATATGAAAGTAAAGAATTAACGACAAACTATAACAATCCAAACATCAGATACACTATCGCATATGATGATCATGACTATAAATATATAATCAAACTAAACAAAATTAAAAGCCGCATTTCATACACTAAAACCAAAATAATTTTGGTTTGACTTTAATACGTTTCTTTCAAACCAAAGTAACCCGAACTCGAACCCAATCTTTGTTGTAAACTGAAACTATAGTTGAGCTAACCATCGAAATATTGTCCATATGAAAATCGACGTCACGTAAATGAAAGAAGCAACCAAACTAAAGATGAAATTTGCTACTAGACATATTTGGACCGACGCATAATTGATAGGAATGAAAAAGATCTCAAATTCTAATAATAAAACAATGTACTGTATATAGTTTTGTAATGAAAATGTTGTTTCTGAGAGTGTCGGTGGATGAGACCGAACCGACAATCAAAGACGTGGGGTTACTCACAGATATATGTGACGTTCTCCGCACCGTCCCTCCCTCGACGCACGCACACGCGCAAGAACCAAACGACAACATTTGTTTTCTTTTTGGAATTTAATCAAATTCCTAACCAAATTAAATAATAAACCAAGATAATGAGTTTTTTTTTTTTTTTCGTTTTTGGAAAGCATCCCAACGATGTGATCACATGATACGTTCTATTCATTAGGCTCTCCCAAGTTTCACATCTTTGGAACCCACATGAAAATTAAATCAATTAATCTCAATAGAGATTTTGATTGCGTTGTTATTTCACACATTAAAATAGAATCTGACAAAATCTTAACATGAGAGAAGCTACTATTGCTAATGATATAAAGTGGGATTTTATGGCTATTGCCATAAATGGTGTCGTATCACGAACCTCAAGAGTGTTTTATTGGATGACTTGATTCTGTCGAGTGTCGATTTATAAGAGATTTGATTAGTAGTAATAACTCGTGAATTGGCGGACTAGTGTGAATGTTCCCCGTGATTCATTCCCTAGATTTTAACAAGTATAACTTTTACCTTTTATATTCTATATTTCTCCGATTGCGGAACATTTGTGCTAACTCTTTCTTTAGATAACTTTTTATAGTGTTTTTGTTAAATTCCACAAAACTTATTTGATACCAATGTTACTATGTTAGGTAGATATACAATTTTAAAGTTGCCACAATGAACGTAGAGGAACCAAAGAAAGCATAAATACCAAAAACTACGATTAAAAGACTTATGAATAAGAAATAAACAAAATTATACAACCAGCAAAAACTTGAAAAAGACATCAATTCTAAACCGCGAAGCTTGGAGATTTACGAAATTGCATTAGTTCCAAATAACTCGAGTCTTCATCGTTGTTGCCAAAAACAAACGGCGAACCTTCAAACCTGAAGACAAAGGCTGCCTAAACCCGGAATCGCTAGAGAGGACTAATAGCAAGACTTGAAGTTTCATTCCTTACGGTTCAGACAAAAGTTAGAATCTAAACTGTTCTCTTCTAAGATTCCAAGTGTCACACCAACTCGCTTCTTTCCACATAAGCACAAGGCAAAGAAAACATGTACTTTAAAATTCATTTTGGGTTGCATAAAGCTGGCTAATAACTTATCTCGAGCTAGTGGAGATGTCATCAAAGAAGAAATCATGATGATTATATAGGAAAACAAAGACAAACCGAAATTACAGGAATCATGTTTTTATAATTTTTTTCGGCAGCATGAATTAAGGAGCTTGAGCTCTTTTTTGCAAGATGATGATAGGTGTTTCCCCTTTTCTCATCATGTCTCGGAAACTCGAACTCAAACACAAATCTATACAACAAATCATAACCTGAGAAGAAAGAAATAAAACCTTATCCTAAGAATATTAAATTATCTAAAAGAAACCATTTCTTATTTCATCTTTCTCTTGCGGTCACACCAATATCCTTGTCCCTTGTCTTCTGATCTGTCCTATGGACGGATTGCTTGAACGCTACGGTTGGAGCGATTCTGCAGTTTCTCCTTTGATGCTCGAGAACAAGCTCCCCGGCTAACCAGTCGAGCTTCTCGAAATTACTTTGTTCATCGATTCTTTTACCTCCAAACAAAACCGATTCTACATTCTTTTGCTTCAGCATCTCCTCCGCTACTCCCACCAGCATATTCACATTGCTCCCACTAGGGTCGGTGTCTATGTTTGGACTGCAAGGTCCTAAGCTCGACCCATTCGCCTGCAACAAAACCCATCAATTCATTATAACTACACAACACATCAAAATTATCTGTGAAAAAAACACCTACAAGTACGTACATTACATAATCCAACTTGAAAGTTTCATTTGAGACAAACAAAATATCATGATGATATTATCATCCAACAACATTCCTACTAGGTCAAATTGGATCATCACAAGTAATGAGCATTTTGACAATACCTGAATGCGAACATAGTTGCTACTGCGGCAGTGACCAAAAGCCATGGCCACAGCTTGATCAACGGTGTCAGCAGCAGCGTCATTAGAAATAAGAGCCGCGGGGCGAGCCCAGTGCTTAGCCGTCCACTTGATAATCCGGTCGTATTCATAGCTAACGTGAAGCAACTGACCCATACCAAGAGAGAGAACAAGCAGATCCTCAACTCCTCGCACAAAGGGAAACTCGTGCTTGTTGTGGAGCACGTGCGTGATTGCAGCGGCCGTGGGGTTGCTCATGGCTAATCCTCCACCAACGGCCACGCACTCGGTGCGACCATCAACGGACTTCATCACCAACGGGTCAAAAACACCAGGCTCAGCGCAAGTAGCTCTACAAACCTCCCAGAGCCTAAAGTCAAAGCCGTCCGTCTCAAGTGCGTCGGCGCGTGAGAAGAGAAACGGGGCAGAGCTTTTGAGGTCGTAGCAAGGAATAAGCACAGGCTTAAGCGTGTCCTTTAAGGTAAGCTCCGAGAAAGACTCCTTCATCACTTTGTTCAACTTGGCCGACCCGGTTCTCATCATGACCCGTTTCAAGATCCCTCGTCGTCCTCCTCGTCCTCGTCCGTAAAGACCCTTGGCGTTTTTGGTGAGGAACTGCCACGTGTCATCGGCTGTGAAGATGGGACGGTAACCGTCTCTTGAACCGAAGAGCATCGCTGTGTAAATCCCACCAATACCGGACCCGGCGGCTACATCAAAGTAATCGGCGATCCGGGCATTCGGGTCACCCGATTTCGATTTCAGAGCGTGCTCAAGGTAAGCCAAAGCCTTGCCGGGAAAAATCCCTCTCATCCCACCTCCGTCGATGCTAAGGATACATACTTTACCTCTCTGGTTCTTAACCGACCCAGCCGAATTAGCGGGTTCGGGTTTGATTTTGGGCTCGTCGTCGCCGTACCCGAAAAGAAACTTGCTCTCAAGAATGGAGAAAATCTCGTAGCTGAGTTTGTCTGTATCGATGCTAGGTTCCTCCTCCTCCTGCTGCATAATTTTAATATTATTATCATCATCATTCGCCGCCGACGACTTAGAAGCCTCCGTAGTAGCTCCGCCTCTCTGTTTAATTAAATGCTTAACGGAAGCAGTGGCGGTGGGTTTATTTCGTACTCTATGCATGATGATTGATAGAAAAATCAATACTTCCTTCTTACCCACAAATTTAAGACATATATATGAACAACAACAACAACAACAAACAACAACAAGAGAGTTTTCAGACCAAACCCACACAAGTCTTGGACTTTTTTTTTTTTTTTTTTTTTTTGGTCAAAAAAAAAATTAAAAGAGTATGGTAACTTTCTTCTTCTTCCCTCTCTTCTCAAAAATTCAAAAAAAAAAACAAAAAAAAAGCTGAAGAAAGAAGAATGAAGAACACAGGAGTTACAGAGGATGTCTGTTGTTTTGTTGTATATATATATAGCGCACGCTTTACTTAAAACCTCCCCCCACCAAACCCATCAGATTGAAGAGAATAGGAGAAAGGAGAGAAGGCAGACAAAACACGGACTATTTAAAGTACTAATCAATAAGACAAAGAGGAACGAGAGCTACTCCTATTAATTAACTAATTATCATTTGGGATCATTTTTTCTATTTTGCATTACATACATAATACAACACAGAGACTTGTAGTTGCATTCACTTTTACAGAGACTTTTTTTTTTTTTTTTTTTTTTTTTTTTTTTTTTTTNATGTTTGATTACATGCTGAAAAAAATATATTTTTATAATGAGTATATTTCCTCTAATTATACTAACTTTTTTTTTTTTTTTTTTTAGCGATTGAATTTTCCATATAAGACTTCAAAAGGCATTTGTTTTTTCTGTATACAAAAAAAAAAAAAAAAGAAAACTGTAGAGCAAGAGAAGATCTCTATGGGTAGTCAGTGTATGCATATAGTAGTAGTTTAATTTTAATAAAATTGAGAGACGACGTTACTTAATATTTTGGAAAAGAAAGGTAACATTTGCAAGTAACAACATATAGCCTCTCTGACTTTCTTATTTTTACATAACTACAAACGTAACGAACGCTAATCTTTCTTTTTTTTTTTTTGTTGTTGTTGTGCAAAGCGAACGCTAACGGCTAAATCTATGATGATTAATAGTAATATTTTTAGCCTCATATGAACTAATCTTTTATTGTAAAAATAAAATAAAATAGTAATATTTTTAATGTATAAGAGCGAGCTTCAAATGTTTTTTGAAACTAGCAACGTTGAATGCTTTTTTTTTTCCCCTTAGATTGGAATGCAATTAAGAGAAATGAATATTACTAATATATAGGAAAAGAAATAGTACTATATTTGTATATATATTTTGACCTTTACGGAAAAGAGATGTCTTGTAGTTTTTTTTTTCTTTCTTTTTATTTGTAATCAAAAAGAATCTATCAGAAACGTGTGTGGAGGGACTCTAGGAAATATTCATAGACAGTTTTAATTATATATGATGATGATATCAAATTTGACATGTCAAAGTTCTAGCTATCGTGTTCTCTAATCTCTCTTGTTTTCTTTTTTTCTTTTTCTTTTAAATACGGAATTCAATTACTACTAGTTAATTATTTGCTTTGTCACATATTTGTTGTAGTCAAATTCGTATATATACGCTAAAGTTTGTTCTCAATCAAACAAATGTGACGCTAGTTAGCATCTTCATTGTATATCTCTTGTCATCCCGTCTACTAATTATTTTCACTTGAATTGTTTCATTGCTTCAGTTGACCATAAAAATGTTTTTTTCTTTCTCCAGTATGAATACGAATTACAAACTAATAATTTCATAAATTGCATTATAAGAAATAAATAAAAAAACATATTACATCGACATTTCCTACCAGCTATCTGTCTTTTATTTTTTTGAAACCTTTGTACACATTAATTTGACAATCTGATACATTAAACATCCAAATGATCTGTTTTTATTTTTCACAGAATTATTGGGAAATGCTCATTTTAGTTCGTCCCTTTTCAAAAATGTTTTTGTATCTGTCTATTTTTCAAAACAACTCTCACAAAATCTGAGAAGTTCAAAATCTTATTATTATATCAATACAATAAAACTAGAATGTGTTGCTCACCTCTTTTGACACATCAGCTTTAACTTTGAAGCTGGTGTTGACACATCAATTAAAACAGTTAACCAATCAAAATATAAGAATTAATACAACTCATCATATACTGCCAATAGAAATTGAATTATGTTCCATACATGTTGAACAATCAAGGCATATCACACATATAGCCCTTCCTACTGGGCTTCAATATTCATTATGGCCCAAATACATTAAATAAAGTGATACAACATCGATGATGAGTTAATGTATAACCAAATTAGATGAACATCTTCATCGCTCGCTTGTACAACCAAATTATATGAACATCTTCATCGCTTTCCCTGATTTACCATTTTATGAGAGAAATAATTCTAAAGCAATGGCTCAGAATCATATACGTTTAATAAAATGAGGTAGACTTACTCTAAAATTTTCATTTTCTTTTGCTTGTTGGTTAAGGATTTTTTTCTTCTAAATAATATTTTTAACCCAAATTAAAAAATATTCACAACCCAATTAAAAAAATCAATATTAACATATATTTTTTCAAGTCGTATATCTTCTCAAATAACTAAAAAAAAAAGACATAAGAGCATGACCAATGGTAGTTTCTCTTAGGAGTACTATTTATTAAAAATAAAAAATTATAATAAAGGAAGATAAAAATTGAGAAGCTTTCTTCTTCTAGAACCGTAAGAATCGATTCTCTGGACAAAGAGGACATGTGTCAGTTTCTAATAGGTTTGTTTTCTTTTTCCAAACAAATTATTTTAATATATAATAATATTAAAAGAAAACAATTAAAATGTATTATTTTGAGAGAATGATGAGCGTTGCTGGGATGTAGATGGTCTAATAAATCTAAATAAAAAATTCCTCCTTCTAGCAGCTGCCTCTTTCTATTTTTTTTATTCGAATTCCATCGAGTTAAGCAAAAGCCGAGACTGTGGATCATGTGGTCAATAAAATGTGCTGCTATCTTCGAATATAAGACTTTTTATGAGTTTTTTTTTTCTGATTTATCTTTGTGTTCATGGTTTTGGATAGAAGAGAAATTTTGAGTTTTCCCGATTGAATCTCGTTACGAATTTGGTATTCGCCTTGATTCGAGGGTAGAAGGGAAATTTGACACTTTCAGAGTATTTTTTTTTGTTAGGTGATTGAAGATTATGAATAAAGTTTGAAGCTTTATAATGTAAACAAGTTCTGGCTTGTGAACATTGTCCAAATTGGTATGGAACTATAGGATTTAGCTCAATGGTGTTTGCTTTAGATCTATTACTAAGTTATTTTATGAACTAAACTGCGAATTGAATATGTGAGCTCATATTCATGACATAGTTGTTTTTGTTTTGTTTTATCTGGAATTAAGTTTTTGGAAGGTTTGTTTTTGAGATTGCAGTTTAAGAATTCTAGACCATTGTAATAAATTATGCTTGATAATAAAAAATTTAACCATAAAAAAACACTGTATAACAATTATGTGATTAAATTTGTATAAACTACAAAAAGTACATCATAAATTCAAACTATATTAATAATATATCTCTCCCACAAAAGTTAAAGAAAATAAAATAGAACATACATTAGGGTTAGTTAGTCTATTATACAATTAAGTATTTTAGTCTATCCGATTTAAATATAAATATTTATAAGTCATCTTAAATTTGAGATTTTTCTTTATTTTATTAATGCATCTTCTATCTTATCATTGTATAAACCATAGTTTTTACAGTTAATCTACTTTTTTTTTTAATTATATTTTCAATAATTCAATATATCTAAAAATAGTTATAAAAAGTATCCCACGGCGTAGCGCGGATCTAATCTAGTAAACCTTAGTTCTCAAAGTTAGTAACTCACCAGATCGTGACACGTGTTAGTTTTAACGATCATAGATCAAAGTTAAAAATTCACCAGATCGTGACATGTGTCAGTTTTAACGATTAAATATCAAAGTTAGTAACTCATTAGATCGTGACACGTATCAATTTTAACAATCAGAAATCACATATCAAAGTTAATAACTCATCAGATCGTGACACATGTCAATTTTAACGATCAGAACAAAATAATTTCTATGATCATAAGATCATCTATTTGCTTATATAGAGGAGTGTAGTTACCATAATTTTGACATGTGTCAAGTTACTAATCTAAAATCTTGACATGTGTAAAAGTTAATATTTAATAAAGAATTTAAGATTACGAAAAAAACAAATAAAATTGTTTTAAACAATATTAATAATTATCAAAAAATTATAAAAATTAAACAGTTTTTTAAATAATTATAAGGATATAATATATATATATAATTTGTAAAACTCGAAATTATATTTTTTTACTTATTAATTATACAAAAAATAGAAAAGAAATTAAGGAAAATATACAGAAAATTATTAATTCTAAAAAATGTAAATACTGACTTTTATATAAACATCGTCTCATATTATTCATCTAGCAAAATAATTTATTCAAAAATATTGCTTTCAACTTTGTTCTATTGGTGAAGCTTTTTTAATGTGAAGACAAATTTTCCTTATTTTTTAAAATCAGAATATACTCGTACTTTCTACTTTTTCAGTTTAGAATAGGTAAGATTAACATGTTTACCCAAAAAAAATATGGAAGATTAATATATGCATCTTCATTTTCTAATACTGTATTTTAAAATTTTATTGTAGTAGTTTTAGATTGTTTTATTTAATTTTTATATTCATCTTTGAATTATTTGAGGTTCATATATTACTGTGTTTATAATTTTCTATTATTTTTTTAGTTATGTCAAATTAATTTTCTTCTAATTTCTCAACATTGATTGGTTGGTCATAGAACTTTTTGTTGTGCAAACACAATTGTTACCATTCATTCAATTTTAAAAAAAAGATAAAGAGAAGAAGGTCATCAACCTAATGGTTGGATAAAATAGATGACCTATAAAATAGGCTAATCAAACACAAGCTTACAACAAACATAGATAGATTGAAAAAACATAAATCGTTGTTGACAGATATATAAGAGCTTGGAGACATAGGAGCTTGGAGACAGAGGCTACATCATGGTGTGTCAAAGAAACTTCCATGATTACATTGGAAATTTTAACATTAGTTACTATCAAAAGATTTTGTGACGTTAGATAAGAGTCTTTAGATTCATTGGTTGCTAGAGCAAACCATTTTGAGATAGCTAAAAGACGTGAACATGTTCTCTCCACACATGAGGAGTGCAGAGCCGAAGTTCTCTCTATGGTGGAGGAGGTTGGACGCAAGGTTATCTCCCAAAGAGACGAAGGCGGAGAGAAGGTTCTCTCCATGGTGGAGGAGGTTAGACGCAAGGTTCTCTCCATAAGGAAGGAGGGCATAGCCGAGGTTCTCTCCATGGTTAGTCATACACTATTGTAATGTAATTTATTTTTTATTCAAAAATTTTTTTGAGCCAACAATTTTAGTGATTAAAGAAACTTTGCAAAAGTGAAAGTAAAGAGACATATAATAGTTGGCTTAATTTTTTCATATAGACATTTTTTAGGTGGTGGTAAATAATATATTTGTAACATACAGTATACCTAGGTATAAAAAATACACTTTTAATGGTAACATACATAAAAGATTTGTATATGGATATAAATCAGTATATTATAGTAAAAAGAAAATTTATAAATAAAGTACAATATATTTTAATATATTTTTATTAAATTTTATTTTATTTACAAAACTTTAAACCCGCCCATCGGGCGGGTCCTTATCTAGTTTTTTATAAAGTTTAGAAAGTAATTCTTAATAATAATTGGACATTGAGCCTTGATCCAAATGTTTATATGGTTTTATTAGTTTTTTTTTTTGTAAAGTTTAAGTAAGGTTTTACAAATATTTTTAAAACAAGGTATTTTAAAAAATTTTAAAGGCATACACAAAGTTATCTTTCTACATTTATAAATACATTACAAGGTATTTTAATTTTTTTTATAAAATATACATTATAATGTATTTACTAGATTTTAATCCGCGGTACACCGCATGACGATTGTTTAACTAATTTTTTTAAAAAATTGTAGTTATATATATATATATATTGTTTATATTTATATAATTCAATTTTTGGTTATTAATTTTAGGATTTGACCATAGTATACAGTGAGAAAGTTTCTTTTTACATAATCGTAATTTAATTGATTTAATTTTATATATGTAATATTCTCATATTAATAAAACAAACAAATGAAATGATGAATTACCCGTATTGGCTCACCATTTAACTCCGTCCATAATAATTTATTATCAATCTAGAATTGAGTATCTTTTGAAATTGTCAACATATATATCATCAAAGGTTTGCATTCTAAGATTTACTCCGTCTTATACCATGAGACAATTTTTGTTCTTTAACTATTAATCTTTAAAAGAGCCTATGAAGTACAATAAATGAGGATAATATATCAAAGTATAATGTAAATCAATAACTTTAATCACAAATTTGACAATCCATAACGCATATTGACAGAATCATGAATCCTAAGTCTTAACATCCTAATATAAAAAGAAAAAAATGATATTAGAGAGGACAAAATATGAAAACAGAAAAATTAAAAAAGACATAATAAGTCGCACATAACTTACCTTTTCATTGGTGTTTAACGTTGTGGTAGAAGAACTGGTTTGTTTATGAGAAGTATTTATAGTGGTTTAAAAAAATGGTAGGAATTTTTCTGTAAGTGATTTTCAAAAATCTTGGTTAGAAAATTGGAAATATCTATAAAAAATCATTATTTTCAATATGTTTTGTAGGATTAAAAAAATTATTTTGGAATATACTAACAGGTATGAGTCTAAATCTCGTAATTAACTATCATATCCATCATTTACGGCTAGGACTACTGGGGTATCTAATCCCATTTTCTCCCCTAGCTTTCGTCAATCCTCATTACTACACAACTTGGGTTTGGTATCCTACTATATTAATTGGGAAGTACAAATATAAAACTAACCTTAAAATGGGTAAAAAATTACATTCAATTGCCATTAGAAAATTTTAATTAACCTTAATGAATTAATTAAATAAATATAATTAATTGTTTTTTAAAAAACACTCACAGATAAAATATAAAAAAATTTAGAAAATATATTTTCTCTCTCTAATAAATTATGGACGAAATTACTAAATATTTTTTTAAAAAAATAAATAAACCAATCAGAATTTTAAAAAGTAAGATTTTATATCCAAATATACAATATAATATGTTTTTAATAACTAAATTTCGAAAATTTTGTTAAAATTTCAAAATATGATTCTCCTATCATCTTTATTTTATTTTATTTACAAATTGTTTGGAATTTTTATATAATATTTATGATTAATAAAGTACAGAATTTTTTCTGCATTTGTTGTGATTTGAATTTTTAAAAAACGAAAATATATTAATTAATCTATGAAAAATGTATGTTTTAATTTATACATTGGCGGGATGGTAAAACTAAATTTATATAGATGATAAATTAATAATTTTTATTTGCTCACAATTATAATATTAAAATTACTACTTTATATTTCACAAAATAATGAATCAAATACAAGAAACAAACAATATAAAACTGTAATATAAGTTAATAAAAAAAAGACTAATAGATTTACAGAACAATTAAAAATAAATATTATCTCAAAAAAATATTTTTAAAAATATGTAACAATAAATTTTATTATTATATTAGAAATCTTTTAAAAAATGTTGACCCGTGCTTAAAGCACGGGGTATCTCCTAGTTATGTAATTTATGCAAGACGGCAACAGAAGCACGGGGTGTCGACCGATGCTCCGCCAAATGGTGTCGACCGATGCCACTAGAGTGTCGACCGATGCTCCGCCAAATGGTGTCGACCGATGCCTCTTCTGCAGACACGATATGCGCGAACCCGAACGTCAAACTTCCATTTCAATCCACCTCGAAACCGTCTCAAACTCACCCAAATACCTCAGGAATCTCTGGTAAACACGAAAACAACGAACCCAAGCAAGCAAACACCACAAACAACAAAGAAAACACCCAAACAAAAGAGATCTCATGCTTAGATCAACCATGGTCAAGCACTCACCT
>NC_025693.1:24700529-24712150 GCF_000633955.1 Camelina sativa
ACAACCTTCGAGTCATACCGGCTCACTGCCAGGCCATCCCCTACAGCTACGGTATCCAGGGAGTCTCACACGCCCACTCCCCCCANCATAGGAAACGTTTTCTCTCCTTTTCTCCCTATTTTCTCTGATAAACGGCGACAAAACACTCTAAAACCCTTAATTTGTCGCTTCCCCACTTAAATACTCGGTTTAGGTCACTAAACCAAACTAACCCAAACCAAAATCGCGAGTTAAAACAAACCCGACGAACCCAGGATTAGTGGTGTCGATCGATGCCACAAGGGTGTCGATCGACACTCCTACCAAAACCGCATAATCCGGTTCACCGATGTTAAAATTCTCCCCCACCAATAAGGATTCGTCCTCGAATCCCACAGCACCTTCCATCCATCAAGGACCTCTGTGCCACCGTCAACACGGCCCGCACGTCCTCCGACCGGACTGAACACCGCCAGCCAAGGTTTCCCGTGCAACTGTCGCAACAGCCCGCACACCTCCGACTGAACCATGAGGTCTCCCTCTAGTCAATATACTCACATCCTAGACATTATTTGCTCACAACTCAGTGCTTCCCCCGTCCGTGGTTGCAACCAACGAATCATGCCGGCTCGCTATCAGGCTAACCACCTTAAGCTACGGCATCCAGGAAGTCACTCACAATCCCCTACAGCTACGGTATCCAGGGAGTCTCACACGCCCACTCCCCCCACTCTCGGGTCGTAACCCTCGAGACATACCGGCTCACAGCTACGGTATCCAGGGAGTCTCATAATCCCGCTCTTGGATCGTCACCCTAAAGCGCGCTCTCGGATCGTCATCCGAAGCAAACATACCACTCCCACTCTCTGGCTACAAAGTCCATCGAGCTATCGGTACCACATGAGTTGGGCCCACACAATCTTGAGCAAACAAGTCTGATGTCATCGAGTATCTCCCGACTAGATCTACCTCAACTCTTTCCATTAATAGGGAAGCTTTAACTATTCATAAAACTTCCCATTTTTAGAAACTTTCCTTTATAATGACATTCTATTTATATAAACTTTCCATTTATAGCAACCTTCTATTTATGGAAACTTTCCATTTATAGAATTCCCAATCTATTTCTTTTCCACTGGTTTCACAATTCCCAAATCCAAAGAACTCTAACTTTTATTAGAATCTCAAATGCAATAATCGTTTACAACTCCAAATGGAAATAAATAATGAAAGAAAGAAACCAAAAAGCTAAAACTAAGCGCCGGAATGGACACCCTGTCCTCCCTTCGGCTGCGCTGCAACCTCCATCATCTGCCTCGTCTTAGGACAGAAAGGCCTGATATGCCCTTCCTCCCCGCAATGATAACACACTCGACGGTACTCCTGCGAGTCACCTCCCCTGGGCCCGCTTGCCAACACGTGATCCATGCTCCCGTGCCCATAGCCTCCCTGGCCACCTTGGTTTGCTACTGTCGTCTCTTCCCGCTTCCTTTTACGCTTTTGCTCCAACTGCCTATCCTTGCTTGGAATGCTCTGCTCCAATGTCTCCTCTGAACGAGCCGCTGGACTGACCACCACTAACTGTGACCTCAAATCATCCTCTATCCCAGCTGCAACCTCAACCAGCTCCGCCCTCGTAGCATAACTCCTCACTCTGCACCGAGTCCTCAGATCATCCTGCAAAGCCAACAAGAACCTCCGCACCTGAGCCGACTCTGGCTCCCATGCCCGGCCTGTATACCCCACAAGCCGACTGAACTCTGCATCTAGCTCCCGTACTGTGCGGTTCCCCTGAGTCAACCCCAAGAACCGTGCCTCCATGCGATCAAGAGCCTCCTGTGGAAAATACTTGGTGTTAAACTCCCTCACAAAATCTCCCCAAGTCATATCCCGCTGCACCCTCCGTGCTGTCACCGACCTCCACCACACACGTGCATCACCTGAAAAGTAGTGCACTGCCAAATCCACTCTATACCGGTCGGGACACCGAAGCGACTGAAAAATATCGTCCATCCGCTCCCTCCACTCATCAGCCACACTTGGATCCGTACCTGCCGAGAAAGACCCCGCTCCCACTCGCTGCAGCTGCTCCATCATCTGCACATACTTAGCGTCCACTACTTCGGCCCCCGGCTGAAGACCTGCCTGCAAACCCGCCACAGGCTGCACCGCTGGAACCTGCCTACCTACCACTGGCGGCACCACTGGAACCTGCCCACCAACCACTGGCGGCACTACTCGAACCTGACCACCAACCATTGGCGGCACTGCTCGAACCTGCCCACCAACCACTGGCGGCACTGCTGCTGGAAGCCGCGCCAAAACCTGAGCTTGCAAGTCCATCAAGACATCCTCCCTGCCTGGAGCACCCTCTGCCGCAACCCTCACACCCGGGGCAACACCATGACCGACACCGGGCCCATCCGCCCTGCCGCCACCCAAACCAGCTTGGTCTGCAGACACATTAGGATGAACTTGTGACTCCGCTACCTCCTCACTGGCCATGCTCTGGGTCACACTCACACTGGCCTCGGGAACCTGACCTCATCCCCGACCACGACCACGACCACGACCACGCCCACGACCACGCCCACGACCAACAGCACCCTCTCTAGCCATCTGCACTACCCAGAACAGAAGGCTAAGCACACAATTCAAAACCGCACATAAAGTACACATCTTACCATGGAATCTCATTGAAGGCTCGAAGAGGATGATACTAGGACTCCATACCACAAACAATTTGACTAACTACGCATATTCAATTTCATCACACAACGTCATGCATCCAGCAACAGGAAAACACTTCAACCAATTAAATTCCTAAACTGCTCTAAACCATTCACTTAACCATCCTAGAACCGTATGTGCTATGATACCAAAATGAAACAACCCAACCTTTTTTTTTTAATAATTAAATACAATATATAATTATGCATCCCATACTACTTAATTGAACAAACCAACCCACACACACAAACCAACCAATGATAAACCGATATCCGATAACATGCACAGCGGAAACATAACAATAATACAAAACCAACACAATAACATTTCTAACCATTCTATCCAGCAACCTAACATGATACTAACCAAGGTTCCAACAACATAAACAATAAATCCAATAACACACAAACGAGACCCTAGATCATCCTCCTCCTCATCGCCATGATTCCACGATCACACTTTGCCTATACCTGCACACCACAAACAACAATTGAGATGCATAAGTATTATCATAAATACTTAGTGAGACCGTCCTCCCATCTACTAGGTTATACACACAAGCATATGAGACCCTCATGTTTAAGCAAGCAAACAAACACAAGCAATACATCAAACCAGGAAAACAAGTCTCGGTTGAGACTGGTGTCGACCGATGCTACAAGAGAGTGTCGACCGATGCTCCACCAAATGGTGTCGACCGATGCCACTAGAGTGTCGACCGATGCCACTAGAGTGTCGACCGATGCTCCGCCAAATGGTGTCGACCGATGCCACTTCTGCAGACACGATATGCGCGAACCCGAACGTCAAACTTCCATTTCAATCCACCTCGAAACCGTCTCAAACTCACCCAAATACCTCAGGAATCTCTGGTAAACACGAAAACAACGAACCCAAGCAAGCAAACACCACAAACAACAAAGAAAACACCCAAACAAAAGAGATCTCATGCTTAGATCAACCATGGTCAAGCACTCACCTCAAATATAGGAAGATTGGATTGAGAAATCGATGGAAACAACACCTCCAGGAGCTTCTCCTCCGTTCCCAGCAACAGCTATCTCTTCTATAGCCACAGATCTCTCCAAAACACCAAGAACAAGCCCAGAAACTCACAGGAAACGTTTTCTCTCCTTTTCTCCCTCTTTTCTCTGATAAACGGTGACAAAACACTCTAAAAACCTTAATTTGTCGCTTCCCCACTTAAATACTCGGTTTAGGTCACTAAACCAAACCAACCCAAACCAAAATCGCGAATTANCAACCTAACATGATACTAACCAAGGTTCCAACAACATAAACAATAAATCCAATAACACACAAACGAGACCCTAGATCATCCTCCTCCTCATCGCCATGATTCCACGATCACACTTTGCCTATACCTGCACACCACAAACAACAATTGAGATGCGTAAGTATTATCATAAATACTTAGTGAGGCCGTCCTCCCATCTACTAGGTTATACACACAAGCATATGAGACTCTCATGTTTAAGCAAGCAAACAAAACACAAGCAATACATCAAACCAGGAAAACAAGTCTCGGTTGAGACTGGTGTCGACCGATGCTACAAGAGAGTGTCGACCGATGCTCCGCCAAATGGTGTCGACCGATGCCACTAGAGTGTCGACCGATGCTCCGCCAAATGGTGTCGACCGATGCCTCTTCTGCAGACACGATATGCGCGAACCCGAACGTCAAACTTCCATTTCAATCCACCTCGAAACCGTCTCAAACTCACCCAAATACCTCAGGAATCTCTGGTAAACACGAAAACAACGAACCCAAGCAAGCAAACACCACAAACAACAAAGAAAACACCCAAACAAAAGAGATCTCATGCTTAGATCAACCATGGTCAAGCACTCACCTCAAATATAGGAAGATTGGATTGAGAAATCGATGGAAACAACACCTCCAGGAGCTTCTCCTCCGTTCCCAGCAACAACTATCTCTTCTATAGCCACAGATCTCTCCAAAACACCAAGAACAAGCCCAGAAACTCACAGGAAACGTTTTCTCTCCTTTTCTCCCTCTTTTCTCTGATAAACGGTGACAAAACACTCTAAAAACCTTAATTTGTCGCTTCCCCACTTAAATACTCGGTTTAGGTCACTAAACCAAACCAACCCAAACCAAAATCGCGAATTAAAACAAACCCGACGAACCCAGGATTAGTGGTGTCGATCGATGCCACAAGGGTGTCGATCGACACTCCTACCAAAACCGCATAATCCGGTTCGCGGATGTTACAGTAATCGTTTCACCATGAATTTTAGATTGACATGATAGCGGATCTGGATATTATGTGAACCGAATTAATGATCGTTAGATTTTTATCAAAATCTTGATCTATTGAATCAGATAAAAATCACAAAAAACAAAAATTTCATGAACTGGATAATTTAAATAAAATTGTTAACCCGGTCAAACCCGTCCGCTAAGCCAACGGGTTTAAATATTTTGAGCCGCATCTTTCCTGCTTGAATTATGAGATCCGCGTAGGTTACAAATGCATTTCAATAAATCATTTTCTAATATTTAAAATATATTTTAAGGTTAACCTTAATTAATATTAATAAAGTCAGGTGATAAAGTTTTTAGGAATAACACATTTGTTTTTTTTTTTCAAAAACACAATGGCATATAGTTGTAAATAATAAATATAAACGAGGTTAAATAGTTAAATGTGTTTTGAGCTCTCTGGCGACGACACATCAACTTTTTCAAGAGAATGCTTCTCTATTAATATATAGGAGATTTGAGAAGTATGCACTTTTCTCTTTCCTCTCTAAAGGAAAGCTCTATTAGAGAAGGATTTAGAAAATGACATTTTTAACCTTTTGTTTCTTTCTTTATGTATCTACATAAAGACAAATTGGTTTTTAAATTTGAGAATAATAAAAATCAGCTCAATAAGAAATATATGTTGTAATAATCCATTTTTAACCTTTAGTTTCTTTCTTTATCTATCCACATAAAGACAAATTGGTTTTTAAATTTGAGCCTAATAAAAATAAGCTCATTAATAACAAAGGTATGTTTTGTAATTGATGAATTTAATACTTTTTATTTTTTTAGACATAACCTAAATAATAAAATTATCTTTACAAATTAATAAATCATTTTTAATGGATTTATGTGTTTTGAATTTTAGATGTGTAATTGATTTTTGAGAAATATCCTAAACAACACTAAAACATGTATTATGGATAATTATATCACACATTTCATAAACTTCCCAAAATATCATTATTAGACACATTACAATATTTTAAATTAATTTTTTTAGCTAAAAAGTTTAGATTTTTTTTTTTGTTTTTAGTTTTTGAGTTCTCCATTTTATATTTACGTTATAGTTTTGAAGGAATAAGGTTTAGTATTTATAGTATACTAGATTAGGATCCGCCCGATGTGCGGGTTTAGAGTATTTAAAATAAAGCTAAATTTAACAAAGATTTTAAAAGAAATATTTTTAGTAAGTAAAAACTATCTATAAAAGTCAATAGATACACCGAAGTGTCAATGTGATATTTGGTGTAAAAGATGTGATTATGTGGTTGTGACTATTAATCATGTTTTCTTTGAATGCCCTCGCTCTTGTGAAATTTGGGATTTATCTCTGATTCATGTCTCGTCAGAGGGTTTTCCATATGAGTTGGTGTACTCGAATTTGGATTTTGTTTTGTAGAGCGATAAGTTAGCCTGGGAAGAGGCGCTCTCTTTTATGGCGGTCATGTCAGCTCTATCTCTATCTTCGGATGTCCAGATTTCTTAAGCTCGTTGTTAGATTGATGGTTCTTGGAAAGCAACCAATTTGCATTCAGGATTGGACTGGTGGTGTTGTGTTGGTGAAGAGCGAACCTTGTTGTTGAGGGTCAAGTCTTTAAGACGGAGCCCCTCCCCCTGCATTCGGAGTTAGAAGCATTGTACTGGACCATGGAGCGGATACGTGTTGCAGGGATCTTTTGTCAACATTTCAAGACTGATTGTGCTGAGTTACTCACTATGGTTCAGTCCCATAAGATTGGCCGTCCTTCTCCAACGTGCTCGATGAGTTGAACTCGCTGGAGTCCTTCCAACTATTCTTCATCTCTTGGATCCCGCGTGCATCAAATACGAAGGTGAATTGTCTTGTCTGTGCTTCGCGTTCTCTTATCTCTGAAGTTTTTTTTGTAAACCCCTTCCCTCCGGTTTGGGCAACTAACCATGGAATTTTCTTTTAATTTATTGTTTGCATGAAAAAAAAGTAAATAGATACACTTTAGTTAAGAAAATAGTTGTAGATGAGTTCAAATTTCTTAAAATTAAATTAAATTTAACAAAGAATATATATTTATTTAATTCTTTTCGTAAGTAAAAACAATGTATAAAAGTAAAGAGATAAAATTTTAGTTATAAAAAATAGTTGTTTTTTTTTTTGCTATAATACACTAATGTATATCCATTTACAAAATCTACATTACCACTTGAAGTGTATTTGTACACACAAATATATTTTACTGCTAAAATATATTCATCATTCTTTACTACTACCAACAAATTGTCTTTGTGAACATATTAAATAACCTATTATACGTTTGTTCACTTTAACATTTTTATAGTTACAAAAACGCATACGTTAATCTTACATACTCCTATCTTATATGTTCCAATAGCAGTCGCTTTAAATAAATTATTTGATTGATGAAAAGTATGAAACGTTCTATTTTTATTTTAATTCTTTTACTTCAACAATCTCTTTCTTTATCTAAAGGTAAGTATTTACATTTTTCTAGAAACAGTAGTAAGTTGTATAATTTTCATAATCATAGTTTTTATCTTATATAAAAAGTAATCTTTTTTTTGTAAAATTAGCAACTTAAAACTAAAATAAGTAAACAATATTACAATTTCGAATTTTTTGATATATATATATATATATAATTTCTTTATAATAATATTTTATTTTTATTGTAGGTTTTGAATTTTTACATTTTTATTTTCTAAAAAATTTAATAATTTTAAAATTGACATGTGTCAACATCTGAATGATATAATTGACACATGTCAAGATCTTGTTAATTAGTAATTTTGACATCAAGTTTTATATAATAAGATAGTTTAGTTTTGAAATTTTATTTAGATGGTACATTAAACCCTGATGGTACACCAAACTCAAATGGTACACTAAACCCATATGGTACACTCAACCCAGATAGTACACCAAACCCAGATGGTATACTAGATTCAGATGGTACACCAAACCCAGATAGTACACTAAACTCATATAGTATACCAAACCTCGATAGTATACTAGACCTAGATGGTACACAAGATTCTGATGGTACACCAGACCCATATGGTACACTAGTCCATGTTGGTACATCAGAGCCAGATGGTACACTAGATTCAGATGGTACACCAGACATAGATGGTATACTAGACTCAGATGGTACACCAGATTCAGATGGTACACCAGATTCAGATGGTACACCATATTCATATGGTACACCAGACCCAGATGGTACACCAGACCCAGATAGTACACCAGATTCAGATGGTACACCAGACACATATGGTACACTAGACCGAGATAGTACACCAAAACCAGATGGTACACCAGACATAGATGATATATTAGACTCAGATGGTACACCAGATTCAGATGGTACACCAGACCCAGATAGTACACCAGATTGAGATGGTACACTAGATAAATATGGTACAATAGACCGAGATAGTACACCAAAACCATATGGCACACTAGACATACATGATATACTAGACTCAGATGGTACACCAGACCCAGATGGTACACCAGACCTGGATGGTATACCAGACTCAGATAGTACACTAGACGCATAATATACACCAAACCTAGATTGTAAAGTAAAACCGAATGGTACAAAAAAACACATATGGTGTCCCAAACCAAATGGTACACCAAACCCTTATTGTAGTTTAAACCCAGATTGTACATTTAATTCAGATGGTACACCAAACCAAATTGGTACACCAAAATAGCATTATTTGACACATTACAATATTTTAAAATAATTTTTTAGGTTTGGGTTCTCTATCTTATACTTAATGTATAATTTTGAAAGATAGAGTTTTAGTATCTAGAGTTTAGGGTTTAATTTTAGAATTAAATTGTTTAAAAAAATTTAGAATGCTAAATTTGAAAATAAAAATTATTTGGTGTTATTTGAGACAATTTTCTTAATTTAAGTGGACCATAAAACATTAGTTTTTTGATGCAATACTTCAAAATCGGGTCCCATATTTTTTTTTGGTCATATTCCATCTCTTATCTCTTTTAAAACTGGGACCACAAATAAAACTCTATTTTTATGACACATGGTCATAGATATAGTGGTCTTTTTATTTGTTTTTGTCTTATACTCTTTCTCACAAACTCTCTATCTCACAAAAGTAAAAAAGTGTCTATTGTTCAAATTTCTAACAAAAACTGTCTATTTTTCTAATTACTTTTCAAAAAGTGTCTAATACACTAATGGACTCTAATTATGCGCTTTGTCGCTTCGAAACAGATCAAACAATGCCCTAAACTTATCAGACGGTAACAGTAATGTAATTATACTTTTACTTTTTTCATTATTTTATATTTTTGTTTTTAACTTAAAATTTTCACATATTTCTAAGGGAAATTACCTAGAATATTACATAAAAGTAGGTTTATTACTAGACTAACACGTTGAGATTTCCGACTTACTCGAATAACACATAAAAGTTTGATTATTACTTCTAAACCAGAGTTGTGTGTTTTATTACGGTTTATGCCATTTATAATTAAAAAATTAAAAATCATCAAATTTCGATTAACTTGGATGCAGCGGTAGTCTCAAAAAGATTTAGATCTTCGTGAAAACCCTAACGGGAAGACCATTACGCTAGAGGTCGAGTCATCTGACACCATCGACTATGTGAAAGCGAAGATCCAGGGATCTCACCGGACCAGCAGCCTTTGATTTTCGCCGGGAAGCAGCTCGAGGACGGCCGCAGTTCTTATCAAATAAAAAAAAAGTTTCGATAAACTTGATTTGTGCAGTTGGTCTCGTCTGCTCTTCAAAGATGTCGTTTATCAGATACAGATCCTCCGATTACGTCTATTTCGAGTAATTTTGTCACTCTCTTTTATTACCCCTAATTTTGTTTTCCGATTCTGGGTTTGCTCTCGATTGATGCTAAATTGGTCACGTTATCTATCAATTTGATGCTTCTGTACAGTCGCAGATACGGGATCGACGAAGCGGCTGCTACTCCTCTGCAGGCAGTGAATAGGGGTGACTCTGACAGCAAAGTTAACACAACACGGAAACTCTTTTCCTTTCTCTCTAATTTTAGTGTTTAGGTATCCTTTTTATTTTATTTTAACAATTTTAGTTATATTCAACCTTCCTTTTGCTTTTTCTGATCTCTCAAATTCCAAACCTTCGGAATCCAAACACATTTTTTGAACCTCGCCACTCTCTCGTCTAGATCGTTCTTCCTTCTTTTAGCCGTAGGAAGAATGTCGATGACAGAGGCAGTGACAAAGATCCATCCATAGATGATAGATTAGTTAGTGTTTTGTTTCCCTTTACAATTGTCTCTATAGGGTTTTGGATGATTTAGATTTTAGACCTCTATAATGGGGAATTGCTTTGGATCTTCCCCCAAGAATGAAGATGTTAATGTTGACGACTCCTCAGTGAACTCCAAACCCTTTTCACGTAAGCCCCTTCTCATTACTCAATTTATCTTTTTCTGAAGATCTCTAAGAAAGAAGAACAATACAAACTTTGTTTTTTTTGTTGCTGCAGGTTTATGCTTTGATTGAGAGAGGAGTTTGAAGTAATTTAGGTAACAAGAAGAGAACAAAAGTTTTAATTTTTTTGGTTTGTTATGGTGGGGGCGATGGCAAACAATGGAAGAATCCGGTCAGCTTCTCCGGTGATTAATGGGTCAAAAGATCTGACTCCGAACAGCGCTCCAGCGAGCACAACGGGATCTGAATATGGTCCTGTTGAGTTCACAAGAGATTACATTGAAACTCTTCTTAATGAACAAATCAAGTACAAGAGCAAATTCAACTACAAGGTTTCTACTTTTTCCCCCACCCTCAATTTAATTTTTTTACCTGAATTTAAACTTTCTTGTGTAATATAAGTTGTGATGTGTGGATGAAAAAGAAAAAGTGTCTATACTGTAATTTGATTGTTGAGTAAGTTTTATCAATTAGGGTTTCTATTAGCAGAGAGAGAGTTTTAGTTGGTGAAGTTTTGAATTTGAGGTAGCTTTTTTTTTTACTGGCTTTTCTCGTTGAATCTGTTGGTTTTCTTATAGAAGATTTGATTGTGTTTATAAGACAATTTGTGGGACCTTTAGTATTAGGCAATAGCATTGAAGACATTGTTTATGTGTTCTGATTGATCCTTATGGTATAGAATCTGAAGCTTTTAATTTCTGTTAGCTTACTGGCTTTGTTTGTTGGATCTATTGTTTTTTTTTTCTAAGAAGAAGACTTGATTGTGTTATAAGACAATTGGTGGGACCAAAATAGTTTTGTCAGTTTGATAAAAGCATTAAAGACTTTGTTTATGTGTTTGGCTTTGGTCTCCCTTTTGGTTTCAGTTAGTTAAGCTTGAATTTGAATGTTCTTCTTGGTGGTTTTTGGGTTTTGCAGGAGAGATGTGAGAACATGATGGAATATATAAAAAGGCTTAGACTTTGCATTAGGTGGTTTCAAGAACTCGAGTTGGATTATGCTTTTGAGCAAGAGAAGTTGAAGAATGCATTGGAATTGAATGAGAAGCATTGTGCTGACATGGGTGTGTTTCCATAATTAAAGTTTAGCTGTTACTTTTTTTTGTTTCAAATTTTTTTGTGATTTTTGAACTTTATATTTGTGCAATTTTGATGA
>NC_025693.1:24712308-24724193 GCF_000633955.1 Camelina sativa
ATTACAATAATATTGTTCATTAAAACGGATTTATGGACCTACACTAAGCAAAAGAACATTATGTACGTACTCTAATCTCAAGAACATTATGTATGTATGCGTTCATATGTACGTACATGTTTATATGTATGTACACGTTCGATTTTAGGTTTAATGAACCCGAAATTACCAGAATATCCTCGTCTTCTACCTCTAACATACGACTGAAAACCCTAATTTTCCCTGCCTCACTTTATTTTTTCACGACTTATGTCTATTTTTTTGGTTTCACTTGTGGGTTTTTTACTCAACTATTATAGATTTTCATCTCAACATCTGATTTCTAAATTAAAAACCTATAAAAAGTGAGTTGTATAGATTTTCGAACATATATCTAGCTCTTCCATGGATGAACCCAGAGGAAAGATTAACGAAACAGAGTAGGAAAAAGACGTTTGCTCCGGCCGACAAACAGAATACGATTGATGAATCTGCTACAAACGTTATTACATGAACACCATAGATCGGAAGAACAACAAACGTGTTTAGATCTACCTCCAATAAGTCTATCGCAACGCTAGACTGTCTTTGACAGCTCAAACAAATTCGTGTTATTCTGGTAAGACTTTACAGCTGTCAAAAATGCTTACTAAATCTACCACGGACAAGAAACCTACCATCACACTCCGAAAACTATTTCAAAAAAACAAACAAGTATACCAAAAATATCTGAAACGAGAGAAGGCTGTCGAATAAATCTGTCGCAACAGGCCATTAGTCTACCATAAATATCTTTTGGGTCATATTGACTGTTGAAGGTGTACATCAGATATTTTTGGTACACTTAGTTTTTGATACACATATACGTCCACCGATAAGTGTACCAACACTACAACTAAGTGTACCATCTACGTCGACGGCAAAGTGTACCAGCACTACAACTAAGTGTACCAAAAATATCTGACGTACACCTTTAATCAGTCCACGTGTATAAATCTACCATCAAAGGATCGGTAGACTTAGTCCCAACTTCCAATGTTTTTTTTTTTCTAATGGCACTAGCCGTAATTACGTTTTTTCCCAACACTAGTTTCAGGGGTAGTATAGGTACAATGGGTTAGTCTAGTAATAACAAACAATTGTATGTTACTTTTGTAATAAGGAAGCTTTTATGCAATATTTTAGTAACTCACCCTATTTTTAAATTGGGTTAAACCTATGAATCTGTCAAATTCTAATAGATCGGATCTAATCAAGCTGTAAGTTCTTTTACCATTTTTTTTTGTTCTTTTTTTGATTTTGGTGACACACAAGATCTAGGACACTCGTTCCAAGACTATTCCAAGTCATTGCTTTTATAAAAGTTAATTTAAACGTCTAAAATATTATTAAAATTATTTTAAAAGTTTATAGTATTAGTGAAATTCTTTTAAAGTTTAAAAATGTTACTGAGTGATATTTTGAAAATTTAAAATGTAATTGTCCCTATAATAAAATGAGGAATATGTTGTTAATCAAATATATATATATGGGTCTCCTCATCTAACAGTTTCATCGGCAATTTTTATGTTATACTTTTTTCTTTATCTCCTACTTTTAGAAATAAAAATTCTTTAAATACAGTAATTCGACTATTAGAATTGTAAAACATCAACCAACAATTAAAAAAACAAAATTTAAAAAGGGTAAAAAAATGTCTAAGAGTCTAATGGTAATCACAAAAAAATAATGCAAGTAAATTCAGTTTTTAATATGTATTTTAATATGTTTGAAAATCCTAAAATGAGTGTTGTGTAATATAACAATTTAATATAGTCCCACATAATTTTTAATATTTTCAATGATGGGAAGTTTTTTTAGTCACCATCTTTGCGACCGATCCCATGAGTTCGAGTCCACTATGTCACGTTATCCCACTTAGTAGGGACCAATATTTTAAAATTGTATCAAGAATGACTGGAAAGGTAGAAACTAGACCAGATAAAATTTGCTCTGGCTATGAATAACACCTTGTCGATTATATGTTGACAAAAAAAAAATCAATGATAAATGGAAATAAGGCCGGAATATGATTTGTGGCAACATTTTCATTTTGTTGGATGAAAAGGGATTTTGTTTCATATAACAATATTGGCCATGCTGGATTGTGGAGAATCACTATCCGTGAAGATGGAGGCATATCAAAGGCACTTCAAACGTTTGGACCGAACAAAATAAAATTTAATTATACAGAGGTAAAGTGAATCGTTAAAAAAGCAAACAATAGTAAAAAATGGTACATCAATACTCCATTGTATAAAATTTATAAAAGTTAAATGTTTTATTTATGAAATCATTCACAAAACATAAAAAATTAAGGCAAGTTAATTCAAGAGTGATGGAGAGATAATGTTTAGTACTATAATGTTTAGTATGTTTATTAGTTGGTGTTTACGGTTTAGAATTTAGTTATTTTGTAAAGATATTATTGAAAATAGATTATAAGAGAAGATATTTCTTTTAAAATTATATGTTATTAAGTATAACTTTTAGATGATGAAAGTAAAATTAATATATAGAACAACATAAAATTATCTATCAAAGTAATTATATAGTAAGGTTTTATAATTTTTTTTTAGACTACTTATCAGTTTTTTTTCAAAAAAAAAAACAAGAGTGTAAAATAAATCCAAATTAAATTGATTTTGCGGTAACTTAAACAATGGTCCTATTATTATAGTAACATATTATTTAAATATTTTCAACAATATTGTGTACTTTAATTTTTTTTCCTCTATCTCAAAAAGACTCTTTTATGAAGCATCATATAACAAATATATATTAAAATATTATAGTTAAACTGTAATATTATAAAAATTAATTTTTAATAACATATAGTAACAATTACATGTATATTTTATATATAATTAAATAGAAACTTCATTATTCATTAATCCACACCTTTCTAGTTTATAATATGTTTTTCCAAATTAAAAGACAAGACAAAGATATAAGAGCAATATGTTGTTAATCAAATATATATGGGTCTCCTCATCTAACAGTTTTGTCGGCAATTCTGACGTTATACCTTTTCTTTATCTCCTATCTTTAGAATTAAAAATTCTCTAAATACAGCAATATGACGATTAGAAATATCAAACATCAATCAACAAAATAAAACTAAACTAAAAAAAAGTATAGAAAAATGTCTAAGAGTTTAATGGTAGTTTGTTTCAACATCTTCTTGATGATATTCTCGTTGATTTCCACAGGTAATGGACATAATTCTTTAAACATCTCTCAAAAACTTCAATTCTTTGTATTTGGTGTATATTTTACTTCATGAAACTTACAACCTTTACCATCTAATACAAGTTTTTTTTTTAAGTATACATGCTCAATGCTAACAATACATATATATCTATATATACAACATGCTTAATGCAAACAAGTAAGATATTTAGTTTTTGGTGTATAATTATAATCTACAAAACCAAAGAATATATTTTTATTTTACTTTTTAAAAAAATCTATATATAATAGCAAACCCAATTTTTTGTGTGAATTTTAATCCAACAGATGAGATTAGTTATATTATACCATATAACATTTAAAATTATTAATGATCCCAACAGTTGCAAGTTTTTTTCTTCAAATAATTGTGTCTCTTCGTCGTACCCCCATCTTTCAAAAATCGCACCTATTAATTTTTGCATCTCTTTGCCATCTTTCAAAAATCGCACATATTAATTTTTGCACCTTTTTGTTTCACACCTCTATGTTTTACACTTTTATATTTTATGCATCTTTGTTTATTATATATAAACTTTTATGGACTACAAAAACAAGTTTCGAATTTATTGTTTTCAGAGTATTTTTAAAAGTTACAAGTTAATAAATAAAATAAAAGAATTGTTTTATTGGAGTGTTTTTTAATTAACCTGCATCAATCTTCAATTTAACGTATTTTTATATTTGTGTTGCCTTGTAATAGATATAGATAGATTTATGAAACTCAACTAACCAATGACAAAAGCTTATGAATGAACCTGTTAGTGTCTACTTATGAACTTGTTCTTGCTCATTTCTGTTAATAATTTCTGTTCTTGCTCATTTTTAATCTTTAGAAAGGGTCAAAAATATAAAAGTTTTGCAGCAATAGTTTACTTGTGAGAAATCAAATTACCACATGGAAACAAAATTTTAAACAATGCTGAATCTTCTAGCAAATGTACTATTTTTATGAAGGAAAAATAATTATGCATTTAAAATCCCAGTATCTTTTAAGTAAAATATGAGTGGTTGGGAGAAAAAAAGTATCAATAAGGTAAGAATACACTTGGTTATTGATAAATCAATTTTTATTCGATTAGGAAAAACATTGGGAGCGAAATTGCCACGTCAATATTAATTCTGTCCAGGAAACCGAAGCAAAGAGGCACCCCCAGGGATATGTAATAAACGAAACGCCACCGAATTGTGCAAGGAGGTCTGTGTCCGTGAATATTTTTTTATACATGGACGCTGCATTGTTAAGAACAAAGTCAAATTTTGCAACTGCTTCAAATATAACTGCCGACCCGGCAGTCCAGGACGGCCGCCGTGACTCCAATAACACACGGAATAAATATTTTTCTACATTTTAATTTAAATAATACTATAATAACTAATAAGGAGAATAATTATACTCGGGAGTCGGGAGTATAATAACAACAATATATCTAGGACACGTAAAATTTCTTTTAGATTAATAAATTAAATGTTTTGTTCTATTTTAAAGTCGTTGTATTTTTATTGGAAAAAGAAATTTATTCTGTAAATTGAACTTTGAAAATGCGTATCTAACTATTATGAGAAGCCCAAATTAACATAACATTGATGTGAGAAAAGAACAAGAATTCAGGTCCTAATTAATCAATCAATCAATCAATGTGTAAATCAAATGCATGATCCTTAAAAGTGAGAACCCAAAAATTCTTTGTAGTTATTCATTTCATAGCATACAACAAAAGTCAACAAAACAAAGACAAAGGACAATACATTTTCTATCAATGTAAAGATCGAGTCATCATCATCTATAGCCTTTTTGTTACACACTCTCTTCCTTACAAGGATCATCAATTCATCACAACTCATCCTTGCCACTATCACCCTCGATCTTCTCATCAGCTTTCTTGGTCGAGATCACCGGTTCAGGCGTTGCTGGTTTCTCAAGTTTAAATGGGATTGATGCATGCTCCTTCAGGAATTTGTACATTTCCACTACTGTTCTGTCAACATCCACTGTGATCTACTTTTACTTTTATTTTTTACCAAGCAACAATTATAACAACTTCAATGCTGAGTAAAAAAATCTAAAAAATTGCAGGTTTTATTTAAGAAACATAGTCTGATATAGTGAAAAGGCTTTGCTAACCGGATCAAAGCTCTTGTTTCCACCGGGGAAGAACAAGTTGTTGGGAACCCATCAGCCTGAACAAAAGAGATTCAGAAGAAAACAAAATCAGATCTCTGTGTCTTATATCACCAAAAAGCTTTTTCGTTAATTTGGCTCTTACTCACCTTTGCTCTAGGATGCTCAGTGCTGGTACTGTAACGCCCCAAACCGCATCCGTCACTCGTCCGAACAAACCGCGGAAACAGCCCGGGTGAGCGTTACATAGGAAAACTGCCCGTAATCTAGCTGAGGTTCCACCAACAAATTAAGATCCCCAACCGGGTCGCCGGCAGCCACCTATCCGCTGCGTACGTCCCTTAGGCTTTGCAACCCACAAAACGCATGCGGCGTTGTGCTGGTCCGGACTAGACCGTACCATTCCACTTGTCCGATTATATGTAAAATAACACGATTTATTACATATATACTTGCAAGGTTCACAATCAATAAAATCATTCAAGAAAGCAGTTGGATCCATTCATATAAAGCATCAAGATCATGAAACACGGATTTGCAACACAACACGAAAACACCCTATCCAGTTTCTAAATCCAACTCTACCCACTTACTTTCCCTGCAAGAAAAACAATGGAGGAAGGGAGTGAGTAATCTAGGATTACTCAGTGAGTTGGGCAACTATCTAACATGCTAACTCCACTAACATGCTAACTCATCTCATCCAACTACCCCAAACACCCCAAACAAAGCACACAATGCAAAAGCGTAACAAGCAAGCAATCAATCAACAAGCAATCAAGCAAGCAATCAATCAAGCAAGCAATCAAACAAACAATCTAGACAACAATCAAGACATTGACTCTTCTAGATTTTCCCTTTCAAACTTGTCCTCCATGCTACTTCACCCGCAATCACTGCCAGGTGGAACTGCTAGCGGTGCATCAACTCACTTGATCACCCTAGACTTTTCATGCAATAGGACCATCAAACGGATATCCACATCAATGCTTGAGTCCTACCCTGAACCAACACACATCCTAAGGAAATCACTTCCTAGGAACAACAACACATCCTAGGGCCCCTCGATCCTCTGTCCCATCCCATCCATACACTACGCGTTGAAACCACAAAGGTAACCAACCGGAAAACCAAAGCCTCCACGTTGAAACGACAAAGGTAACCAACCGGAGGACCAAAACTTCCGCGTTGAAACCACACATGTAACCAACCGGACTCACACAAAGCCGCATCGTCATGCGGTTTGGGCTAGTAGCTAGCTAGACACCGAAAAATTATCCTGCCATGAGATCCCTCTGGATTAGTGATAACATCATTATTTTACTCATATTAGCTATAGTTTTCATATGCATTTAGGAATGAGTTTGATAAGATTTCAGGTATAAAAGGTCTATTATCAAGTATTTCAGATTTCAACAAGGTTTTACAGGTTTTATAGCAATTTAGACCAAAAGGGAAGGAAAATACGTTTTAGGAAAGTTTCAGAGCTTTATAGTACGGGTACCTTATGAAGAGCTTCCAGAACTCAAAATATATCATGCTTGGTGTCTATGGAAATCTGGAAGAGTCATCTTTCTCCTCGAAGTAAAACCAAGTCAATCCATCCAGCCATCCGAAAGTTATGCCTATTTTACCGAGACGTGTTATAAACCGACGTAAGAAGAACCGACATACCGATGGGCTTTTATCCAAGGCCCGACCAGCGACCATCACTGCGGCCTAGTCCAAGCCTCCTCCACGGTCCATAAGCCTATTTATCTGCCCCTTGTCCAGCACTTAAGAAGAGAAGACATTTCTACCTTTACAAAACCCTAACCCTAAACAAAACCCTACAAATACTCTTAAGACCTAGGGTTTTGAGGTGTGCTTCCTTTGTGCCTCTAAGTTCTTCATCCACGCCACCAGCAGCCGACATAGAGACGATCAGAGACTCCTTTACCGCCATTGAAGCTCGTTCTCTCTCACCTCCTCTTAGAAGCCATTGCCGAAGACACCAAATCTCTACTATTCTTTATTTCTTTCATACTACTTTGCTTTTGGGATCAAGTTACTTTTGTGATAAATAGAGAAGTTTACTTTGAACCCCCTTTTGTTTACTGATTCGTTTTTGATGCTGTTCCATATAATATCAATGTCGTTTCTTAGCATCATGAGCGAGTAGTTTTATTTGTTGGGTTCTATGGGGTGATTCAAGGGAAATTCATGGTTCGCTTCAATTAGGTTGTTAGATCTTATTTTCGGTTTTATATTAGAGTTCTTGTAATACATCTTTATCTTAATGCTTATGCTTGAATTGATCACCAAGTACTGATCTAGAGAACGGGAGCGCTAACCGCATTATCATACTTCTCCGAACTAGTGTTATACCGAAACATTGCTCGCAACCTGCGTAAGTTGAGTTGCGAAGTTTGGTGAATGTATCAAACTTGTTCAACTAGCTGGTTGACATGGGTCGTTGCCTGCGAAAGTTGAGTAACGGAGCATGAAGACTTTGGACTTTCATTCTATGAGAATAGCTTGTTAGTTCATTAGTGTTTCGTAGTTGAGAACCTAGACCGAAAATTAGTATTTACTTGTTAGATCTTACACTTAATATTGCTTAGAACCATGAAAACTCTAAGATGACTCCCAAAACACCCAACGCCTTAGTCGTATAGTTTTAAACCATATTATTTTATTTGCAATAGTTATTAGGAAAACCAAAACCCCAATCTCTTCTTTAGTCTTAGCCATAGTTCTTTCTCTTATAATTCAATTTGTGTTTGCTATTACTCTCTGTGGGATCGATCCTAAAATACTACATTGATTAACTGTGCACTTTCAGTCATTGTGTAGTCTTTTCAAGTAAAAGATTTGGAGTGAAATTCTAAACAAATCAAAGCTTTCTGGCGCCATTGCCGGGGAGTAACTAGCTGCCCATTGAATTTGATAAGAACTTTCGTCTAAGATACTTAGAATTTTTATCTTTGAATTTTTCAGATTTAGTTTTAATTTTCTTGTTTTTCGATAACCTCTATTTTCCCTTTTAGTTTTTGTTTTTGGATTTTGTAGTGCTTGACTAGGAGTCAACCCTCCGGAACTGTATCTCCAATTCAAGACATTGATTGACTAGAACGTGAGCTTAGGAAACTTCGAAAACAACAACTCATGGCCAAAGAAAGGGACCAAGACCAAGGTTTCCTTAACCTCGACCAACCGCTGATACCTCCTGCCCTCAACGAGCAAGGAGAACCAATTCTCGCACAAGGTGATAACCCCAACCTTGTAGCCGCTGATCCGCAACTCGACCCTGAAGTTGGCCGAGACAACCTACAAGCTCCTCGTGATGCTAACCCTCTAGGCGTTGGAGACAACCTCGATGTTCCTCCTCACCAGCCTGCTCTTGTCATTAATCCACCACTACCTCAAGTTGGCGGATGACAACGTGTTTATGTGCACCCTCTAAGACGTGCCGCACCTAACCGTACCATAACCGATTATGATGCTCCTAACCAATTTGTTCAAGACCGCGCTGCTATCCGTATCACTCATCCTCCAAGACGTGACTACGAGATTAAACCTCAAATTGTTGGTTTGGTGAAACAAAATCAGTTCCATGGCCTTACTACTGAACATCCGATGGACCACATTGATCTTTTTGAAGAAAACTGCTCTACAACAAGAACCTATGGAATTCCCGAAGATTACTTGAAGTGTAAGATTTTTCCTTTCTCTCTAGCCGACAAGGCTCATAGATGGTTAAAGTCTCTACCTCCTGGATCGATCACTAGCTGGGAAGGATGCAAGTCAGCCTTTCTTAGCCACTTCTACACCAAATCTAGATCCAACTCTCTTCGCAACAAGCTGCAAAGTTTTCAACAAGGATCAGTCGAAAATTTTTATGAAGCATGGGAACGTTTCAAGGACTATGAACGTGACTGCCCTCATCATGGTTTTGCTCAAGGTAACCTCTTAAGTACTTTTTATGGAGGACTACACCATAAATATCAGCTTTCACTCGACATGGCCAGCAATGGAGATTTCACTACAAAGACTGTTCAAGAAGGACGAGCTCTCATTGACAACCTTGCCGCAAGTATTAGCAACACTTGCACCGATTTTGATAGAACCATCCGTTCTAATAATTCTGATGCTAAGGAGATTGCCGACCTCAAGAACATGATGAACCAACTTCTAAGAAACCAACAACATGGAGTAAACTCTTGTGAGACTATTAACATTGGAAACATGGAGCCTTTCCAAGAAGATTCTTATGACCAAGAAGAAGAAGTCAACTATGTTGGTGCTCAAGGATACTACCACAACCGAGGGTACAACAACAACTTTAGGAACACTTCTAACCTTTCTTATAGGAACCCAAATGTGGAAAATCTCCAAGATCAAAACTATACTCAGCAAGCTAACAGCTTTCAAAGCAACAACTTTGGTGGAAACAACAACAACAACTTTCAGCCGCGACCCTAATTCAACAACAACAAGCCGCCTTTCCAATACAGACCAACCCAGGCGCATACCACTCAAGCTGACGTTAATGCCGATACAAAGATGCAAGAACTCCTTGTTGCTTTTCAAAAGCAATCAAGAGACATCACTTCAAGGATGGATAACATCTATACCGAACTGAATGGGAAGTTTGAAAGCATTTCTATTTATGTCAAGAAGCTTGAAACTTAAGTTGCTCAAACCGCTAATGCTGTTCCACGCCAAGTTGGTGTACTTCCGGGAAAACCCGAAGAGAATCCTAAAGGATATTGCAATGCTATCTCAGCCGTACCAGCCCTTGGCTGCCGTGAAGCCAAGCCTATGATACCACTCTTTGACTCTTATGAAGATGTTATTCGTATGACATGTCCATTTGATGAAGAAACCGCAAGCCACTACCCCTTAAGGAGACTACCTAAAGCTGAAGACCCTGGACGTTTTGTTTGCTCATGCTCCATAACAGGCATTGAATTCTCTAACTCTCTTTGTGATTCTGGTGCTAATGTTAATGTTATGTCAAGAAGTGTAGCCGATACACTAGGATTGCGAGACATATCGCCATCCAACCTCAGTTTAGTCTTTGGAGACTCATCACAAAAGGTTCTTGACGGATTTGTTTGAGACCTACAACTTGTAATCGGAGACTGCATAGTTCATACCGATTTTCACATCCTAGATATGGAAGACAAGACCGAGACACCATTGATTTTAGGAAGACCATTCCTAGCTACTGTTGGAGCTATCATCGATCACAAGTCAAAGAGGACAACCTTTGCTAACATCAACAAGAAGAAGTCATATCCGACTATCTCCAAGCCGAAACCATGGCCAACCTACTCATTACATGAAGAGCCGATGGATCCTAACATCGACAAGATGAAGCAATTCGACCAAGATCAAGATCATAGTTCCTCCTGAGCTAAGCAACGAAAGCAAGGAACAAATCCAAGAAATGATAATGCATACTAAGGAAGTTCTTCTTCATGCAAAAGTTTTTGAAACTTTTGCAAAAGGACAACTTGTCATTGAAGCTGGAGCAGACTATCAAGATAGCAAAGGAGCCGAAGGAGCATTGATTCCCGAAGCTGACCTTCTCAAGCCTAACTTGGCCACCACCGTCTGAGCCAACGACGTTAAACAAGTGCACTTCTTGGGAGGCAACCCAAGCTAAGTAAGTATTTATTATTAGAATTTCTTTTCTTTTACTTTTAATATTTTTGCATTTTAGTTTCAGGTTTAAAATATATATATATATATATATATATATATATATAGAAAATAGAAAAACCAAAAAGAAGGAATAAGAAGTCCCAATGGATTGTCTACACAACTATGTCTAGTGGCAAGTACCACCTACTGACCGGCCACCTCCAATGTGAACGAAGCATGCCGAAGGCGACGGATCATCACCATCCTTGAGTGATTGATGCAGAGAGTCCCCACCAGCCATACAAGCCGTAGCCAATGCCATGTCCCATGTACCGCATAGGATGTACCACATACGTGTACCACATCCAACGTTAGCTGCTAATGTTTGTGACCGTACCTGCTGCTGACCGCGACCGATCATCCGTGTGCCGCGAGACAAATTCTAAACCACCACCATCCTCACCACCTACCATCACCATTCTTTTACTTAGGTATGTTTTAGTTACTTTTATTTTCTCATTTTTATTGATGGTTTTAGGTTTTTGTTTCAAGGAGAATGCTTTTAGAGATATATCAAACACAGTTTGAATGAACTTAGCTTAGTTCAAACTCGATGTCAAGCAACCCAAGGAAGTATAAACGGTTAGTCACCACACTTTCATTCCACAGCCAACTTCTAGACAATTTTTGGGCAACCATAAAACGTCTAAGAGTCGACACACATCATTCCATCAAGGTGACATTGTTCTTAAACCCTACACTTTTCCTTATGATTTTTAATCCTCATCTCTTTCTTTTTTCCCACCGAGGATGGTGTGATTTAACTCTGGGGGGAAGGATGTTCCATCCTATACTAATGCTACTTTCTATTTTGTTGACTTGA
>NC_025693.1:24730964-24767010 GCF_000633955.1 Camelina sativa
ACATCATTCCATCAAGGTGACATTGTTCTTAAACCCTACACTTTTCCTTATGATTTTTAATCCTCATCTCTTTCTTTTTTCCCACCGAGGATGGTGTGATTTAACTCTTGGGGGAAGGATGTTCCATCCTATACTAATGCTACTTTCTATTTTGTTGACTTGAGACCTTTTTCCACTTTTTACATCAATAATCTTGACATTTTATCGAGTCACATTTTTTTATTGAGTCAAAACTAGTAGGGGATTATGATCTTATTCTAACGGTTTATTTGATTTGGATTAACACTCTTATGACTCTTGATTATGCTTGACAACAGAACCAAAGTTTGGAAAGACTGTGAGCCGACTCAACAATCCCCCAAGTCCCTATTTGATGGATATTCAGATGATCTAACGTTGTCTCTAAATTTTTATAGGACCTAAACCGGACTTAATTTTCAAGCCCTGGGAATTGGTATACATTGGACTAGATCTCTACATTCAAGCCACACAAGACATTGCACTTCTTCAAAAGTATGTTTCCCTCTCTCTTTCCTTCAATACTAAAAAAAAAAAAAAAAGAGAAGAAAATAAATTAAAAAAAGAGAATAAAAGATGAGATGATTTGATCAGTTTAGAGAGGTAGGTAAATTACATGTGACCTCATTATTCTACTCTTAAGTCAAATGATCACACAAAGCTTAGAAGCGAGAGGTAGGTAAATTACCGATGACCCCAGTATTCTCCTACACCTTTGATTAAAAAAAAAAAAGAAGTGAGAAAAGGGAGAGGAAAGGAATCATATAAGAAAGTCTTGGCTTGAAGAGAGTCTGCAAGCCATTGATCGATTTTCCTATTATAAGATTCACTTTTTATTATTGCTTAATCTATGTAAAGAGATGACAATAGAAATTCTGGAGACTCTAAAGAATTGTGGGATCAAAGAGCGTTGATGGCTCTCATGGTGGATTACAAATGGAAGTTCTTAATGTCAAGGCGAAGAAGAGTGCAAAGACAATATCCCCGAATATAAGTGATTCCCATTATTTTCAAAACCACTTTTCCATGATTTATTCTGATTATTTGTTGAGGACAAGCAAAGTCTAAGTCTGGGGGAGTTGATAACATCATTATTTTACTCATATTAGCTATAGTTTTCATATGCATTTAGGAATGAGTTTGACAAGATTTCAGGTATAAAAGGTCTATTATCAAGTATTTCAGATTTCAACAAGGTTTTACAGGTTTTATAGCAATTTGGACCAAAAGGGAAGGAAAATACGTTTTAGGAAAGTTTCAGAGCTTTATAGTACGGGTAACTTATGAAGAGCTTCCAGAACTCAAAATATATCATTCTTGGTGACTATGGAAATCTGGAAGAGTCATCTTTCTCCTCGAAGTAAAACCAAGTCAATCCATCCAGCCATCCGAAAGTTATGACTATTTTATCGAGACGTGTTATAAAACGACGTAAGAAGAACCGACATACCGATGGGCTTTTATCCAAGGCCTGACCAGCGACCATCACTGCGGCCTAGTCCAAGCCTCCTCCATGGTCCATAAGCCTATTTCTCCGCCCCTTGTCCAGCACTTAAGAAGAGAAGACATTTCTACCCTTACAAAACCCTAACCCTAAACAAAACCCTATAAATACTCTTAAGACCTAGGGTTTTGAGGTGTGCTTCCTTTGTGCCTCTAAGTTCTTCATCCACGCCACCAGCAGCCGACCTAGAGACGATCAGAGACTCCTTTACTGCCATTGAAGCTCGTTCTCTCTCACCTCCTCTTAGAAGCCATTGCCGAAGACACCAAATCTCTACTCTTCTTTATTTCTTTCATACTACTTTGCTTTTGGGATCAAGTTACTTTTGTGACAAATAGAGAAGTTTACTTTGAACCCCCTTTTGTTTACTGATTCGTTTTTGATGCTGTTCCATATAATATCAATGTCGTTTCTTAGCATCATGAGCGAGTAGTTTTATTTGTTGGGTTCTATGGGGTGATTCAAGGGAAAATCATGGTTCACTTCAATTAGGTTGTTAGATCTTATTTTCGGTTTTATATTAGAGTTCTTTTAATACATCTTTATCTTAATGCTTATGCTTGAATTGATCACCAAGTATTGATCTAGAGAAGGGAGCGCTAACCACGTTATCCTACTTCTCCGAACTAGTGTTATACCGAAACCTTGCTCGCAACCTGAATGTATCAAACTTGTTTAACTAGCTGGTTGACATGGGTCGTTGCCTGTGAAAGTTGAGTAACTGAGCATGAAGACTTTAGACTTTCATTCTATGAGAATAGCTTGTTAGTTCATTAGTATTTCGTAGTTGAGAACCTAGACCGGAAATTAGTATTTACTTGTTCGATCTTACACTTAATATTGCTTAGAACCATGAAAACCCTAAGATGACTCCCAAAACACCCAACGCCTTAGTCTTATAGTTTTAAACCGTTTTATTTTATTTGCAATAGTTATTAGGAAAACCAAAACCCCAATCTCTTCTTTAATCTTTGTAACAACCCGTCCCGTGGACCCCACTAGCCTCATTGGTGGCAACTTGTCCTGTGGGAAGGGTGTTAAAGAGTGGGGACCAAGGTTCGAGGAACGCCTGGCGCACACATAACCTACTGGTGGATTAGGATATCCACAATGATGGGTTAGGATCGATGCCCTGCAGAGCCAGCTTGGGGTATGTTGAGCCGGCTAGCGGGGGGCTAGTAGGGTCCACGGACGGTCCATTGGGGCAGCTAGCGGGAGGCTAGTAGGGTCCGCGGGACAGGTTGTCACATCAATTGGTGGCAACTTATCCTGTGGGAAGGTTGTTAAAGGGTGAGGACCAGGGTTCGAGGAACGCCTGGCGCACCAATAACCTACTGGTGGATTTGGATATCCACAATGATGGGTTAGGATCGATGCCCTGCAGGGCCAGCTTGGAGTCCATTGGGACGGCTAGTGGGGGCTAGCAGGGTCCACAGACAGTCCGTTGTGGGCTAGCAGTGAGGTTAGTGGGGTCCACGGGACGGGTTATTACAGTGTTAGCCATAGTTCTTTCTCTTATAATTCAATTTGTGTTTGCTATTACTCTCTGTGGGATCGATCCTAAAATACTATATTGATTAACTGTACACTTTCAGTCATTGTGTAGTCTTTTCAGGTAAAAGATTTGGAGTGAAATTCTACACACATCAATTAGCTCACCAGACAATTTACCACTCAACACATGATGGGACCAGAGATCGACTTCTAGCTACAAACTGAGACACCGACTCAAGTACTAGCTAGAACACGCACTCAATTTTATGTCTAACCACACTAGAATTAAGCACACACCACACATAAAGCAAGCTAGTACACGCACTCAATTTTATGTCTAACCACACTAGAATTAAGCACACACCACACATAAAGCAAGCAAGAAAACAAGCACACAAGCAAGTAGTCAAGCAAGCAACCACATACAATCAATCAATCACACAATTACACAAAACTTAAGATGCAAGGGAAAATGCACATGCAACTTAAGTTAACTACACATGCATGCAATCCTAACATGCACCCAACCCCAAATTAAGTTTAGGTTAATTTCCACATTTAATTTTAACACTTCTTTCCACTTTCACACATGCATGCGGCTCTTTCCTTCCTGGAGATCCTCGCATGACTTACAATGAAAAATGATTCACCATGCCCGATCTCACATCAAGCCCATGGGAACATTTTTCTCAAGTTTTGGGGCCCTCATGCAGCTCTTTCCATCCCGGAGATTCTCGCATGGCCTCACCAAAACAGTCTATCCCGTAGACTGGTCTCACATCCAAACTCATGAGGAACTACACTCAATTTTGGGGATTTTATGTGGCTCTTTCCATCCCAGAGATTCTCACATGGCCTTACCAAAATTTCTCCCTCTCATGAATCAATTTCTCACCCAGTTTACGAGGGATTAACCACCTCAACCACTCATGCAAAAATTAAAATAATTAATTTTAATTGTGCATGTCTCTTCTGTACCCTCAAACTAAATATGCAAGGTATTTCACACTTACAGTTAGTTTTTAAAATTATTTTCCTCTATTTTAAAATTCTCAAAACCCAAAAAATTAAGCATGCAAGGCATTTCACACTTGCAGCTAATTTTTTAAAATATCATTCTTCCCCAAGTATGCATAAACCCCTTCAAATCTAGCATGCAAAGTATTTCACACTTGCAACTAGTTTGAGAAAATGCAAATCTACCCCAAGTTTGCATAAAAACCCCAAATATCCCTCTTGTCTACATGCAATCATCTAGATCTACATGCAACAAAGAAAAAAAATCAACCACTCATCAAGGCCGATGCAAGAGCTAGAGAGCTAATGCACCTCCTTAAGCAAGATTCCCAACTTGCTCTTCACAAAATTAAACCACAACTCACTACACATCTACAACCAAAGCCTCAACTCACCTTAGCTTGTAGATCTCGGCCGATTGAGCTTCACCACACCACACCACGCCGATCTGACAGTACTTCCTCTTGCTCCAACTCCTCTCATCTTCAAGATTTTCTCTCTAAAAGTTTGAGAGAAAATTTAGGCTAAGTTTCTTCGTCTAGAGAGAGATTTGGTCGCAAATGAGAGGGTGAAGGGGTATTTACAGCCCTCTCTCTCGTTCTCTTGGCTGGGCAGGTGGCGAGACTTGAGTGACAAACGTCACAAATTCTGCATGTAATTAATACACACTCTCACTCACGCGCGCGTGCATCTCACTCTCTGGCGGAGATCACATAATTGTGCGACACGTGGCGCTTCACTCGCATGCAGAGAGACCTTTCCACTTCCGCGTCCGTCTGCATCTCTCTTGCGTCCCAAGCTCCCGCACTTATCTGCAAATTCAAAGCCGTGCGTTTGCGGTTTATTTCCTCGTCCATCCCCGATCATCTCGACCGTGACTTCCAATTTTGCCACGTCCAACTCCAGACCTTCCATCCGTGACTCAGACCACTCTGGTCCGTCTCGGTACCTCCCGTTTGTGACTTCGACCACTCCGGTATTACGGTTGGTAAACGTCCATCTCTCCATTCCCACGGCCAATTCCTTCTTGAACCATCTTTTGGACTTGGTAACTTCTCCTACAAGTTACTCGTTCGATCTTCGAGATTTTCTTTTGTATGTCTCTCTGAGGTATCCTACGTCCTTTCGGACACATCTTCTCCGTCCTGTCCGTACTTCTTGTTACAGGTCATTACAAGTACCATCTATCTTATCTACAACTAACGAGTCAATGCCTTTCCAAGCTTATTGTAAATCAGCTCAAATGATTGGCAGTAGCCACACCAAGGAGCATATATCTATGACATAATTCATGCATTTAGGTATATATATATATGTAAGCAAATATTATAGTTTCTTACTTGGTTTATTTTGCTGACGTGGAAGGCGATTGAAATGCGATTAGGATTTCTTACTTGGTTTTCACGTTTGATGCTACAGGCGGATCAGCCACCTCGGAATGCCGCGATCTGTCCATCGGAGATGGCATTGGTCACATCGCTGGCTGTTGAGGGGAGTCCAGGTAGTTATGTACAAGGGTTCTCGGCAGAGTTAGGTCAACACATTGGGGATGCGGTCAATAGAGATGCTCGGAGTTCTGAGAGACGTATCCCTGCTCATTCGCTCTTGACTTCGGTATCGAGGGATAAAAAAATATGGTTAAAGGCGGTGCAGAAACATACCTTCACGAAACAAGATTTTGTTATCTCTGAAGTAGATGGTAAGCAGCGGGTGGTGGTTCCTACGAATGTTTTTGTTGATGCAAAACCATTGTGGGAGGATTTTTTGATTGGCAAGTTTCTTAATACCAAAGCACTGCATGTGGGAAAAATCCACATGATCGTTAACAAGATTTGGAGATAAATCATTTCTTATTGATGTTTTAGCTGTCAATGACACAACCGACAAGTTTCGAATTTCTAAATGGACACGTTTAGGCACATAATTTTGAACAGAGGTATGTGGAATATTGTGGGTGTCCCAATGCTTATCTCTAAATGGACATCTTTTGCAGAGGAGGCTCAACCAGCAATGACATATGTTCTTTTATGGGTTGTATTGAATAATGTGCCGCCCTCTATGTTTACAAACAAGGGGCTGCAGTTTTATCTAGTGTTGTTGGTAATCAACTCAGATTACATTCAGAAACAGAGGCATGTGTTAGTTTTGAGGAAGCTCAAATTATTGTGGAAGCAGATCTCACAAAGACTTTACCTGCGGAGTTTCACTTGGCATGGGAAGAGGAGGGGGATTTAGATGTTGTGGTCAATTACTCATATCCTTGGCTACCTCTTCACTGCAGTAACTATAAAAATTGGGGACATCTGTCGTCAGCTTGCCTTGCCGTAAGTACAAGCAGTGAACCAATCTCTTCTAGTAGCCATCCTACAACAGAGCAGGAAATTGGGAAAGTGGACATTGGTCAAGCAGTTGGTGCTCTTCCGGGGGAGACTGAACAACAACCTAAAATGGATGCACTGGTGAAAGCTGTTGGTGATTCTGCATTTGAGGTAAAGAGCGAGTATGAATGGATTACACCGCAAAAAACTGGGAACAAGCCTATATATAGTTCAAGTAAGATGAAAGCTCCGCTGCAATTTGGTGAGGTATCTCTACTATCAAACTCTTATTTTGTCCTTAGTGGGAAAGGAGAAGATGATGTAGTGGAAACTGCAGAACATGAGACTGAGGAGGATGAGCTCACAAATGTGCTTGGCAAAGCTCACAATCAAGACAATATGGACGTCGCTTTGGATCCTACCAAAGCGTCTGTAAATGAGACATTGATTGGCAAAAAAGGTCGAGGAGTGAAAGTGAGTATACCACTACATGAATCCATTCTGCGAGCCTCAAAGGACTCCCATAAGTATGTTTCCAACCCTACTCCTCAGCCTATACGAGATCAGAGTAGAAAACCCTCCCAATTTTAACTTATGTCAAACTTCTTTTGGAATGTTTGTGTTTTAACAAAACACTTAAACATTATGTAGTTCGAGATTGGATTAAGCAAGGTAGTTTCCAATTTGGTTGTTTATTGGAAACAATGGTCAAAGAAAGCATTGCAACTAGTATAATTGGATCGGTTTTTTCATATTGGTCTTACTTAACAAATTATTCTTTCAATGGCAAGGACGGCTTTGGGTTTTGTGGAGTACAAGTGTTCGTCTAACACCTTGTTATAAAAGTGGACAAGTAGTTATTTGTTCTGTTTTGATGGAAGGCGCTGATAATGAGTTTTTTGTTAATGCGGCTAATAATGTGGAAGAAAGGAGGTGTTGTGGGAGGATTTAGGAATTATCATGACTCGCCATTGTTTTGCAACAAACCATGGATGGTTTGTGAAGACTTTAATGAGATTCTGATAGGGGAAGAGCATTCACTCTATGACGTACAACCTACTGTGTCTCAGGCAATGTGTGATTTTCAAGAGGCAGTGCAGTACTACTCTCTTAGTGATATGCAGTCTCATGGGCCTCTCTATACATGGTGTAACAAACGAGACTTTGGTCTCATCTAAAAGAACTTGACATGGTTCTAGTAAATGATTCTTGGCTTTCTGAGTATCAACAGTCATATGAAGTGTTTGAGGCTGGAGGGTGCTCAGATCACCTAAGATGTCGTATCAAATTTGGTGGTGACAAACCTAGACTGCGTAAACCTTTTAAATTCTCAAACGCTTTGGCTGTAGATGCAAGTTTTATGCCAATGGTAAAAGATTACTGGGACAATACTGAGCACTTGTACAATTCAACCTCAGCGATGTTCCGGTTCTCCAAGAAGTTGAAAGCTCTAAAACCAAAAATCAAACAGTTTAGTAGAGAGAAACTTGGTGATTTGGAAAAGAAGGCTAAAGAAGCATTTGCGCATCTATGCACATGTCAGGTTGAGACTTTGCAAAATTCCTACAGAAGGGGAGCTGAGAAGTGAATCAGCAGCTTACAGCCGATGGTTGTTTGTCTCAGGGTTGGAGGAAAGATATTTGAAGCAAAAATCCAAACTGCACTGGTTAAAGGTCGGCGATGGTAATAATAAGGTTTTTCACCGAGCTGCTAAGGTTCATGAAGTTAGAAATGTGATTAAAGAAATACACTGTCCTGATGGGACAATAGCAGACACGCAAGAGGCAGAGAGATTCTTTCGTGAGTTTCTTGGCCATAAGCTCCCAAACTATCACAAAATAGGAGAGGAGGAGTTGTCTGAGTTGTTAGGCTATCGTTGTTTTGAACTAGATCGAGCACTGTTGGAAAAGGAAGTGACAAAGGAGAAGATAAAAGATGTATTACTCTCTATGCCAAAGGACAAGAGTCCAGAGCTTGATGGATATACAGTGGAATTTCTCCAGGAGACATGGTCCATAATAAAATCTAATTTTGTAAACTAAATTCAATCCTTTTTTATGTTTGGGTTCCTACCTAAGGAAATCAACACCATCATACTAGCGCTTATACCGAAGAAGAAAGAGGTAAACATAGATGAAATATTATAGGTCAATATCATGTTGTAATGTGATATATAAGGTAATCTCCAAGGTTATTGCCAATCAACTTAAACGGCTCCTTCCAAAACTTGTTTCTCCAAACCAATCTGCTTTCGTCAAGGATCGTCTTCTGATGCAAAATATTATCTTGGCGTCGTAGATCATAGCAGACTATCATAAGGATACAATGTCTCCCAAATGTGTGTATCCCTAAAGCAGAAGGAGGTTTAGGGCTATGTTCATTAACAGAAGTTAACAAGGTAAGTTGTTTGAAACTCATCTGGCGAATACTAGCATCAAACTCATTATGGGTTACATGACTTCGAATTTATCTGCTAAAAAGGGTTCTTTTTGGTCCATTGAAGATAATACAACCTCAGGCTCATGGATGTGGAGAAAATTACTCAAAAACTGCTCAATTGCTTCATGGTTTGTTCGGTATGAGATAAAGAATGGGTAGAATGTGTCTTTCTAGCAAGATAATTGATCACAGCTTTGTTGTTTGATAGATGTAGCAGAACCGAGAGGTTGTATAGACATGGGAAGTGGTTTACATGTCATTGTGGCTGAAGCACTCTCTCACCGGAGAAGAAGGCATATAGTTGATTATCTGAACCAAATTGAGACAGTTCTAGAGGATGTTTGTACTGGTGGACTGGTGGAGCATGTAGTTCTTTCAAAAGGTACAAGGGATCGTTTTAAAGCAAAATTCAACACAAAGGATACATGGGAGTACATTTGGCTGCTTGGAGAGAGAAAGACGTGGTATGATGGTGTCTAGTTCTCTCAAGCCAAGACAAAGTTCTCTTTTATTGTTTGGTTAACAATACTCAATCGCTTGACAACCGAAGATTGAGTGCTGCACTGGAACGTGAGGATTGATGCGTCTTCCTATTAATGCAGTGCGCCACAAGAAACGCGTAACCATCTCTTCTTCACATGTTCTTTTTCGACAGAAGTGTGGACTGGCCTCATATCAAAGCTTCTTGCAATTAAGTTTTCCACATATTGGGACACTAATCTGACCCTTCTCACGGACAAATCTTTGGGTAACACTGCTCTGTTTTTGGTACGCTATGCTTTTCAGACTTCACTTCATTCTCTTTCGAAAGAGAGGAACAATCAAAGACATGGGGAACCGCCAGCACCCACTCTGTTCATCAAACGACCCGATAGGCAAATTTGGAACAGGCTGCTTTCGTTTCAAGGTAAAGGCAGATTCGCTGGATATATGAAAATGTGGCTAGCAACGCGTTAAGTAAACTTGTTTAACATTCTCTTAGATTTCTTAGCATAAAGTTTCAAGATCATTTTTAAACACTTAACTATAAGTTGTACTTGATGTAAAAATGTTTTTCGAATAAATTTTACATTTTATTAATATATATGAGGTTTTTACAAATTAAAAGATTATTACCTCGAGAAAAATATCTTTCGACTCATCAAGAACAATCTCATCAAAATTATTTCCCACAATGATCTTAACATCACTGTCATTCTGCGTTTCTTTCTAGATATATAACGAAAATGAAGGGATTCAGCGGGCAATATAAATTTTATTCTCTTTCGTTTTTCTAATTTTGAAATTTTAAAGAAAGAAAAAATGAGGACGGGGCAGGAAAGAAAAAACATTAATTAAAGACTTCAATGCTCAATTTTATGATTCAATTCAAAGTCCTTCCTTAATTTTTTTTCATGATTAATAGGCACACACAATACGGCGAGCCAACTTGCCTAATTTCAAAAGAGACAGATGATTTTTTTTTTTTTGGTAGGAGACCGGGCGGCAAGAGCCCCCCCACGGTGATTTATTCAAAACTTAAAAAGAAAAAATTACAAACAGACTCTTCGTGGCCGTGAAAGACCCCGAAAATCATCGTCTAACAAAGGAAACATAAAAGCTGGAGCTGAAGCAAAAGTATGAAGACCTAAGGGTAAAGAAAACGCATAGCTTGCTAATCTATCGGCAGGACAATTAGCTTCCCTATACACATGAGAGATCCGAACATTCCAGTCCTTTGAGATAAAGCCATGGCACATACGTACCAGGAAAGATAGCGGATGATACTCGCTTATCCCTGTCTTGAGAAACCCCACAACCATTTCTGAGTCCAATCCAAATCTACCAGAACTGCCCGCTGCTCCCAAGCCAAGCACAAACCATAGTACACACCCCACAATTCCGCTAAGGGAGCTGAACACATACCAATATTAAGCGCAAAACCACCCCTCCAAGCACTAGTCGCATCACGCAAAACACCTCCTGCAGTAGCTGGACCAGGATTACCACGAGAGGTGCCATCCATATTTACTTTCAACCAACCAGGTTCTGGGAAATGCCAACAAATCATGCACTCCACTCTAGCTTTCCTCACCCTCCCTTCTTCACAGACCCGATTAGCATTCACCACCTCTCGAGCCAGATCCTGCAAGAATTGGACTTTATCCCTGCATTTACCTGTTTCACCAAAGACATTCATACAACGCCACTTCCAACCCCACCAAACAGTCATAGCAAAAGTTATCGACCAATGCAGACCATCCCTGGACTCCTCCCCATTTAAGTTCGCATATAACCATTCCAACAAGGTTTAACCAAAGAACACACTTCTCCTCTGTCTCGGGATGAGCCGCAGCCAAACACCGGACATGGCAGGGCAATCTTGCAGAACATGTAGTATAGTCTCCACTCCACCCTTACATACTGTGCAAACATCAGAATCACATTGATGACGTCTATGCCTTTCAGCGTTCACCATTAACACTTGATCCCCTACGAACCAGAGAAAAACGCGTACACGTTCCAAAACAGCAATTAGCCAAACTCGCATGAAAAACGCAGTCATGTTTGGCCGTGGAATTTCATTATGGATAATCATCTCATAGGCTGACCTTACTGTAAAAACCCCATCAATATTCCTCCCCCATGTCAGTCTATCCATCGCCCCTATGAAACTATCAACAGCTACCGCCATTAACTCCTCCCTCGTATGCACTGGTAAATGCAGAGCAATCCGATTCATATCCCAACCCCTACCATCAATCCAGAGATCCCGAACCAACACTAACTCAGAGTTAGATCCCAACTCACTTACGCAGATGTCAGCTAGCTTATTCCGCAAGAGCCATTTATCTGTCCAAAATTTAACAGTTCGCCCATCACCAATCATCCAACTATAACCATGCAGAACCACCTCTCTTAAGCTGACCCCTACACTTCTCCATGTTGAAGACCAGTTACTCTTCACTGCAGACCACGACGTGTCCTGAAGATAACCAACTTTATATTTGCTAATCACCACTTTAGCCCAAAGTTTATCTCTCTCGTTGAGTAGTCTCCAACCAATCTTAGCAATAAGAGCTGTATTCATATTCTTAGCCGCTCGAATACCCAAACCACCTTTTGATTTAGGTAAATATACTCTATCCCAAGCAACAAAATGTTGTTTTTGCTTTTCTGGTACTTCCCCACAAGAAGGAGCGTGAAGTTCTATCCAAAGTTGCTAGAACAGACTGGGGGTTGACATGGAGTGAACATGTATGGATGATAAAACTGCTTTCGTCAAAGTCAAGCGGCCTGCAAAACTGAGCACTCTACCCTTCCACCCAGCTAGTTTTGATGAAACTCTTTCCAGGACGGTACTAAAGGTCTCTTTGTTCATACGCTTATGGAGTACTGGTATACCCAAATATTTCTCCAAGTCGCGAGTAGATTGGATTCCACTCTCTGCACTGATCACTCTCCCCAACTCAGTAGACACATTGTTTGAGTAAAAGACTTTCGACTTCTCGAGGCTTACCTTTTGTCCTGAGGCTGAACAAAAAGCTTCCAACACACCACGAATCACTCGTATTTGTGCTACTGACGTCTCTGCAAACAGAATGAGGTCATCAGCAAAATAAATGGGAGAGCTGCGGTCCACCTCTCGATAAATGGATGGGTTTCCATCTCTTATTCAAAACCGAAAGATCAATCATCTGACACAACCTTTCCATGCATAGAACAAATAAATAGGGTGACAACGGATCTCCCTGACGCAGTCCTTTCTTTAGAGTGAAAGATTCAGTCTTTTCCCCATTCCATAGTAGACTCATAGATGATCCGGATACACACTGTAGAATCCATCGAACCCATGTCTCCGTAAACCCTGCTGCTAGTAGCATATCCTCAAAAAAGTCCCACCGAATTCTGTCATAAGCCTTTTCGAGGTCAAGTTTTAAGAGCATCCATCCCTTTCTCCCCTTCTTGCGTCTCATAGAGTGCACAGCCTCTTGAACCACCACAATGTTATCCGTACTCAAACGTCCTGGAATAAAGCTAGCTTGAACAGGACCTATAAGTTTAGAGATCATATTCTTTAGCCGTTCCACCAAAGTCTTAGTAATAGTCTTAAACAAGACATTACACAGGCTAATTGGTCTGAATTGACTAATCCGTTCCGGCTTCAGCACCTTCGTTATCAACACCAACAGAGCATCATTCGTTCTAGGGGGTAAGACCCTAGTTTCAAAAAACTCTAGCACAAACTTTACAACATATTCCCCCACCACATCCCAACACTGCTGATAGAAGATTGGTTGGTATCCATCTGGTCCCGGAACTTTAAAACTCCCCATGCTGCATACTGCCTTCCCGATCTCTTCCGCAGTAAACGGCTTACTCAAAATAATGCATTCTGCCTCTGTATGCCTCATAAAACCTTCACGTGGTAGCCTATCAACTACCGCATCCACATCTTTCATCGAATACAGCCTTCGGTACTACTCAATTGCTAATTGTTCCAACTCTTGAGAGTCCGACACCCAAACACCCGCGTCATTCTTCAAACATTCAATTCGGTTTCGTCTCCGTCAAATAATTGTGAAGTCTGAAAAAGACAGATGATAATTAACTGATAATTGTAATACATTAAAGCAATCAACACACAAATTTGGCCGCAAACACTTTTTAAAACATTCTTTCAAAACACCAAAAAACAAAAATTAATGTAAAATGTTTTCTTTTCTTTGGCCATCTTTAACTTACGCTTCCCTTTGTCCTCCAACAATAACCGACGTTGTACTGCCATCACCTCAACTGCATCTTAATTTATGGATCAAGTAAAAAAACCAGTGTGTCTCCATTACGTATTAAAGAATTTATAAGAGAAGAAAATATCAGTTGCCTACTATTTTCTTTTTAGGTTTAATTAACTATTTACATCTATTTTTTGTCTTTAGATTCTATGTCAACCACAATTACCATCATTATTGGATGATTGTCTGTACTTGTGTTTTCTTTTCCATAATATTTAGCTTTTGTTATTTTTCACAAATTACTATATATGCATATAATTAATTTTGTTGGATACGAAAGTAAAATTCTACTATTTTTTGAAAACTGTAGTGGTACTTAGAGCTAAGTCTGGGCCGAAGCTGGATATCCGGCCTTTTTGATGGTATCCGAATCCGGATCCAGCTCCGGCAGATACACAATTTTATTATCCGAATCCGGATCTGTTATCCCAGATATCCGGTTAACGGTTAACCATTAAAATTTCAGCTATCCGATAGATATCCGAAATCCGGTTCTTATTATTATTTGGACTTAAAATTGAAAGCCTATTATGACTTGAGAGAAAACAAAAAGTTTTGGAGCTATTTATAGACAAGAAAGTGGAGTGCTTTTTTTATTTTCACTCGATGTGGGATAAATGACAAAGGAAGAGAGAGTGGAAAAGTCCCACATCGACCGAAGCAAAAATTATCCTTTCAACTAGGTGCTATATATATACTGTCTCTTCCTCATGTCCAGTCGTAAATATAATAATAATAGTATTTATATAGTATACTCGCGGATCCGGATATCCGGTCTGAATTATTCCTAGTATCCGGATCTGTATCCGGCTGAATATAGAAATATAATAACCGGATCCGTTTTAGTGGATATCCGGTTTTTTGAATCGGATACCGGTTTCGGATCCAGATATCCGACGGATCCGGATATTTGGTCTCAGGCCTACTTAGAGCATCTCCAACGGACCAACGGTAGGTTTTAGGAGTTTTAACTTTTAAGCTTTGATGTGGTTAAAAATAAATAAAAAATGAGAATAATAATATTTAGTAAACTATCTAAGATTTCCATTTACTTATTTTCTTAGAAGTGCTTGTTTACGACTTCTTATAAATATAGATGAAGTCCCTTTGTAAGACTCATCCAACCAATACCAATTGAGAGCTTTGGAGGTTTATCGGATTATTCCGAGGGATAGTGTTGTTCTCTTTGGGATTTGGATTTTTTATCTTGTCTTTTAAATCTTAATAAAGGTAGTGTGTTTTATTTCTGGTTCGTGATAATTGTTCTCTAACAGAGCCAGTTATAAGCTTTTCTTATCATTCACAGTCTTGCTATACATATACATATCTATATTGGTTTGGCATGAACGTTGGTGATGACTGTAATGCAGGGGAAGATGACTGTTCTCATGATCAATGATATTGATGCTTGCCAGAGCCGTGGCTATGTGTTAATGAAAGAAGCATTCGCTTCTGGCCTCTTTTTTTGAAAAAAAGTTAAAGTCCCTAATTTTCCCAAATTAGTTCAATAGTTAGACCCAATAAAAAAATATTGTATGTGGTAAAAGGAAGAGAGCAACAATGGTTCTAGAGAATCCGATGAACCCGATAAAGGAGACTTCAATTAGAAACTAAAATTAAAATAAATTAGGCTAACTAAAGAGACCCATTGTTCTCACTTCTCTGATCATCACTAAAACATTAACGTTTCCTTCCTTCTTGGTTTGTCTGGTTAAGAGTTTTGATTTCGAAAGTTTGGTTAACAATTTTGTAGCATAAAAGAGAAGGAAAAGTTATGTTTTAGAATTAAGATTTGGTTCTAAGCTTTTTTTTTTTCCAATTATGTTGGTTATTATTAAAAGAAAAAATTAAGGCCTTTTTTTGGACACCCCTTCCGGTCCATATAATCCTAGGCACCGTTCTGATGATTGCCTTGGTAGATTTGGTAAAAAGCCATATTCCAGACATGTTTTGCATTTGACAAGTTTTTGATGTGATTATTAACTCTTCCAATCACCAAATACACCAAACACCAATTACACCAATTATTTTCAAAAAAAAGTTTTCTATTAAGAACTCCTCATGTTCTACCATTGGAGAAAGGTTTTTCTTAACAACTACTCCTCATAGCTTCTTAAACATTGATAAATCCAAAATTTAATAGAAAAATATTGATAAAAACCTCTCATGGGGTTTTACCATTGGAGATGGTCTTACGTTACATTACCGAGGGTCGATGACGGAAGTGGTAACCTGGTTTACCGTCCAGGATTCATCGGTTGGCATTGATCTTAACGAAGAACCCATCTCATATGACTTTTTCCGAACGTAGTAACCACAATAACCGGACGGTTTAGGCTGAGGAATCGCTGCCTCGCTTCCGAGCATCATCACGACTGATGACATCTCTGGTCTGTCATATGCATTCTCTTGAACACACAAGAGACCTATTTGTAGGCATCTTTTAACTTCGTCTAGTGACGCTGCGGGTGGTGATGATGATGATGATAAATCTACGATGAGTGGATCTATTGTCTCTAGCCAGTTTCCTTCTTCCCAGTTTCTCCATACCTGTTCACGAAATGAAGACTTAAAAAATAGTATATATTTGACAATGAAAAGAAAAAAAAAAGTCAAAAAGTTTGAGCTTACGCAGCTGAGAAGACTAGTGTCTCCATTCAAATTAGTGAATCCCTTATTCCGCCTGCCACTTAATAACTCAAGCACTAAGACCCCAAAGCTGAAAACATCTGATTTTATTGAAAATAATCCTCCCCTCCTGTATTCTGGGGCCATGTACCCGCTGGATAACCAAAACCAAAATCAAAAGTTGATGATTATTCTTCCAACTTTTTATTTAGGGTGGTTTAAAATTAACAAAACTCATTGAAACTTTTGGAATAATTAAATGATGATGCATGCATGTTTTAATTTTGTTTACTTACACAGTTCCAACCACCTTCCTTGTGTTAGCTTCAGTCTCGTTTCTTGAAATGATCCGGGCCAACCCAAAATCCGAAATCTTCGGAATCATATCTTTATCAAGCAAGATATTGCTAGCTTTCAAATCTCGGTGGATGATCCTATACCGTGAATCTTGGTGAAGGTATTGGATACCTCGAGCAATACCTTTAGTAATTGCAAATCTCTGCTGCCAGCTCAGCTTAGTAGAGGAGCTTCCGGTTTTGTCTACGCATTGATCACAAGTGGGGTACTGGATTTGCTTAGTTTTTGCCCAAAGATATTCAACTTTAAGAATTAAAACGTGAAACAGGTGACACTAACCGAATAAATAAAAATCAAGGCTTTGATTTTCCAAGTATTCATAGATCAATATCTTCTCGTCCCTCTCAACGCAAAATCCGAGAAGTCGTACTAGGTTAATGTGCTGAAGCTTCGCGATCAGACTCACCTCGGTCTTGAACTCATTGGTCCCCTGATTAGACGTCTCTGATAGTCTTTTGACGGCAATAAGTGTTCCGTTAGGTAGCCTCCCCTGCTATCACGCACATTATAAGTTACAAAACCTTTGATCTTTAGATATACTTATTTAACGGCCGACTTTTCCTTTTGTTGTTCTTGATGATTTTATTAATATATAAAAAGACTGAGTATCCGTTTAACTCTTACCATGTATATTATTTCTGACATTTACATTGTTACATTAAAATTTGTCAATTTATATATTTTTGGATTGCTACATATATACAATAATAAAATAAAATAAGATTGTATATTCCCGGTTTTTCGCATTTTACTCTTTTTCTTAATATAAATTTGATAAAATAATATAGTTACATTATATTTTAGGCATAATTTCCAAAATTTTAATGTTTAAGAACATGATCCTACTTTTACATTGAGCCGCCCATCGGCCCATGTATTCACTTTTCATATATTTATATTTATGTCAATGCTGTAATATTTCCAAAGGTAAAACAGAGGATGAGTCTTTTATACATGATATGCTAAGTGCGGTGAGAGGATGAGTCTTTTATACATGATATTAAGTGCGGTGTGTGGAAAGATTTCAAATTATTCAACTTTTGACAGAAATTTATAATTAATTACTGGTATCTATCTATACGTTTTGTTTTGTTTTTTGAAAAAATATATGTTTTGTTTATGATTTATCCATGCAGTATATTATTTTATAATTTTGATGTCGGTGTTTCTTTCCTAACAAACTATTTTTACATGTCATAAAGAAAGAAAGAAAGAGGAGCTCTGGATTTTCAGTCTGTGGATTCTCGTGATTATGGGTATTTTCCTCAGCAACGTTTTGGTGGTAATAGTTCTCACGGTAATGGTCCTCACCGCTCTCGTCAACAAAAGCGCCTACATGGTCAGGCTTGGGGTCAGAAGAGGAGTTTTGGAGAAGTTGCTGGTCGTGAAGATGGTTCTAGTCGAAGTCCGCAAATAGGGCTTGGGGAAGCTTCGGGTAAGGCTCCTGGTTTTATTTTAAACCGAAAGGGTGCTGGTCCGGCTTGGCCCAAACCTCTTTTTAGGGTTAAACAGGCGGCTGTTGTGGAGCATGGTTCGCTGCGGATGGATAATATTCTAGGGGATTCCAGTTCTAGTGATCCACAAGCGGTCAAGGAAGTGGAGGGAAGTTCTCTTAAGGGCGATGAGGGGGCTTCATTGGCTATGGACTTTGAGGTCGATAACGATGATTTGCTTGAAGATGGTGAGTTTGACGATTTGGGTAAGTCTGATCATAATGTGGTCCAGGAGGGAACGGTTTCTCCAACTCAGGGCATAGTGGATACTACGGATCAAGGTTCTGAGGCTCATGTTGAGCAAGGTATTGATTCCCAGGGTGTTTATGGTAATGATCCGCAAGGTAATTCTTCTCCTTCTGTATCGGTTGAGCTAGCTGTGGGGGTTGTTAATAAAGCTATGGCAGAATTTTCTATAGTTGCGTCAGGTGATCACAAAAGGAAGAACTTTAATAATTATGCTAGGAAGAGTGTTAGTGGTTCTAGGATACCTAATTTGGTTTCAGCTTCTCCTGCGAAACGTTTACTTGCTAAGGCTTTGTCTAAACCTGCAGGTGAAGGGAATAAACAGAGATTAGTGGGGAAACAAGGTAACAATACAGTTGGCGGCAAACCTTCAGATGGGGGACGTCAAGGAAAAAAAGGGATGGGGGCTCTCCCGAAACCGCCGGCTAGAACGTGAAGATTCTGAGTTGGAACTGTCAGGGCATAAGGGTGGATCTGACAGAAGGATATTTGGGAGATTTGTGGAAGCAGCATCGGCCAGATATTTTATTTTTATCAGAAACTAAAAAGTGCTTTTCTTATTTACAAAAATTTCAAAAAAAGTTTGGTTATAATAATTTGTATACTGTTGACCCCCATGGATCTAGTGGTGGGTTAGCTTTATTTTTCAAGGATGAAATAAAACTTTCTATTTTATATGATAGCAATCGAATTATTGATGCTCAAGCTTCCTTTGGTCAACAATTGGTTTACTTGGCTTTCGTTTATGGGGATCCAATTCCGCAAAATTGGGTAAAGGTGTGGGAGAAGCTAATGGATATTGGGTCTTTCCGGATAGATCCTTGGTTTTTGATTGGTGATTTTAATGAACTGGTTGGGAATCACGAGAAAAAAGGTGGGGCTTTACGGCCTGCTTCCTCTTTTGTGCCTTTTCAAACAATGATTCGGCACTGTGGTATGCTTGAATTCCCGTGTTATGGAGAACAGTTATCTTGGAGAGGTAATCGTTGTAATAATCAGGTGGTTCGGTGCCGTTTAGATCGTGCCTTAGGAAATGAAGATTGGCATTGTTTTTTCCCAAACTCGAGGGATGATTATTTGGAGATGGTTGGGTCTGATCATTGTCCTATTTTGGCTACTTGTCTGAAAACAGCCCCTCGCCGGTTTAGGCAGTTTCGGTTTGATAAACGCTGGTTGGGGAAGGATGGACTTTTAGGGGCGGTAGAGTCCGGTTGGGTGCGTACAAATAGATTTCGGGTCCCGGCTTTTGTGGATAAAATTAGGAATTGTCGAAACTCGATTTCGTGGTGGCGAAAAAATAATGTGGCTTCGGGTCCGTCCCTTATCTCTTCACTTAAGGCTGCCTTGCAGGAGGCAAAGATGGATGATTTGATTTCTCAGGATGAGATTCGGGACATTGAGAGAAAACTAAAAGAGGCTTATCGGGATGAGGAGTTGTACTGGCAACAGAAGAGCAGGAAATTCTGGTTGCGGGTGGGGGATAAGAATACAAAATATTTCCATGCTTCAACTAAGCAGAGGAGGGTTCGGAATAAGATTGTTGGGTTATTTGGTCCGGATAATGTCTGGGATGAGTCACCTTTGGGAATGGAGACTATAGCTTCCAAATATTTTGAGGATTTGTTTAAACGATCTGATGTAAGTGGTATTTCAGATATACTACAAGAGATCTCACCTATCATTACAGATGCTATGAACCAAAGTCTAACAAGGGAAGTTACGGAGGCGGAGGTTCGGAGAGCTTTATTTGCTATGCATCCGGAGAAATCTCCAGGCCCTGATGGTATGACGGCTTTATTTTTTCAACGATTCTGGCCTTCTTTAAAAGGAGATTTGGTGGCCTTGGTTAAAAACTTTTTCAGGACGGGTGGTTTTGATCCTCGCCTCAATGAGACAAATATCTGTCTCATTCCTAAGGTGGATCAACCACAACGTATGACGGAATTTCGGCCTATCAGTCTTTGTAATGTGAGCTATAAGATTATTTCGAAAGTTTTATGTTTTCGGCTGAAGCGGTTTTTACCGTCGTTGGTCTCAGAGACACAATCGGCCTTTGTGTCGGGCCGGTTGATAACTGATAATATTCTCGTGGCCCAGGAAATGTTTCACGGGTTAAATACTAATCCACGCTGCAAGTCGGAGTTTTTGGCTTTTAAAACTGATATGAGTAAAGCGTATGACCGGGTTGAATGGGATTTTTTGGAAGCGGTGATGATTAAATTAGGTTTTGATAGGCGGTGGATTTCATGGATTATGTGGTGTGTTTCTTCGGTGTCGTATCAAGTGCTCCTAAATGGGCAACCTCGGGGATCCATTTTACCAAAGAGGGGTTTACGTCAGGGTGATCCTCTTTCTCCCTATTTGTTTATTCTTTGTACAGAGGTCTTGATTGCGAATATTAAAAAGGCGGAACGGGAGAAGAGACTTACAGGAATTTCAATTGCTCGGGATTGTCCCTCGATCTCACATCTTTTGTTTGCGGATGATAGTCTGTTCTTTTGTAAGGCAGAGGAGTCTGAATGTAAAGTGGTGATGGATATTATAGGTAACTATGGGAAAGCCTCGGGTCAAGAGGTAAACTTAGAGAAATCGTCCATCATGTTTGGTAAGAAAGTGCCGTCTGATGTAAGGTCTCGGATTAAATCAGTAATGGGTATCTCTAGAGAGGGTGGAATGGGTTCTTATTTGGGTATTCCTGAGAATCTACAGGGTTCGAAGACGGAAGATTTCAGATATGTTAATGATCGCTTAGAGGATCGAGTTAATGGCTGGTCGGCGAAGATTCTATCAAAAGGAGGTAAAGAGATTATGATAAAATCAGTTGCGTTAGCTCTTCCGACACATGTCATGTCATGTTATAAATTGACTCAGGAGTTAACGTCCAGTCTTACGAGTGCTATTTCAAAATTCTGGTGGAAGTCTAATGATAAGGCCAGAGGTATGCATTGGGTAGCTTGGGATAAACTGTGTAAGGATAAATGTGATGGGGGCTTGGGTTTCCGTGCTCTGGAAGAATTTAATGATGCAATGCTGGCTAAGCAGTATTGGAGGCTGATCCATTATCCGAATTCGTTGATGGCTCGGGTGATGCGCGGTCGTTATTTCAGGAGAAAACATCCTTTATTGGCGACTAAACCTTACTCTCCATCCTTTGCATGGAGGAGCATTTTCTCGACAAAGGGATTAGTGGAAAGAGGGGCAAGGTGGCTCTTAGGGTCGGGTGTAACATTTCGGTTTGGCGAGATCCGTGGATCCCGGATCATCAGCCAAGACCGGCGAATGGCAGGGGGAGAGTGCTTCATCCTACCCTGATGGTAAATCACCTAATTAATCCCCTAACATTGGATTGGCACTTGCCTATTTTGGAAGAGTTTTTGGATCCAGCAGACATTCAGCTTGTACGGAGTCTGACGGTCAGTAAGGTATCGACTCCGGACAGGGTGATTTGGCACTACACTAAGTCCGGTAAGTATTCAGTAAAATCTGGTTATAGACTAGCATGGGATTTACATAAGGAAGTTGTGTACGGGCCGACATGCACAGCTTTACGGGCACAAGCATGGAAACTTGATGTCCCCTCAAAGGTCCAACATTTTTTCTGGCAGGTGGCGTCTGGGACACTTCCTGTGAAGGAACGGCTCGCGCACCGGGGTGTCCGATGTGATGATATGTGTCTGAGGTGCGGTTCAGAGGTGGAGACTATCAATCACACTCTTTTTGAGTGTGTTCGTTCGCGTTTAATTTGGGAGTTATCTCCGGTCCAGTTGTCTCTGACTGGCTTTCCTTTTGGATCTGTGTACTCTAATTTAGATTATCTTTACTCTAACACCTTTTCTAATTCTGGGGGTTCAGGCATTGGTTATAGGTTGCCTTGGATATTATGGACAATTTGGAAAGATAGGAACAACAAGGTGTTTCAAGGTATTGAAGCAGAGCCTATGGATATTATAAATCAGGCGTTAAACGATAAACTTTTTTGGGAGGAGGCCAAATCTTTCTCTGTGACTTATTTGGATCCCCAGCCTCCTCTGGAGGTAAGAAACTCTTCGATCCGTTGCCAGGTTGATGGTTCCTGGAAAGGTTCGGACCCTTTGGAAGGTTTGGGATGGTGGTATGGTACTAATGATGATAAGACGGTTCTTTTGGGAGCTCGCAGTTTGCGATGTAGTCCCTCCCCTCTCCATACGGAGTTTCAAGCCTTGATATGGGCTATGGAGTCTCTTCGTGCGGCAGGGATAGATTGTCCCATTTTTGAGTCTGATAGTTCAGAGTTGGTGGCAATGGTGCAGGCTCCCGACGACTGGCCAGCCTTCTCGCATCTGTTGGAAGAATTCCATTCGCTAAGATCATCCTTCTCCTCCTTCACTTTGACCCAGATTCCGAGGACTTCTAACGTGCGAGCTGATTGTCTGGCGCGCTCTTCTAGATCTTTAGTTTCTGCACTTACTTTTGTAAACTCTTCCCTTCCAAATTGGGCAACCAATTCTGGAGTCACCTTTTAATTTATTTAAATGTTTGGTTGAAAAAAAAAAAATATATGCTACATAACTATAATATATGGTCGATTATAAAGAATCATATTTGTGTAATAAATTTATATAAAATAGTATATTAAAAGATGAGTATATATTCGTAAAAAGAATTTTTTCAAAAGTTGTAAAGATTGCATTCGTACAAATTACACACTCACAATGTAAAGATTGCATTTGTAAAAATTACACTCACAATGTATGTTAAGGAGTAACATAAAATAACCCAGAGTAAGTAGATTGTATTAAAAGTTTATTCTTAAATAAGTAATATAAAAAGTATGATACTGTTAAGCTAAATTTTTTACATGTTTTGTCCCGTTGANTTCCAAATTGGGCAACTAATTCTGGAGTCACATTTTAATTTATTTAAATGTTTGGTTGAAAAAAAAAAAAGAAAAAAAGAAAGAAAGTATTTCTACAGTTAATTTTTATGTATGTACAGCAGTTAATTACTATATATTACTACTATGTGGTTTTTATTGACTAGTTATCTTGAAAATCTAAAACTTTGGTATGTGGTTTCGATCGACACTTTGACATCTAATAATATTGGTACGCTAGTATTTATTTTGATTGGTTGACCTTTGACCAGAAGAAAAAACAATTTTATTTTGATTGGAAATGTTCACATGGTTGAAGTCCTACCGTTACATTCAGGGTACAGTAGTTAGATATAGTATGTCTTAATACTGATCACATAATAATTTTGTTTGCTTGAAATATTACAAACTGAACGATGTATGTATATATTAGTGATCTTCCAAATAATACAATTTTTGGGGTTTAAGACCCTTTCTGTTATTTGTTTGTATACGAAAATTATTGGACGACGTTGACAAAATTATATAAGAACTGCATGTACAGTAAAGTGTGATGGAATGATATTAAGAAATTTAAAGATGACAAAAAAAATACTGTGAAACAAATGAATCGAAGTCAGATCTATTATTTCTTAAGAGTGTTTTATTTCTTATGAAATGAAACAAATGGAACTAGAAGAATATTGCTGTTTTGTTTTTCTATGTAAAGATTCTAGTCTATATCTATTAGTATTTCTTAAGAGTGTTTTATTATTCGTACCTTGTAAACCAAACCATAACCGCCTTCTCCAAGTTTGTTGGAGGAAGAAAAATTTTGCGTTGCCGTGACGACGGTACTAAACTCTATTCGAAGAAACAACAAATCATCGTTGTCTCCGGACAGGTACCTTCTGCTGGATATTACCGCCCCGTCCATTTGCAAATCTGAGTTTCTCTCTTCATACACATATCATTTTCCATTCATAACCAAATAAGTAAATAAATAAATTTTCAAGACAAAAAATAATTAAAAAAAAAAGTATATACAGATAAATCAGCGGATATGTTAAAAAAAAAACAATCAAAGAAAAGTAAGGTTGTAACTAAAATACCAATAGGTGGTGTTGCAGCTGCAATTGCTCTAGCTCGTTTCTGTTTTCTTTTCCAAAAACGGAACATGACAAAGCACAGAACAAGCGTACCAGTAACTCCAGCAATCCATTTTATTACTCTAACTAGTATGCTTTTCCCATCCCCTGAAAAAGAGTGGAAAAGAAGAATGAAAAAGTCATTATCAAAATTGGTGAGCCTGCCTAACATGCATGCATGTCCCATATATATATATGTCTACTGATTAAGGTGGCTTGATGAATTTTTCTTAACCGATCCTGATTCTTCTAGCTAGGGACTGAACTTACGTACCGACATCACTAGCCACCAATCTGACGTAGAGATCCTGACCATGGGCGGTAAATTGCCGTATATCAACGAGCTCTCCCGTCCAAATTAGACAAGCCGATCCAGCCCCATTCCACATATTGACAATAGCAAATGCTGTACAATTGCATTCTAGAAGACACTTGTTTTGACATTCCTTCTTCCCAATTCCCCAGTCCACAGTCACGGCCTTTGTATCTGGGAGCTTCATTTTTATCAGCCTGTGAAACTTATCACTCTTGCAACGTAATTGTGTTTTCCTCTGGCATCCATCCTTGGTGTCTTTCAACTCCCATGCCTTCTCGTTCACTGGCTTAAACCCTTTAATACAATCACACATTGGTGACTTGTTCGTGTCGCAGTAACCGTAAGGCCCACATGTAGCATAGTTGTCACACAAGTCTGCAGGATTTCGCCACGGAGACCCCCAAATTTCTGCTGCGGGTGCGCGCACAAACCTCATCAATGTCCCGGTATAGCTCATTTGGAGTTTCGAGTAGGATTCGTTGCCAATAACTCTAAACGAGTAGGTGATCTCATCCTCTGTCATTGTAAAATAAAATTTCAGTGATTGATGTGTCGCTGGTTGACCATTGGACCCTACACCGTTCCAAGAGTCTGCTCTGTGGGTTATGGTATCTCCCTTCCGAAGCAAGCGTTGAGGCAGACCTCCGGTATCGACGGTGTAAGTGAACTCCCCACTTGATGGATCATGGGGACTTGCCCATGATCGTAAGGTTCTATTTAGACCGCTTTTCCTATCCAAACCAAGCTTCATCTCTGGGAGCAAAGTATCTGTCGGGAAATCAAAACTCTGCCATAAGAATTGATTGGACATGTTGTTGGTGGAGTATCTCAGAACAAAATTCCCATTATCGAGGAGCTCTGCCACGACAGGAGCTCTGGTCTTTCTTCTAGACAGATATGTCGACCAGACAAGGGTATTAAATTGATCTCGAAGTTCGAGGTTGGCGTCTGAGATCTTTAATGTTCCATTGGGGCTGGGCAAGGGATGGTCTCTGTTGGCAACCCATACGTAATCCCTTCCATGGACTGCTTTGTACCAAATCCCGAGATACCAACTACTAGCGCCGCCAGCTCGAGTTTGAAGAAACCAAGTTCGAACACTTGACCGGGAGACACAACGGTTCGGTTGCTCGAGGGAGAGAGAACGTCCTTGGAAGACAAAGTGTTATCCAAGGTCGATAATACGAGAGGAAGCAAAATCAACAGAAACAAGAAAATAGAGGTATGCGAATGGTGGCATTGCCGTACATTCATCATCGATCTCCCCCTTTTGCTTTTTTCCTTCTTCTTCTTTTGCCCTTCTCTTCTTCTCCACTTCTTAATATGTAAACCCATTTCATATTAATGGCTTACCTAATTTACTAGTGCACTAGTAGTTTAATTTCGGTATTCAATTGATTACATATATACAGTACACATGTATAGTTTCGAAACAAATTGTGTATGCCTCTTCTTGTTTCCTTCCTTTAATTTTCTTGGTTTAATAATTTAATTGTTCTAGTCCATATAAAATCGTCAAAACAATATTAATTTTCGTACGTGTACGTTTGGCGTTTTTTGAACATGGATCGTGGGATGCGCATGACATATGTTTAGTTTGTTAATTAGGTTTACACTGTCCAGAAATTTCACCAGTGACTAATTAAAAATATATATAACTTGTTGAAATAAATTAATCAAACTGATGAAAATCAACCCATATTCCTCAATCCTCATTACTAGACGTACAACTTGGGTTGGGTATTATGTAATTTATGCAAAACGGCAACGGAAGCACTTCCGAGACCTTAAGGGGGTTTTCAACTTGCTATTTTAAGGATTTGGTAGGATTTTAATATTTTAAAAAATTTTGAAAGATTTAGAAGAGTTTTAAAAGATTTGATTATCTTTTAGAGTTTTTTTATTTAAAAATCAAATAAAATGAAATGTGATTTTTATGAGATTCTATTTGTAAACTTTGGGTGATTTTAAAATATTTTACCACACAAAAAAAGAAAAATTCTATGCCAAAATATTTGTGAAGCTGCAGCCAAAGCTTCAGGATCAATACATCAAAGGGAAACCAAAAGTGCATGTTTTAGAGCACTTTTACTAGGTCTAGGTTCAAATCTTGGATCCACAACTCCTTCAGCTCTTCTTGTTCCAACCATCATCTTTAGCCATTCAACAAGATTCACCTGCCAGCCAATACACAGACCGATTCATGAATATCCCCCTCTTAAAAACTTGAATCTGAAACGAGAGCAGCAGCAATCAAATTCGCTGGTGGTGGGATTGGAGCGGAGGAGTGGGAAAGAGCTAGAGGACGTGAAGAGGTGAGACTTGTTTCAGTTTTGATTTCCCAGAAAATACATTTTTTGTTTTTCTAAAATCCTTTAAAATTCTATCTCAAAGGGTATGATTTTGAGGGAAAGTATTTTCAACTAAAAAACAAACCAAGATCTCCTAGAATTATTCAAAGTAGTAGCTTTTAAAAAGTTGTGATATTTTGAATAACACTAGATTTCAAGTAAATTTTATGAATCTTGATTGAATAACAAAGGATTGTAAATTATTTTAAATGATTTTACATAAATCTAAGTTGAATAACAGAGGATTTTAAAATTTTTTTAAAGATCATCAATTAAATAACAAGTGATTTTAATAATACTCTACAATCTTCTAAAATACAAGTTTAATACCCCTCTAATTATGCGCTTCGAAACTGATCAAACAATACCCTAAACTGATCAGACGGTAACGGTAATGTAATTATACTTTCATTATTTCATTATTTTATATTATTTTGTTTTTAACTTAAAAATTTCACATATTTCTAAATTGGATTAAACCTATGAATCATGTCAAATTCTAATAGATCGGATCAAATCAAGCTGTAAGTTCTTTTACCTTTTTTTTTTGTTCTTTTATTTTGGTGACACACGAGAGGACACTCGTTCCAAGACTATTCTAAGTCATTGCTTTTTTAAAAGTTAGCTTAAAAATTTAAAATATTATTAACAGTATTTGAAAGGTTTATAGTGTTAGTGAAATTTTTTAGAGGTTTAAAGTGTTACTTAGTGACACTTTAAAAATTTAAAATGTAATTGTTCCTATAATAGAATGAGGAATATGTTGTTAATCAAATATATATATGAGTCTCCTCGTCTAAGAGTTCATCGGCAATTTTTACGTTATACCTTTCCTTTATGTCCTACTTTTAGAATTAAAAATTCTTTAAATACAGTAATTCGACGATTAGAATTATCAAACATCAAACAACAATAAAACTAAATTAAAAAAGGGTAAAGAAAAATGTCTAAGAGTCTAATGGTAGTTTGTTTCAACATCTTTTTGATGATATTCTCGTTGATTTCCGCAGGTAATGGACATAATACTTTAAACATCTCTCAAAACTTTAATATTTTGTATTTGGTGTATATTTTTACTTTATGAAACTTACAACCTTTACCATCTACTGCAAAGTTTTTTTTGTTTTTAAAGTATACATGCTTAATGTTAACAAAGTTTACGTGTATATATATACAACATGCTTAATGCAAACAAATAAGATATTTAGTTTTTTGGTGTATAATTATATAATCTACAAACGTGTTTTGGCCAAAATTTTAGACTCTCTGTTTTTCCAAAACGACGTCGTTTTGAATCGCTGCGCACACGTGGAATCCACGTCATTTTGATTAAACGGAAGTGTAACAGAGTTAGACCATAAACACGTTTTTGTATGTTATAGCACAACATTTATACTTGGGGTATTGATTTCGAAGTTGGGATACGGAATTCAAATATTTAGAAACATAATGTATGTTTAGGCCAAATCAATAATTAAATGTATGAATTCAACACAGGGCTATTGTAGGGGTATGAAAAAAGCCGTTTTTCCGTCAATAAGATATGAATAGACTTGGTTATTGATAAATTAATTTTTATTTGATTAGGAAAAACAATGGGAAAAGTGCCAGATGCTTACAAAAGCTGTGCTGGAATCCGACACAACGAAGCGCCCCCAGGGATCTGTAACAAAAGAAACGGTAACGCACAGTGCAACTCCAGCTGCTACCATTACGCATATATAACGGGACGCTGTGTTAGGGCCAACCTCAAGGCCAAAGTCAGACATTGCAACTGTTTCCCTATCATCTGTCCACCCGGCAGTCCAGGAATCCCGCCGTCGTGATCCCGATATATAACACACGGAATAAATCTTCTTTCTATTTTTTAACCAATTAATACTGTAGTCTGTAATAACTAATAACGAGAATTACTGCACTCGGAAGTATAATAACAACAATATCTCAAACACGTAAAAAATTTAGACTAAATAAAAAAGGTGTTTTGTTCTATTTTGAAGTCGTTGTATGTCTAGTGGATTTTTATTTGAAAAAGAAGTTTATTCTCTTTTGAACTAGGAAAAAAGATGGCTAACTACATGAAGTATTGGAGAATGCATGGTCACACATGCCAAGTATAATATTGTATCTTCAACTACACAAAGTATATGTATTGCATGACCACATGCATGAACTATATGACGTTATGTAGTCAACACCATAGACATACAATCCGGTACACCGGTCGAATGATTCCGGCTAAGACCAACGTTGACTCCGGCGTTGACCAACATTGACCAAAACAAATTGTATTTTAATTTTTTTCTATGAAAAAAAAAAAATAATAAATTACTATATTAAATTATTTATGAATTTTCATGATTAGAAAACATTCTATTCAATATCTAAATATCTTAGGTATCTCTAATGTATTTATTCTTATAATTAATTAATTTTTTTAAAGCTAAAATAATAGTTAAATAAAAATAATTAATAATTATTTTCAAGATATTAATAGATTTTATCTTGATTTTAGGATATGTTTGCAAAAGGATATAGAATAAGAGGATTTTTGCAAATGCCCTTATATTATATATTGAAAATAATTATGTATCATTATATTTTATCTATTAAAAGTAAATAGTGTTAATTTTTTTGTTATTGTTTACATGTTATTAGGAGTATGTAAATTTTTTTTATACCAAAGAGTATCTAAAATTTTGTATACTCTTTACCATGCAAATTTTAAAGTAAAGAGTCATATACTCAAATCTTTTGCATATTATTTTCTAATGAAAATAGTTGAATTTGATTTTATTGATTCTTGTAGTATTTAAAATTTTAAATAATATGATGATCAGAGATTTATATATATAAAATCATTAATAATTACATATATTATATATATATATATATATATATTTCTTGAAAATAATTATTAATAATTTTATTTAACTATTAGTTTAGCTTCAAAAATAAAAGTAACTAATTATAAGAATGAATATATTAGCTTCAAAAATACAATTTTTTTGTCAATGTTGGTCAATGCCGGAGTCAATGTTGGTCTTCGCTGGAATTATTCGACCGGTGTACCGGATTGTATGTCTATGGTGTTGACCACATAACGTCATATAGTTCATGCATGTGGCCATGCAATACATATACTTCGTGTATTTGATGATACAATATTATATTTCGCATGTGTGACCATGCATTCTCTAATACTTCATGTAGCTAGCCATCTTTTTTCCTTTGAACTATTATGAAAACCCCAACTTAACATAACATTGATGTGAGAAAAGAACAATAATTGAGATCCTTATCAATCAATGTGTAAATCAAATGCATGATCCTTAAAAGTGAGAACCCAAAAATTCTTTGTATTCTTTGTAGTTATTCATTTCATAGCATACAACAAAAGTCAACAAACAAAGACAAAGGACAATACATTTTCTATCAATGTATAGATCGAGTCATCATCATCTATACTTCTATAGCCTGTTGTTACACACCCTCTTCCTTGCAAGGATCATCACAACTCATCCTTGCCACTATCACCCTCGACCTTCTCATCAGCTTTCTTGGTCGAGATCACCGGTTCAGGCGTCGCTGGTTTCTCAAGTTTAAATGGGATTGATGCATGCTTCTTCAGGAATTTGTACAGTTCCACTACTGTTCTGTCAACATCCACTGTGATCTGTTTTTTATTTTTTATTTTTTACCAAGCAACAATTATAACAACTTCAATGCTGAGTAAAAAAATACTAAAAAATTGCAGGTTTTATTTAAGAAACATAGTCTGATATGGTGAAAAAGGCTTTGCTAACCGGATCAAAGCTCTTGTTTCCACCGGGGAAGAACAGGATTGTTGGGAACCCATCAGCCTGAACAGAAAGAGATTCAGAAGAAAACAAAATCAGATCTCTGTGTCTTCTTCTATCACCAAAAAGCTTTTTCGTTAATTTGGCTCTTACTCACCTTTGCTCTAGGATGCTCATTGCTGGTACCATCCATCTTTGCTACAACTAACGAGTCAATGCCTTTTAAATACTTTCCAAGCTTATTGTAAATCGGCTCAAATGATTGGCAGTAGCCACACCAAGGAGCATATATCTATGACATAACTCACGCTTTTTAGGTATATATACGTATATATATATAACTAAGATTCTTAGTTATATATATGTCTAAGATATATGTAATCAAGGCTCTTACAATTTAAGAGATTATTACCTCGAGAAGAACATCCTTTGACTCATCAAGAACAATCTCATCAAAATTATTTCCCACAATGATCTTAACATCACCATCATTCTGCGTTTCATTTAGAAGCAAGTGAATCAGTATTATTGTTGTGTTTCATTTAGACACTAGTGGATCAGTATTGTATGGGGGATGTTAGGTGTGTGTTAAAATATTTCAGACGCCTTACATTTTCAGGTAGTGGATCTGACTTGTAGAAAGGCTTCAGTTTGTCTGCTAAGAAGTCTTCCGCAAGTGTCTATTTTAAAAAAACAAAGTAATTGCTTTAAGATAAACGAACAACAGGTCCTACAACCATAGAATTTCATGCACCCAAAAAAACAAAAAAAAACAAAAAAAACAAAAGAATGTTGGGCCTACCTTAATGTTCTTAACTGTCAATTCACCGTCCAGAATAAATTTCCTCATATCTTCATTTCCAGTGTATACAAGAACCTGCATACGCAAGGAAAAATTTGGATACTTAAACCTTGTAGTTGCAATGCCCCATAATGCAAAATTTGGTTTGTGGTATCACTTGCATAACCAGAAACAACAAAACCGATTCACAGATATTTCACACCAACTACTTTACCTTGGGGGCAGTGCCGGTAACACCAAAAAATCCAGAAACTGCTTCTCCATAATCCTCATTGTCCATTTGCACATAAACAAAAACAAACTGCAGACAAAAGAGAGGATTGGCTTTTTGACTCAAGTTATCATCCACCTCTCCTTTTGGTATATATCAATCGCCACTTATAATTATTGCAAGAGGTGATTTTATTTTGTTTATAATTGTTCCAGAAAGAGAGCAAAAATAAATGACCACAGAAATTTTTTAAGATAAAAATTACCTTTCCCTTGAACGACTTAGCCACCTCCCTCAGAGTGGGAAGGTACTTCTCAGATTCATTTGCCTTGGCAAAAAGAATGAGCTGACAAAGGTTTTTAAAAAGGCCATCTCATTAGTTAATCGCAATAATAAAGGAAAACTTTAAAGAGACAGACGGTCTTTACTTGGTTTTTCACTGAGTTTTCGAAGATCAGTGATGCACCTTCCCTAGTGAAGTTGATCACCAACGGGACTTTGTTAGCGGACACAAACTCTGCAATAGCCGTTTTAGTGAAATTTCCATCTGCCAAAAGGAAGTTGATGAGACAGACATAGAGGAAATCTAAGTAGCACAAAAAAGAAAAAAAGTATTTGAGGAGTCTTACCAAAACGGGCAAGTTTCTCATCCTCCTTTTTCAGTAAAACTAAGGCAGGACGCTTGACTTGGGTTTCTATATCAAACAGCTTTGCAATATCAGGGCTTGCAGTTTGGTAAAAACTGAGATCCTCTTCCAGTCTGGATGCAGCCGCAAGCTCCTCACTCTCTGACCCCTGAGCAATAGAAAAGGATATATCTATATATAAGTAAAATATTTCACACTTGTCAATCCAGCATCTCAAAACTCTCTGTCACACAATGTAAAAACGCACTAGACAGGAAGATAATAGTAACTGTTCAATATACTGAAAGGGAAATCACTTGTATCTTTTAACATACTAAAAGTAAAGACCATAGCGCTAAACTAATAGTTCTGTTTCTTTTCCCTTGTGGTTTTCTTAGGTATAGAAGTCCCATGATGGTAAACAACTTGGTTGAGCACATGTTTTGCAAACTCAGAGGAAGTTAAAAAAAGGAAAGATAAAATCCAAGAAGGAAAGCACGAAACACCTTGGATTTTAAAGGATACATACCACCAAGGAGTTGAGAAAACCAAGAACAACTTTAGGTTCAGCGGATAAAACACGCTCAGCCTCCTCTTTTGTAGTGATGTTGTGGATGCTAGGACTTGCCTTCTTCTTCAGCCAAGTCACAATTCCATCCCTGCAAAATCAGGACGGTCAAAATGCATATCCACCACAAAAAAAAAAAAATTCTTATTGAAATTGACCTACGAGAGAATACANACATCCAAGAAGATCACATGACCCTCTCTCTATTGCACTATTATTTTCATAATTAACCATTCTTCCCAGGTTCATCGAAAGAAACAATCTCTACTAATAGAGAGACTTACTTAGTCCTTTCGCCTTCGTAGGTCTTGCGCATAACTCCGTCGACGAACAAGAAAACGGTGGGGAAGCCCTGAATCTCGTACTTCTGAGCCAAATCCCCTTCCTCAGTGGCGTCGATCTTAGCGAGCGCAGCAACGCCTTTCAACTCCGTCGCCGCGGCGGCGTACTCGGGGGCCAAAGCCTGACAAGCGCCACACCACGGAGCGTAAAACTCCACCATGGCGAAGCTATTGTTGCGGACGAACTCCGTGAAATTGTCCTTGGTCAAAACAGCGACGTCCTTCTCGTCGACAGCAGTTGGCAACGGCTCCTCTTCCCCCTCGTAGCCTCCGTGATGATACTCGCCTCCTCCTCCTCCTCCTTGCTCCTCGAGATCATCGTAATTCTCGAAGTCGCGGTACTGATCATCGTGTTCCTCGTGGACGATGTGGCTTTGTTGTTGTTCCTTTGACTCCTCGGCGGCGAGGAAAGCCAATTCTTCGTCGAGATCTGAGACACTGGACGCACGCGAGTTAACGAGAAGAAGGAAAGAGATTAAGAGAAGGAGAGAGATACGGCTTGTAGATGACGACGCCATTGTCGTTGTTGCTAGCAAGTACCGATCAAATGTTGGATATGGGATTTTAATTTTTTTTTGGGGGGGGTGTTTTTATAATTTCTTTCTTCAGAAGGAAAAAAAATAAAAAGATTGTAGTCAAAGAAGAAGATGGACTGGACTGTAAATAAGAAAGTCACGTGGATGAATCGAATGAAAGAGTGACACGTGGCAACTGTGAGTTATCGTTGACTTTATGGATCCCGTTTTAGATCTAGTCTAGAGGCGAGGGACGTGCGTGGTAGTGTCTAGGATTCAATCCTCGAGTCGGAGGAGGACTGGAGGAGTCGTGCGTAATGCAACAAGAATTTGTATTTTAATGTTGTGTGATCATTTTTATATTTGTGGTTTAGCATATTAACACATTATGTTCTTTGATTTTTATTTTATTTTTTTAATATAATGACTAGATTAAGATCCGTGCTAGTGCAACGATTTGAAATTCAGTTTATTTATATTGTATTTTTTATATAAAACTAGATGAAGACCTGTCCAATATGCGGGTTTAAAGTTTTATAAATTATATTAAAATTTGTTGTACGTTATTTATAAATTTTATTTTTTGTTATAATACACTGATTTATATCTATTTACAAATCTTTTATGTATGTTATTACTAAAAGTGTGTTTTTTACACCTAAATATACTCTATGTTACAAATATATATTTTATCACCATCTCGAAAATGTCTATATGAACACATTAAACCAACTATTTTACTTTCACTTCTGCATAGTTTTTTAACTACTAAAATTATTGGCTCAAAAAATATATTACATAATATACTAATCAGTGTTGTATCATCACAATAATGTATCACCACCATGGAGAAAACCTCTGCTCTGCCCTCATCCCTTATGCAGAAAATCTTGCGTCTAACCTTCTCTACCATGGAGAGAACTTTGGCTCCGCCTTCCTCCCTTTAGGAGATAACCTTGCGTACAACCTCCTCCACCTTCCTTCCTTGGGGAGATAACTTTGTGTCCAACCTTCTCCAGCATAGAGAGAACCTTGGATGCCCTTCTCCTGTGTGGAGAGAACATGTTCACGTCTTCTTGTTCATGTGTTTTATATTCACGTTCATGTTTCATGTTCACAATTATATTTGCAAAAAAAAAAGGGTTTATGACCAACCAATCAACAAACTCAAATATTTTAGGGGAAAATTGGAAATAAAGGATCACTAAAAATTTTTTGTCCATGTACACATTTTTACCTAAAATACCCATACAAATTAATAAACCTAAATTTAACAAGTTGTAAAATATGAAATATAGAAGAATAAGTAGATATACAATAACAGAGGTTATATAATTTTTTACAAAAAATAAAAAAAAATGTATAAGTTACTTTTTTATGGATAAAATTTGATATAAAAATTTTAGAAATCATCTTCTACTGTTCTGAAAAAAAACGGATTTTGTATTCTAATATTTTGTAGCCACCCACAAGTAATCTCTCCTCGAGATTGCTTTGTACCACATCCCGAGGTACCAGCGACCACCACCATCACCATTTTTAGAGGCGAGTTTAAAGAAACCAATTTCGAAAACTTTATTAGGAGAGACGATTGTTCGGTTGCTCGAGGGTGAAAGCCAGTCATTATTTGTTAACCTATGGTCGTCGAAGATGGATGAAACAAAAGGAAGGACAATTAAAAAAGAAAAGAAAATAACAAAGGTGTCGAAAGAATGCGGGAAACGACTCTTCATCATCAATTCATCATCTCTCCCCACTTTTTTTCTCTTTCTTTCTCCTTCTTTTTTCTTTCTAAAGCTTTATAATATTTTTGATATTCATTACTACTAGTTATCTTTAAATATAAGTGATGATCAATGCAAAACCCCAATTATGATATATGGACTTCCTCAGTCCTCACATGCAACTGCAATTATGATATGATGCATCTCATGAACAATCTTTCTCCAACGTACGTCATATGTTATGTTTGGGCCTTTGGGGTACGTGTGATAATTTTTCAATCCTAGTTATTGCTAAATTTCAATTTCATTTATTGCTAACGCCTAAACTTATCGACACTTTTTCTTTCTTTCTTTCTCCTTTTTTTTTTCTTTTCTTATTTAGCTTTATAATACATTATTTTATAAGTGGTAGTGTGGTACTAGAACTTGTACCCACGAATTTTAGTTTAAAATATTTTTTATTAATATATATTCTTGAATTCAAATATATTTATTCAAACTTTTGAGTATAAATCTATATAAAC
>NC_025693.1:24767110-24771535 GCF_000633955.1 Camelina sativa
CGTGATAACCCATCAGCAGCTTTGTTCTCTACGCCTGGTTTGTATATCATCTCAAAGTCGTAATTCAGCAGTTTAACCAACCATTTATGATAGTCCATTGTTGCCTCTCGCTGATCTAAAAGGAACTTAAGGCTCTTCTGATCTGTATGGACCATAAAGTGTCTACCAAAAAGATAATGTTTCCACTTTTGTATAGACAGTACAATCGCCATTAACTCGCGTTCGTAAACCGGCTTGAGCTGTTCTTTGGCTGACAACCCATGGCTAAAGTAAGCAATCGGTTGCTTCTTCTGCATCAATACAGCTCCTAACCCGAAGCCTGATGCATCTGCTTCCACTACAAATACTTCCTCGAAATCTGGGAGGGACAAGACCGGAGCAGTAGACATGGCTTTCTTCAACTGATCAAACGCCATTTGTGTGTCTAAAGTCCACTCAAAACTGTCTTTTCTCAATAGATCAGTTAGCGGTCTTGCCAAAACACCATATCCCTTAATAAATCTTCTATAATAGCCAGTAAGACCCAAAAATCCTCTTAACTCCTTCACTGATTTAGGTGTAGGCCATTGTGTCATAGCTAGTGTCTTTGCTGGATCAGTTGACACTCCTTTGTTTGAAATGATGTGTCCCAGATATTCTACTTGCGGTTGACCAAATAAGCACTTCTTTCTGTTGGCAAACAGTTGATTAGCTTCTAAAATTCTCATAACAACCAACAAGTGTTCCAGATGCTCCTTCAAACTGGTACTGTACACCAAAATATCATCAAAGAAGACCAGTATAAACTTCCGTAGGTAAGGTCGAAACAAGGTGTTCATTAACGCTTGAAAAGTGGCTGGGGCGTTTGTTAAACCAAACGGCATTACCAAGAACTCATAATGGCCGTCATGTGTTCTGAAAGCTGTTTTTGGTACGTCGGTCTCCTTCATCCTTATTTGGTGGTACCCTGCTCGCAGATCCAATTTGGAGAATATCACTGCACCATTAAGCTCATCCAGCAACTGATCTATCATTGGAATAGGGAACTTGTCAGGAACAGTTACACGGTTCAATGCTCTATAGTCTACACAAAACCTCCAACTATTATCCTTCTTCTTCACTAGTAATACTGGGCTCGAGAAAGGACTTTGACTTGGCCTTATTATCCCAGACTCCAACATCTCCTTAACCATCTTCTCCATGATTTCCTTTTGTGCGTGAGGGTATCGATACGGTCTTACGCTGATTGCATTGTTTCCCGCCAACAAGTTAATCCAATGCTCATTACCACGTATTGGTGGTAAGTCAGTAGGGATCTCAAACACTTTGTCAAACTTGGCTAATACTGACTGAATTTGAACATCTGTAGGTTGTGCTACCAACTGAGTCGACTGTTGACTACACAGCTCCATCTGTACGCCTTTCTTACTAAAAGTAACTCCACTAGATAGTGATTTGAGAGACCTCTTAGACAAGTAGAGATCAGGTTCACCCTTCAACATAACCATCTGACCCTTATGTAAGAATGACATTTCGTTCTTTTCCCAGTTCACACGACAATCTCCCAAGGTGCGTAACCAATACACTCCTAATATGATGTCAATCGGTCCAAGTTCTAACACCACAAAGTCTGTTGTGAATTCCAGATTTTGTGCTGAAAAAGTAACTTGTTCGCACACTCCAATGCCCTGAACTGTAATGCCTGATTTTAATAGGACTGACAAATTTGGATCCTCTCTGCACTTAAGTTTCAACTTCTTCACCGCTTCTGGGGAAATAAAATTGTGTGTGGCTCCACTGTCCAGCATGATTATCACTCCTGACTTTCCCACTGATCCTCGTACTTTGGTAGTATTTGTAGAGGGTAAACCCCTGAACGAGTTGAATGATAACGACATGCATTCTCCCACTGGTTCTGTTAGTTCTGGCTGTTCATCATTCCCCTCCAATAACTCTACCTCATACCCATTAAACACCGTTAAAATTCTGAGTTCTTTGTTAGGACACTTATGTTCTGTAGACCATGGCCCGTCGCACTTGAAACAAATGCCTTTCTTCCTCTTCTCATCTAATTCCTCCTTGGTGTTATGCTTTCGTGGCCGTTGATCCCCTCTAACAACTCGCTTTTCATTTGCATAACTAGCGTCTGTTGTTATAGCTTTCATCTTCCATGTATTATTGTGTTGATAGTTGTTGGTGTGAGAAACCCCCAGTGGATCCTTATTTTCTTTATTAGATAACATCAACTCCTTCTGTACTACTCTGCGTATGATGCTCGTTTCCATTGCCCTGGCTTTTGCGATCATCTCTGGTAAGTCTCTCGGTTTTTGCATATGCACCAACTCTTGCATCTCCAAGGTTAATCCATTTAAAAAAATTCCTTCTAACTTCTGATCATCTAACCCCGTAACTTGAGATGATAAATCCTCAATACGTTGGACATAGTCTGCGATGATACCTGTCTGCTTGATGCAAAATAGGCTCTGGCTTGGACCTCGCAACTTCAAATTACCAAAGCGTAGTAACAAACTTTTTTTAAACTGGTCCCAATTTGCAAAATCTCTTCTGTTCATCTCCCAATTATACCAACTCAGAGCTTCCCCGCGTAAACTCACTGCTACTAGCGCCAATTTCTCAGCCTCAGAGTAACCACCAGTTCTAAAAAATCTCTCCACGGTTGCAATCCAACCATAGGTCCCTTCACCGTCAAACACAGCCATCTCTACATTTCGGAGAAGATTTTCTCTAATCCCAGGCCTAATATCACTATGGCAAGGTTCCAAGATAGAGCGTGGTACCTGATTGGTATGATCTTGCGATTCCGACGTCGTAACTTGACTCGTGCCACCAATCTCGTGAACCGTAGCTTTCCCAGGGAGGTTGCTTATCAGAAAGTCCAATCGCTGCTTAATCTCCGCGAATTGTTGATCATGCGTATCGATTCTTGAATCCAATCGCGACTCCGCACGACGAACCATCGACGCCATATCAGCCAATCTCTTATAACACTCCATCGCCGACGCTTCCACTTGCTCCGCCGTCGCGGATTCCTTAATCGGTGTTAACGATTTCTCCATTCCCATTTCAATTTCGCCAAACTTCGCGATAGCTCCGATTTAGATCACAAACGCACCAATTGATAGAAGAAAGTACGCAAACTTTATTACTATCACTTTCCGATACACCGTTGTAACAGAACGAGTCACCGGCACATCACCGATTCATCAACTCAGTTCAAAGCAACACATACGTCACTCTTTCTAACAAACAATGCATAAAAGATCTAAAACAGAATGAATCAAAACTATATACAATTGATCTTTTTCTTCTGCACGTGCTTCTTCAAGTCGCACGTGTTGTCTCCTCACTCTTCTTCCTTCTTGTATATACGAAATGGGGCTTATCAGTTGCATATATTTTTTCCATCTAAAAACTACTATGAGAAACGACTTTACGTTGGAAGCGGCAATTTCTAACATGCCACATTCAGCTAGATCAGGTTCATGTATAAGTATTGTATTAAGAAAACCCTTTCTCTTTNATCCAACCATAGGTCCCTTCACCGTCAAACACAGCCATCTCTACATTTCGGAGAAGATTTTCTCTAATCCCAGGCCTAATATCACTATGGCAAGGTTCCAAGATAGAGCGTGGTACCTGATTGGTATGATCTTGCGATTCCGACGTCGTAACTTGACTCGTGCCACCAATCTCGTGAACCGTAGCTTTCCCAGGGAGGTTGCTTATCAGAAAGTCCAATCGCTGCTTAATCTCCGCGAATTGTTGATCATGCGTATCGATTCTTGAATCCAATCGCGACTCCGCACGACGAACCATCGACGCCATATCAGCCAATCTCTTATAACACTCCATCGCCGACGCTTCCACTTGCTCCGCCGTCGCGGATTCCTTAATCGGTGTTAACGATTTCTCCATTCCCATTTCAATTTCGCCAAACTTCGCGATAGCTCCGATCTAGATCACAAACGCACCAATTGATAGAAGAAAGTACGCAAACTTTATTACTATCACTTTCCGATACACCGTTGTAACAGAACGAGTCACCGGCACATCACCGATTCATCAACTCAGTTCAAAGCAACACATACGTCACTCTTTCTAACAAACAATGCATAAAAGATCTAAAACAGAATGAATGAAAACTATATACAATTGATCTTTTTCTTCTGCACGTGCTTCTTCAAGTCGCACGTGTTGTCTCCTCACTCTTCTTCCTTCTTGTATATACGAAATGGGGCTTATCAGTTGCATATATTTTTTCCATCTAAAAACTACTATGAGAAACGACTTTACGTTGGAAGCGGCAATTTCTAACATGCCACATTCAGCTAGATCAGGTTCATGTATAAGTATTGTATTAAGAAAACCCTTTCTCTTTTTTTGTATTAAGAAAATCCTTTATCAAAATTCAAAAAAAAAAAAAAA
>NC_025693.1:24773566-24777247 GCF_000633955.1 Camelina sativa
AAAAAAAAAAAAAAACATACCACACCCATCTTTGACTTGACTCTTGAGAAACCCAACACTCTCATTAAGAATTAGATAGCGATTCTTACCAAAAAAAAAAAAAAAAATTAGATAGCGATTTCCTAAAGCTATTTTCAATCGACTTTTGACGACTGATAAGTGATAACGAGTATAAACAACTACGAGTTTATTATAGTAGTTTTTTTTTTTTTTTTGTCGTCAAGTTTATAGTAGTTGTTTATGTTGAGCATTGGTTCTTTTAATTATCCCTCAATATGTGTTTGGTTTTTTTTCAAAATAATGTGTATTTTTCTTTAAAAAAATTATAATATAAACAACAATATACATTTATAAAATGTTGTGTATTATCTCTTGTACTTTGGATGTTTTTTACTTTATTTTAAATGAGTCCATCGTATGATCTGAAAGTTGAACGTGCGTATCTTTCGTGAATTTCATATCTAGAAGAGTCATCTATCACCATAAGTCATATACCCATGCTTTTGGAAATGACAGTAGTTATAGCTCTCTCTCATATTGCAAATTTTCAGCCTCATAAGACCAGCTAGCGTTTGTTTGTGGTGGACTAAGTTTGTGATAGTCAGGCGGCCTCTCGTGGTGGCAACCAATCTCTTTCCGTCTCTTCGTCTCTTTCCATTCTTCTTCTCGTGGTGGCAACCAACCAATAAACTTGTATGTCAACTACACATATTAAAAGGGTCGACGAGAGCACTGTGAATAACAAGTTATGATTTGGCAAGATCATGTGAAGAGCACTAAAAAGCCTTCAACGGGAACTCTTCTTCAATACCTCTCTCCATTATCGCTTTCTGTTCCAACAACAAAATATTATCGCATTTTTGAGTGATTTCTTTTATCTTTGATCCACTCAAAAGACAGTTGGACAAAACTGGACTAAACCTATGCTTTTAACTAAGGGTAATCAACGAAACAAGCTTTACCTGGATTACTTCAGTGATCATCCCAGGTCCTTCTTTAAACTTTTTCTCCTTCCACTGAATCTCCTCAGGTTTGTTACAAGCCAATGCTTCCAATGAACCAACTGGTACTTTAATCGTTCCTACATGCTGCAAAATCCTCAGACTACCTGAATCCAAAAGAGTTCTTGGGATGTTAAAATATACAAACACCACACAACATATAAAAAAAGTGTGTTGGGCCAAAACGTGTGTATGCGAGAAAATACAAAACAGATTTTTGGATATGAAAACATCTACTTGTAATGAAGGCTTCTTCCCAAAGCTCACGGTCAGACCACGAGGGTGCTCTCTCGCGGTATGGAATCCCCTTGCTTAAACACACTCTGTCAAGAAAAGCATTGGTCAGGCCATAAACAGAGACTACTCTAATCAACACACTCTTTAGAAAATTTCTTACTCGATGACAAGGTCTCTTATAACTCCTGGAAGCACACCATCAGTTATAGGTGCGGTCTGCACTTCAAACTCGCTCAAACTCCCGCCGTAGAGATTCTCAGATGACTTCTTCACCTAGAATGAGATCCAACCGTAAATCATGCAGTGGCAAACAAACAAAAACAAATTCAAACATCTAAAATGCACGTAGAAGGTTCTTGTTTTCACAATTGTGATACTCATTTAAACAGAGACAAATAAACATCATATAATCACATTGGTGCTTGAACGAAAATATCAAGGGGAACAAAATTTGTTAGTACCCTGCGGCAGACTACGAAGAAGTTGGTGACGCAGCCCTCAAGCAAATGATCACCATCGTTTGACAAAAGAAGTTCAGTGGTCGAAAGAGGTCTAAACTTCTCCAGAGGCTTCCTCAGCCTGCCTAAATCACAAATCACATACCGAAATTACGAAAGAAGAAACAACAACAACAACAACAACAACAACAACAACAAAATTCAAAGTAATCCAACACAAGCTAAAAAGGAAAAAAAATCAAGAATCGTGTTAAAAATGAGCAACAAGCACACAATACCTAACCCAGTCTGAGTATTTAGCAGCAGCAACATCTCGACCACGACCAACCAAAGCCAAACTCGCCGCGTTTTCTCCAACACCTGAAGAGTATGCACCAATATGCAACGAAACATGGAGTAAATCCAGAACCTTTCTCTCCTCATCATCATCTTCTAACCTATTCAATTTCTCCACATTACCACTGACAAGAACAGTTACTGCTAATTCTTCTCCTCCATAACTACTTCTTCCACTTTCATTGACCACAACAGACTTCAGGGCCTCGCTCATCGAACCATTGACTAGATCGTAAATACTCGAATAAGGAACTGGTTGATGATGATGATGATGATTCATCCAAATCCGCGGTGATGAGGCGGAGGAGGCCCCAGAAGAACTGAACAAAAGATCGGGCTTTGAATTCAAAAGGATACGAATCGAGTTAGAGAGTCTCTTCATATGTCTCTCCCAGAACAATAAACTAGTTCCATTGTTAATCGTTCTCGTCGTTGTATAAGCACCTGTAAATAATATTTCTCAAAAAAAAAAAAAAAATTGAAACTTTCACAGTCTATGTAGTTTTGATTGCGTACCCGTGTGCGATTCAAGGAAGGTGGTGACTGGGGGAGCTTCCAAAACGACACCGTTATGGTAGAGAAATCTGCAATTCGACATATTTTGCTTTGCTTCTCTCCTCTTCCTTGTGCTCTGGGGAAAGAGAAGGTTTTTTTTTTTTTGTAAATAAGGAAAGACTTCTAAACGACGCCGTTTAGTATATGAATTAGGGTTTAAGCTTTTTTTTTCCGATCTCTCTGATTCTCAAAGTCTTCTCTTTTCTCTGCTGACGATCCTAGTTTAGAGAACCCAAAAAGAAAGATGAGATCTTTATTGGTTTTTAGAAAAATCTCTTCACGGCTTCGTCTTCGTTGCTTGATAAACACTAAACCCTTTTGTTCACTGTCTCAGTTTCCCAAAGAATCTGAGAATCCAAGTCAAGAAGAGCAGAGACTAGTTTACGGATCCACTCCAGTTATCACCGAAGCGAGTCTTTCTCCTGCTAAGCTTGAACTGAAGGACGATGCATCTGTAATCGAAGTTCTTCTCAATCGCAGGAACGACCCAGAATCTGCTCTTCAGTTCTACAATTGGGCTAGACCATGGCGTGGAAGCTTTGAAGATGGTGACCTCTTCTGGCTACTCATTCATATTCTGGTTAGTTCTCCTGATACCTACGGACGCGCAAGCGATTTGCTCATACGGTACGTTTCCACGAGCAATCCAACTCCAATGCCAAGTGTTTCGTTCACTAGTTTGGTGGATTCCGCGAAATTATTTGGCTTTGAAGTCAATTCACGAGCTTTTAATTACTTGTTGAATGCTTATTCCGAGAAGAGGCGAACGGATTATGCGGTTGATATACTCAATCAGATGTTAGAACTAGGTGTGATTCCATTTGTTCCATATGTGAATAGGACCTTGAGTGCTTTAGTTCAAAGGAATTCGATAGCTGAAGCTAAGGAACTCTATAGTAGAATGGTTGCCGTTGGTGTTGACGGTGATAATTGCACAACGCAGTTGTTAATGCGAGCTAGTTTGAGAGAAGAGAAGCCTGAGGAAGCTTTGGAGGCTTTTAGTAGAGCTATCGAGAGAGGAGCAGAACCGGATGATTTACTGTATAGTCTTGCTGTTCAGGCTTGTTGCAAGACGCTCAATTTGGATATGGCTA
>NC_025693.1:24777992-24803325 GCF_000633955.1 Camelina sativa
TGAGTGCTTTAGTTCAAAGGAATTCGATAGCTGAAGCTAAGGAACTCTATAGTAGAATGGTTGCCGTTGGTGTTGACGGTGATAATTGCACAACGCAGTTGTTAATGCGAGCTAGTTTGAGAGAAGAGAAGCCTGAGGAAGCTTTGGAGGCTTTTAGTAGAGCTATCGAGAGAGGAGCAGAACCGGATGATTTACTGTATAGTCTTGCTGTTCAGGCTTGTTGCAAGACGCTCAATTTGGATATGGCTAAGAGTTTATTGAGGGAGATGAAGGAGAAAACGTTGTGTGTCCCTTCGCAGCAAACGTATACTTCTGTGATTGTGGCTTCCGTGAAGCAAGGTAACATGAAGGAGGCAGTTAGAATTAAGGATGAGATGGTGAGTGATGGGATACCGATGAATGTAGTTGCTGCAACGAGTCTGATCACGGGGTACTGCAAGATCAATGACTCGTGTAGTGCTTTGGAATTGTTTCATCAGATGGAAAAGGAAGGCCCCTCTCCAAACATGGTTACGTTTTCGGTTCTGATAGAGTGGTGTAGTAAGAACGGGGAAATGGAAAAGGCGGTTGAGTTTTACAAGAAAATGGAAGGTCTAGGTCTTACTCCTTCTGTCTTTCATGTCCACGCGATAATCCATGGGTGTTTGAAAGGCCAGAAAGAGGAAGAGGCACTGAAACTCTTTGACGAGTCTTTTGAAACCGGTCTTGCAAATGTGTTCATATGTAACAGTATATTATCTTGGTTATGCAAGCAAGGTAAGATAGACAAAGCCACAGAGTTATTGAGGAAGATGGAAACTAGAGGTCTTGAACCAGATGTAGTTTCTTACAATAACGTGATGCTTGCCCATTGCAGAAAAAAAGACATGGACTTGGCTCGTACTGTTTTTTCGAATGTGCTGGAAAAGGGTCTAAAGCCGAATAACTACACGTATTCCATTCTGATTGATGGATGTTTCAAGAATCATGATGAAGAGAACGCTTTGGAAATCATCAATCAAATGACTTCTTCCAGTAATGAAGTCAACGGGGTCGTATGCCAAACAATTATCAGTGGTTTGTGCAAAGTTGGTCAGACATCCAAAGCAAGAGAAGTGTTGGCAAATATGATCGAAGAAAAACGGTTTTGTGTTAGTTGCATGAGTTACAACAGCATTATAGATGGATTAATCAAAGAGGGTGAAATGGATTCTGCGGTTGCAGCTTACAAGGAGATGTGTGGCAATGGTGTTTCTCCAGACGTCGTTACTTATACCATCTTGATGAATGGGTTATGCAAAAATAACAGAATGGATCAAGCATTGGAAATGAGAGACGAAATGAAGAACAAAGGTGTTAAACTCGATATCACAGCTTATGGTGCTCTTATCGATGGGTTCTGCAAAAAGAGTAACATGGAAGGCGCATCTGCTCTTTTCTCTGAACTCACTGAAGAAGGATTGAGACCAAGCCAACCTGTTTACAACAGCTTGATATCTGGATATCGTAACCTGGGGAACATGGCAGCTGCGCTTGATTTGTACAAGAAAATGTTGAAAGACGGTGTACGATGTGATCTTAGTACATATACAACACTGATTGATGGATTGTTGAAAGAAGGAGATTTGATCCTCGCCTCTGATTTGTACACAGAAATGCAGGCGGTGGGTATTGTCCCTGATGAAATCATGTACACAGTCATTGTAAACGGTCTTAGCAAGAAGGGACAGTTTGTGAAAGTGGTTAAGATGTTTGAGGAGATGAAGAAGAATAATGTGACTCCAAATGTTCTTATCTACAACACGGTGATTGCAGGACATTACAGAGAAGGAAATCTCGATGAGGCTTTTAAACTTCACGATGAGATGCTTGACAAGGGTATTCTACCCGATGGTGCTACATTTGATATTCTAGTTAGTGGGCAAGTCGGAAAATTTCAACCTACGCGTGCAGCAAGTTTGTAGTCTGGCGAAACCGTGCCACGTTATTGACTGATGAGTTAGAGTTAGCTTTGGCTTTCCGTGAGACCCGTTAGTCTGACAACTTAAGGTGTGCACTATTTCAATCTGCACGGTTTTAGTATGGATGTTATTCATGAAAGAGGGAGACTTTTAAACACTTAATGTAAAGAAACTAAGAAGAGCCTTCTGTTTTTGTCAGTTTTATAAAATACTGACGTATTCTTTCTTATACTGAGCATCTTTATTTCGTCATGTAAACGAGGTTGCAGTTTTTTGAAGGTCTTATGAAGCATATCTAATGTTGGCGAGTGATGAACCAGTGCACTGACTTGAGTCTTTTATCAAACTCTTCATATGATTCTCCTAGCATATTGTCTGCTCGAGTAAGGCTGCTCGATGTGAACTGGAACAGGAAAACGCGTAGCCTTCTTCCAGATTCAAAACCCAGAAAGGATCAACCTGCAACTGACACAAGTATAGGAGGAGATGAGTGAGAATAAAGACAATGCTAAGCCTGCGAGGTGTTAGTTATCTAAACCGTTTAAGTTACAAGATTCGGATAGTCTTTCTATTTGTCTGTCTCTCTCTAGCCTGCTTCTGAGATCAGCTTTAAAAATGGTTTTGGGGTTTTCAATTTATAGCTTGGTGATTTAGTCCCCTATAAGATTGACCTTGTGGTTCTGGAACTAAATTGCTCTATTTTTGAGCAAACCATAGCAGATTAAATTAATATCAAAAGCTTGCTTGTACGTGTATTGCGAACTAAGTTATAATACGAAATAGCTAGTCACGATATTTTTTTTGAATAAAGTTCACCTTGTCAAGAAAAACAACATCACTAGAAATATCGTTTTCATCTTTTGTCTATGTGCAAATTCTTCTTGATGATAATAACCAAGTTTGGTATATAATTTCACTTGAAGTTAGAGAACAAACACTTCCAATACTTCTCACTCATTAGGGAAAGAATCAAATTTATGGTCGATATACAATATAATGAGATAGAAAAAAAAAATTATTATAGTTAAAAAGAGTGTAGTAGATGGATCGATCCTATGGATCAAAACAAGTGGACATGGAGGAAGAGGAAGTGGTCATGCTGATATAAGGGAATCCTGATGATGCTGCAACTGTCTTCAAAGGTTTCATGGTCGCCGTCGTCATGGGTAAATATATCGATGATTGCTTACCGAACAAACCCATCGTGGACCAATTGATACCCTTGTAGTAATCGCCCGTTGTCAACTTCATATTTTCAGATGACGACGAAATTCCAAGACTTAGTTCAAGATCATTGTGAGCATTCCCTAAAAAAGAAAAAAGAAACAAAAAAAAAGACAATGTTAATGGATAAGTTGAAGATCGATGTTGATAACTAACTAAGTAACTAGTAGCTTAAAGAGAGGATGCTAAAATTTTACGGTTTTTTGCTTTATCATATCAAAAGTAAATGTGAAATTTATGGTAGTGAACTCTATTTGCTTCAATTAATGAACCAGTCTTATAATAAACATATGTATTTACATTGTGACCCACATTTATCAATTACCTTTAATATGGGCACCAAACTTCATGGCTCCATCTCCCTTTCCCAACTCATTGTATTTTATTGCTGCTGCATCCCATCCTCTGTGATTTGTTTACACACGTATAACAATTTCCAAGTTACTCACAACATTACACTAAGTCACTAACTCTTGGTTCATAAAAGAAACCAAACTCTTTAAACGGACTATATATATATGGTCTTTTTTGACTATCAACTTCGAAAAAAAAAAAAAATCAAGTTTGCAGATAAGAAGGTAAAAAATAATCGAAACAAAAGTAACTTTGGCTTGGTATTAATTTGAGGGGGATAATATTAAAAGTTTTTGAAAATTACCATTGAATTCGAAAATAAATTTGGGTAGAAAAAATGTGTACCTTCTCGAGGTTTTTTTATTTATTTTAGTTTGGAGTCATTGTATGACTATTTTATTTTTTTCTGTATAATTATTGTATTTTAAGTAATTCTAATTAAGAATCATATTTAAACCAAACATATATTAATGTGGTCATATGTGATTGAATTGAATAAAAAAATATTCTTTCTTATAAATTCTCTTTCAGTATATAGAAATTAATATTCTTAGGTTTGTTGTAACTTTTCTAAGCAAGTTTGAATTTATGTAGGACAACATTATTTTTTTCCAAAAAGTAAAGGTTAGGCTTTGAATGGTATAAAGCACTAGATGAATCAATGGAATAAAACATAAATTCAATAATGTATATAGGTGAAGTGAACTATATTTTCCATGAGGTAGATTGTAAATAGTAGAATTAGGCCATATATATCAGAAAGTATGAATATTTCTACCATATATTTTATTCAAGTACTCAGACAACTATCACTACGTACTTTAAACTTGTTAAGGATCATTTCCCATAAGTAAGATTACGTGTGTAACGAAATATCAAGAATTCGGATTAAAGAGAGTATAAAATGGTACCTGTTTTGAAAGAGATGAATCTGATCATGAGTTTTGAACTGGGTGCATTTCTGAAGAGCCAAGCCTTTGTATTTGGAACTTCCTCTTCCGAAACTCGCACTCTCTCGCCTAAGTGTTTGCACGAACTCCACCTTATTTAAATTCTTCATCTATACGTCATTTATAGATTAGTTAGATCCATACATTTTTCATATAATATAAATAGAAATAACCCATCTTCATATATAACGTATTAATTATGGTTTAACCTTATCGATGTCATGCCTGTAATCATCCACGACGAAATTGATGTCTGCATCGAGACCACGGAATTTGATAGCAGCTCGGTCGTACGCCCTGGTATATATTATATATGTTCACTTATTAATAAGTCAAATTCATATTTCTTTATTGTCTTCAACAAACTCTAATGTGTATATGTTGACAAAATTACACTAATGAAAATGACGAATAAAGTAACGAAATTAATTAAGTCTAATGTATATAGAGTTTTGTTTTACCTTGCTGCTGCGTAGGCAGTATCAAATCCGCCTGTTACAACGACAAAAAATAAGTGAAAGGAAAAAAAAGTTAGATCATTAATCAGCAAAATGTGTTCAATCAAACGTGAACGACAGAGAAGTATCAAACAAACATATGTCATGAGCTGTAATAGTCTATTATGTTTTGTCTTTTACAGAATAAAAAAGATAAATCTCTTAAAGAAGAAAAAATAGATAGTTGACAAAAAAAAAAAAAAAAAAAAAAAAACTTTTTTAGCGGTACTTGTTAACAGATTTTGTCAGACAAAATCTACAAATCAAATTTATCACAAAAATATGATAGATTCATTTTTTTATGACTATAAATAGACATACACACACGTAACTAAAAAAAATTGTCACGACACAATAATTAAAAAAAAAAAGNATAGTCTATTATGTTTTGTCTTTTACAGAATAAAAAAAGATACATCTCTTTTTTTTTTATTTTATTTAACGCTATTCATCTCTTAAAGAAGAAAAAAATAGATAGTTAACAAAAAAGGAAAAAAAAAAAACTTTTTTAGCGGTACTTGTTAACAGACTTTGTCAGACCAAATCTACAAATCAAATGTATCACAAAAATATGATAGATTCATTATTTATGACTATAAATAGACATACACACACGTAATTAAAAAAAGGTAGTCACGACCCAATAATTTTTATAAAAAAAATCTGCTCTATACTTACCCAAATAAACTTGCTTTCCACAATCCCTACAAATTCATCAAATCCCAAAACCAAAATTAGAGATAAATATAGCAATAATAATGAAAATAAACAAAATTTAATTTTTATTGTTTACCAAATATGAGATTCCCAACGACCGGTGCGACGGTAAAAAGTGACGCCACGATATTGGGAGCTTCGAGACCTTGGTCCTCTTCTGCTCTTCTTCAACACTTTTTGTGTATTCCTTTGTAAAGAAGACAGATTCAACCAGTGACTGTCCTCGACTGAGAATTCAATACTCCGACGAGCATCAGCCACTGGAAAGAGATCTCCTGTTTCTTTAGGAGGAGGAGGAGTGACGTCATCGTCACGTTTGAGAATTCCAAAAGTGATGAAAGCATCTCCGGCTGCAGAATCTGTGGTGGAGGAGGAGTTAGATTCTTCTTCACCGGTGGTTGAGTTCATGAATGGTACTTTACGATCTTGATCCGCATCATAGGAAGAAAATATTTTAAGGTTAAGATCCAACATGATCGAGTCTTAGTAGCTAGCTACAAACAGCGTCCTTCTTTTTTTTTCCGGCGAGAAGAGAGATAGAGAGGGAGAGAGAGAGAGAGAGAGAGAGAGAGAAGATAAGTGGCAAAATGTGAGAGAGAGAGAGAGAGACTTCTAAAAGAGGGAAGAAAAAAGAACGTGGGACGTGTTCATTGTGAAGGTTGCATTGGATACACTTGCCCTTTATTTGCCTTTTTCAACTTTTTTTTTTTTTTTTTTTAAAAATTATATAATTGTACTTGCCTTGACGATGTATCGAATAAATATTATTTTGTCCTATATATTAGTTTTCTTTTGGTTAATTAAATATGGGAGCCGTAGAGAGGGTTGTACGATGAGTTTTATTTACACTTTCTTTGATGTCGTAAACACAACGCGTTAGTACGATGTAAAAAACAAAAATAATCTGTTGAATGAACTTTATCTTCCTTTTAATGAACTCGACCTAATTTCAAGCACCAGTACTATCTTTCTAGCTTTCTACTAGGTAAAAGACCTCATGGTGCTTGATTATATTTATCTAGTTTTACATCTTTTGATGGAGTCATCAACAAGATTAAGAAAATTGATAACATCAGCAAGAGTTTATGAAAACATTTATAAATGTTGTTTCTAATAATAATTTAACCAAAAGTCAAACCTTAAAGAACGTATTTTATTCTGATTGGTTAAATAGTAGTTTCTATACTTTTCTGAACAAAAAAAAATATCCAACCATTATAATTTATAGTTTAATTGCCGAAGACATTGTTAATGCATGCTCGAATGTAGTATTGTCTAAATACATAAGATTATAATTTTCTTATTAATTGACAAGTGTACGTTATTAAAGACGATATATAGGTAGAGTCGAGAAACAAAATATCAATGAAATTAAGATAGCTCCGTCAATTATAAAGAAATAAAAAAAGTCAATATCTGAAATTTTCAACATTCCTAGTAGCAATATTGAGAATTAACAAATCTTAATAATTGTACAATTTTTCATTAATTACTAACATAAATAGACAGCTATAACAGGTATTGTATATCGATGATACTATGTTTGTTATAGATATGTTTGGTAGTCGGTAATAGAGTTTTGACGACAACGTTTTGAGGAATCATGATGAATTATGCGGTTGTTGTTCCACCTCCTCTTTGTTTAGTGCTTAGGACATACTATTAGTATCAACAAATAAAGAAAATTAGTTCTTGATTAGGAAACTTTCCTTATTCTTTGATAATTACTTGTTTTTTCTTTCTTCCATAGTTAATAAGATCTATACATGATTGGACTTGAATTTGGAAAAAATGTAAACTAATGATGAAGTATATACAATATGACTAACATCATAAAATCATTTTCAATATTACTACATCTGAACTTGTAATTTTATTTTAACATGTTGGTGTTAGTGAAATACTAGTATAATGATTGTATTATCTGATTTAAGCAGTTATTTTATTACAAAAATATATGAAACACAATTCATCAACATTAATTAGTTTTTTGCTACAAGAACTTTTTTTAAAAAAGTTTATGTTGTAATAATAAAATATCATATGGCATATAGCGACAACAATTATTGATAGGTCCCTCGTGTGATTCCAAACGTGCCAAGATATGAAAACAATCTAACGGTCAGGGATTTTTTTTGGTATACTTAGATATCTTCAACGTGTGAAATGCAATCACATGTGATTTTGTTTCTCTGTGCGTCGTCATTAAACGAATCAGGACAATCCTTTATTTTTTTTTAGTCTGCCGGCCTCTCTAAGTTTTCGTAATATTTCATTTAAATGGAAAAGGGTTGTCCTTGGGGTAAAAAAAGGAAAAAAATAAGCTAAATCTTGATTGAGATTTCGTGAGAGTTGAAGATTTAGCTTATATGGTTGATCTACATGAAGGACAACTCGATTGCATTTCATCTTATATCTTCTCCAACTGTTTGTGGATCTCTTTTCGTGTATGAGCTTCTCTACCGTGTCATTATAAGTTTATTTCAACATATGTCATATTTTGAAACATTATGTATTCTTATTTCTTTGTTCTTATTTCTTTGTATGAACATATCTCTTTATAGTGGTAACTATATCTCTTTCATATATATATATATAATGAAAGAGATATATATTTTTATCACTACAAGTGTTTTAGAAAGGCTTACGAAACACTAAAGAAAGAGTTGATACTTTCTTATTGTAAATTTAATTTCTTTTGTTAAATCCTATAAAAGTTATAGGAAAAGGAATTTTAAAATGGATGGTAAGCAAATAAATCATTACAGATATTTTAACTATCCTCCTCACGATTTTTTATTTTTTTTGTTTCTCTCTTCCGTAGTGGAATGGATCTTCAATTACAAATAATTGGAGGAACAGGAAGATAATCTAGACCACAACATAAACTATACAATAAAAAAAAATGATATATGTAATGGTCAATGAATAAAAGAATAAGAGAGAGAGAGAGGGTGTGATGTTTACACGTTTAGGGCCCAAACCAAGGATGGGTCCAATATGCCAACTACTATTTCTTTATGTATTGAGAGCAGTAGAGTGATAATAATAAGAGAGAGAGAGAGAGAAACCTTAATGGAGACAGACGGACGACAGTGGCGTTACGTCAATTGTCATATTATTCAACCACTCTCACTAATCAAACTCCAAATCTTTACAATATGATAGATTTGATGATAAGTCTGGTTCTCAAATCCCAGCCGTCAGTTTATCTAAGAAATTTAGATTTTTAAGGAATCTGGCCTTTCCTTATTTGGTAAGACTAAAGATATCTCTCTCTATTCCTTGTAGTTCCCCAATAGGTAAAAGAAACCTAACCTTTTTTTTTGTAACATTATTTATAACTTGCAGTGCACAATAACGTGATGACATTAATCATTTATATAGTTCACTGTTATAATTTATTTTGAAGTCATCTACACTTCAAAATTTTATACTCAAGCCTATACTTGATTCGACTGCTATAACTTCTTTTAATGATTGTATCAGCTATGTCATCCTTAACCAACCATTGATTTTTAACTGCTTTGATTATATATTACTACTGAGGAGGTTAATCCCTTTGTTAACCTTGTGCTTGTGCACTTGTGTTTATAATTTCTTCAGCTAAACAACACAATTCTAGTTTATAGGGGTTTATTATATTGCTTACAAACTCGATCGGACCCAGAATTTTGACTAAATTTTTTGTTGAAGTCTTCTTATATTAAAGCTAAGCTTACGACTTTTGAAAAACGAATTAGGATGGCTGCAGTCTTTGTAGAATCATATATATAGGGTTATGAACTATTAACATCTCTGGTAAACACATGATCGATTGTAATAGTGTTTTACAAAGTATGTGAGGGAGAGAGAAGGGGTTGCTCAGACTAATAAATATGACGCTCGCTGGTTGGTACAACAGTTCTATTGAAAAGGGCGATAGAGAAACGAGTGGAAACGCATGAAGCACGTTATATATAAAATTTAATAATTGAGCATTCAACCATATTCTTTGATGATTGCTTGGGTTCTTTTTTTTTCCATAAATTTCGTTGTTGTTGTTGCTGTTCTCACTTCTCAATCTTTAAAAATAAAATATATTAAAAAAAAAAAAAATTTGGTTTTAGCATTTTTCGGTTTAATGTTTGATGCACATATGATGAATAGATGATGTGATCGGAACAGTTTTGGATGACGTGGTGGCTTCCCCTCCTCGTTTCCGAAAAAGGCAAAGAAGCTGATTAATAAAAGAGCTCAGCCCTCAAGTTGTTTCTCTTGAAGTGACGATAATGCCCCTCTCGAAATAAACATGTGCTCTCAAGTCTTAACTGAGTCTTTAAGTCTTTTAACTCTTGTTCAGTCTTTTAGTGTTTGTTCAGTTCTCGACTCTTCCCTTCTTTAGCTATAGGGACAGTATGTGACTATGCGAGACACAACATAAAAATGGAAAAGAGAAAATCAGAATAGAATTAGTCAAATTAGGTGAATAAAGAAAGAGAATTAAATTAGGTGATGGTATGGTTTATATCCAGAACAAATATTATGGTGCTATTTTTACATTTTGGTGCAATTTAGTATCAAGAAACAACTGAATAAATTTAATCGGATTATAAATACATCCACATACATACAGTACACACTTCATATACACATGTACATTTACATTATACATGCATACACAATTCATATATCACAAATATCTGTATATTTTTTGACGCAACACATTTCCATATTGGTTTTTTTGACTCATAACATTTTTGGGTATTGAATTTGATTTCTAACATTTCTATATTAATAATCGAGAAATTCAGGATCAGAATTTAAACTAATGTTTTGTTGTTGAGTATCTTTATACTCTTCCGTATAATTTTTAATGTTGGTATAAAAATTTATTTTCGTCTTTAGTTCGTTGATCATTATGCTTTGAACTTTGAAGTCATGCCACCATGTGAGGACAGTTTTAAAGGGGATGATATGCTCGATTGGATAACACAGTTGTCGAAGAGTGTCTTGATTAATATAATTTTTTTTAAACATATGCCAGAGACGTTCATATTTCGTAATGTATCTTTATAGAATTCTGATATAATAATTTTGTATTTATATCGATTTCTTTGATATCTATTTATATGTTTTTGATCGTATTCCTTAGATTGTATGTAACTAATTCATTTGTTATTGTTAAATCAACTAAGCTACATAGTCCATTATATTTGATTAACACTAAAGTTACCATAGTTACATACAAACCTCAACGACAAGCGAGTGATTGCCCTTCTCTGACCTTTGCAACGACCCAACTTGCGAGAGTGGACATTATGCTTATTTGCTCAATCGGTTTTCTAAAGGTTCCTATATCAGTATGTGGTGGTTGGTACAGTCATGCTCAAAAACTAGGAGCCTAGCTAGAAAAGTAGCTAGCAAGTCCTCTACCATAACCCGGCGCGATTCCGGATAAAACAGTTCCAAAACATTCTCTTCTTTTTTCATATGCTTTGGCAATATTGGACCAAACTTCCAACTTTTTTTTTAAAAGTCATCTCGCATTAATGCAAATGTGTTACGTTGTCAATTTGTCATCTTTGATTTTTTTTTTTTTTTCTTTTGTCAACTCTGAAGTAGGTAGATCTCAAAATGTGAACTTGGCGTCCTATTGACCATGGGCATTGGTTGTCCTTCGTTTTTGGTCCCCCAATTATAATAGTATTATTTTGAAAGGTTCTTATCTAGTATGAGCATTGGTGTCTATTTGTATTTGGTCCCCCAAATAAAATAATAATATTTTTAAAGTTTAAAATATTAATTATTTAATGTTGAAAAACAAAAACATACAATTAAGACATTAAAAGTAGAAAACATAAAACATAAAACATGAAAATGAAAACATCAAAGGAAAAGAAAAGAAGAAATAACTTGTGAATATTTTGTTGCTTTGATATTGTTTGGTATGAATGTTTTGTTGCTTTGATATTGCTTGGTGTGAATGTTTTGTTGCTTGAGCATTGCTTGGTGTGAATGTTTTGTTGCTTGAGCATTGCTTGGTGTAGGAAGAAGCTTTCCATTCGAGTCTCTTAAAGAAGAAGAATCAATAGTTTGACTCTCTAATCCTCTTTCTGCAGGCTGAAGCTCTAACAAATATCCTTCATCTTCTTCTGAGTCGCTTGCTCTCTTTATGGATTTAACAAGATATCCAAAGAGTAACTGAACTTTTCTCGACATAAGGACCTAACCACAATCCAAAGGATACTATTACCATCTTTTTACTCTGTCTAGTCAAATGGAGGATGCAATTGTAATGAAAGTGTACCTTCATAGCCGCCTCCCTGTTCCCATTAGGGGCTGATGTTAGTATATTCTTTGATACGTTTATGGACTGCACTATTCCACGATCTTGCAGTCTCTCTGATATGGTAGCAGCCAATTCTACTCCTGCATAACCGCAGCCAACAACAACTACTTTTATGGTAGAGCCGTCTTTAAAATTCTTCCTCTCCAATTTACTCAGCTTTTCGTTAAGCTTCTGCAATAGCATAATGACAGTCACGATTTAGTCAAAAAAAGAGTGTACAATTCAGTTTAACCAATCCGAACCAAAGCAAAAACCATATCAACACGATCAAGACGGTTCCTCCAGTAATGAAACTTTCAGACCCATTCACTCCTACATGGTCACAAGGAAACTTTCATATGCATCTGTAAGAATTTGTTTCAGCAGCAAAAGACAATCACAACAACATCTGAAGCAAAAGCAAACTGTTTGAACTTGGAAGACACATAAGAGCCATCTATCAGTCAGTAGTCAACAAAGAGAATCAGAGTAATTGTATTCACTAGAAACCATTCTAAGCGATTTCTATATGAAATGAAATCACCAAGGGGCTCATTAGGTATATACTGAACCAAAACAATGAAAAGCAAGGCCTGCTTTGTAGCCAATACATCCGACCCATTTGAACTTTGCAAGAACCTCCAAACTACACTCTGCACATACACAAAAATGAATACTGTAAATCTAGAACTAGCAAGCTCTTAACAAAGATGTTTGATCCTAAGCTTATATTCACCAACCTGAGGTAAAACACATCTATAAAAGTGGTGCATATCCAGAATGATATCATAGTTCCAAATGTCCCGATAGACGCTGCAACGAAATACTAAATCCAGAATGGACCATACCTGCAAATACAGTCAATATCAAACACTTGAAAACCAAATACTAAATCTCCTACGTTTTTATATGAGAGCTGGAATAGCTACCACTTAGGCTTATCATTCAACAATAATTGCTAAATACAGAACTAACCAGAAAAACAAAACAAAAACCCAAAGATCTTACGCAAAAACATAGATGATGACCATGAATGACGAGAGCCACATTTCTGCAATCAGTGCAATCAGTATGAAAGATAACTTTCACACTGTGCTTTTTCTCTACTTGGCATTGGTTGTCCTTGAAACTATTTTGACCCTCAAGATCAAACTCAATCCAGATTCTACCTTAGTTTCTACAATTCCTTTTGGCCTTAGTTTCTAAAATTTTGATTCAACAGCCAAACACAAATCCCATAAGACGAAACAGACATCAGAAAACTGAAAACACATTAACAGAAACAAACAACAGCAAAAGCTCTCAAACTAGAATACAACCGAACCAGCAGATAAACTCAAACCAACTAGGCAGCGCCAGAAACCAATTCTCCGGCAGGAGAAGCAGCAGCAGCAACAGCGGCGGCACCACCGTCATCAGAAGCAAGAGTGAACGGAGTCCATTCCGCCGGGAGAGGAGGAAGAGGAGCACAAACAGTAGGCTTTCTCTTAACGTCCCAAGGCTGAGTCTTCTTCGGCCTCGACTTCCTGTGATGCGCAGTCGGTTTCTTCTGCGGCCTTGATGAACACTCAATCAGCATCCCTAATCCTCCACCTCCTCCATTTCCCAATTTCGGAACTTGGAATTGGCGGAGAACCGGAGAAGCAGCAGCGACAGTGACGATTCCGGTGCCAAAGATGTGTATCGCCGTCGAGAGAAAAGAAAGAAGCCAAAAATTTTTTCGTTTAATCCTAGAGAAATTCTACACCCAATCACAATAGAGCACGTGGCGAAGTGGACAGACGAAAAACGTCCTAAAATAAGAAGCGTTTCTTCGATATTGGACCTTTTTGAATTAAATTAAAATCAGAAAAAAACGAAGGACGGTCCAAGTCATCACTGTTGTACATGCTCTTAGTTCCAAAAAAAAAAAAATTAAAATTTCCTACATTGATTGAGGGGCAAAATTACAAAAAATTAAATGTAGGATGAGAGTGGAAACTATCGATCTTTGGGGGGAACATTTGAAAACAAAANTTTTTTTTTTTTTTTTTTTTTTTTTTTGTTTCAACGTCTTTCTTTCTTTCTGGTCTCCGGGACGGGACTGGCCAAATCTTCAGATTTGCCGAAACCCCCAATTTTGCAAAATCCAATTTTTACATCAGAAACCCTAATTTTCTTACCCTTTTCGATTCAATTTTTGGGTGTTTGGCAACGATGGACGATTACACCAGAGAGATGATGGATCTCAAGACCTTAGTCACTCGAACCCTTGAGAAGAAAGGTGTTCTCGCTAAGATCCGGGTACCAAATTTCATTCCTTTTTCTTTTCTCCTCTCTTGTTCTGTGCATTACATTATCGAGTCACATTCAAATTTCGCTGAGATTTGTGGGGAGAGACACGACTACATTACTCTATTTTGTTTTCTAGGGTTCCTTGCTTTTTCAGATCGAAATGTTCGATTTTGTTTTCTAGGAATCTTGATACTTTCCATGTGAAAATCCCAATTACGTTGTAGAGTTAATGTATTGAAAAGTTGTTTTTTTCTTCTGTTTCTATACTTATGCTGAGAGTTTAAGTTGCTTGTGTAGGCTGAGCTCCGTGCGAGTGTGTTTGAGGCAATTGAAGAAGAGGATAGAGTGATAGAGAACAATGAAGGACTGCCTCCAGCTTTGTTGGGTAGCTGCAATGATCGTGCAAGGCAGCTTCATGCTTCTCCTTCAGGTTCTTTTTATTTGTATTCACAAGTTTTGCTTATATCTCATTTTCACTTTTATCCTTTGGATCTTGTCTTGGAAAATTTTGTTTTTTTCACAAGCCTGCCATGCTTTGTTACTACTCGATAACTATTGGCTTGTTCAAAATGTGACCCCTTTCTAGTCGGGCGAAATCGTATCATGAAAAACGAAACTTTGCTTTCTCCTATTGCTAAACACTATGGACGTTGAGGTTTTGTGCAGTTAAGTAGGACATTTTGATCACCTTTTAACATGTTGGATTGCAGGCAGGTTACTATCTGCGTTGATTTGTGAATACTTGGACTGGGCACAACTAAATCACACACTCAAAGTTTATCAACCAGAAAGCAATTTGGTAATAAATATAATCCCTTCTTTGATTTTTTTTTTTAATATGTATTTCGTTTAGTTAAGAAGATTGTGGATGAGCTTTTCTCATTTATCTGGTGATTTGCCTTCTGCCTGAAAACCCTATGCAAAGCCAAAAGATTCGTGGAAGTCTGAGTTACGCGACTTTAGTAGCAGCAATGGTTTTGAGCTCAACAGAAATGGAGATAGTGGACCGCTCCTTTTAGATGTTCTTGAAGGATTCTTGAAGTTCGAGGTACTTCTTTCTTTTCTTCCCCTGTGAATATGTCTGCAGCCAAGTGGAAAACTGAATATTACTGTCTATAACTTTTTCTCTTGGTTTACAAGCTTTACTACCATACTTCAAACAAATTGTCCACCTGTATGTAGTATGTGATGTTGTAGTGTTTTCTGTTTTTGTACTATAAGTGTAGATGACCAATGCTAGTTGGTTGACCTGAAGCTTTATAAACACCAACGTACATAAAATCTTGGTACTTTGTACTCGCTACTTCACACTTTTCCAAGAAAAGAAAGTGTGGTAGTCGAGATGAGAATTCTTCAGAGATTTGAGAAACAAGTTTAGCAAATTGCAAGCCTCGAGTTCTCTTTACCTCCAAGGATTAATGTTTCCATTCTCTTACCGTAAATCCATTATCATCAGTCTTTTGCTATATTCTCGTCAGGTTTGGTGATCAACAATTTTTGTAATGATTTTTTTTCAGAGCATGACGCAGGGCACGGGTGGTAGTTCAAGGAGAGAGTCAGAAACAGAGTCGTCATCAAGCCTTGAGTCTAGAAATCCTCCTCGCAGATCATCTGCTTCTGATAACTTACCTCCTCAACGAAGGTACACCTATCTCCAACACCATGCTTTGCCAAACCAAAGTTTTATTTTTTTACCATTCAATGTTGCTTACGAGTCTGACATGATCGATTTACGTATCTTAAATAATCGCAGGCCGGTTGCTTCATCGCAAGCATCAGGTTAGCCATCATTTCCCTATTTTCCTTGAAGTATTGGTTAAAAATGTGTATGTTTCATGATTTTTTTGATAACAAATAAATTGAATAAGATGTTTCAGATAGAAGAGGCGGGTTGTCTACTTCAGGGTACAGAAAAGACGAATTCAATTGGAGACACGGTAATCAAGATGCGCATGAAGAGGTAATGAGAGCTTCGGCGGCGCTAGAAAATCTTCAGCTCGATAGGAAAACTCGGAACTTAACATCGTCTTGGAGGTAAGCTTTCAAGACTCTTAAACATGAATTGAAAATACCAGACTGAAATGAGAAACAAGTTGTGGGGTGAATCTGATCCATCGGGTTTGCTTGTGTTGTGTTGTAGGAATGTGAGGGATGGAACAAATGAAGAAGAAGGGAGGGATTGAGTTTAGGGTATTTGGACAAAAAAAAGTTCAGCTGCTGGATTAGATAATGGTGTGTGTACGTGATATATGTATGTTCGTTATTTGCAACGTCGTTTTCATTAGCTTCTTTATGTTTACGCTGCTGAACATCTGTCTCCTTAAGAACTTTGGTTGTCCCTAAAAATGAATGAAACAGTTAGTAGTAATGTTTCCTTCTGAATGTCATTAAACACAGAACAATATTTAAAGTTGTAATGTTCACAATCTTCATTAGGATCAAAACTCATTTTTTTTTTTTTTCTAAATCCAATTGTTTTGATTTTTTTTGTGTGTGTTAGTATTTTTGAATATCTTCTTCTTCTTCTTCTTCTTCTTCTTTTTCTCTCTCATCTTCTTCGTTTAAAGTTTAAAACTAAAGTATAACTGAGAAAGCCACTCTGGCTGAACCATCGCGACGCTTCTCTCCGAACGGCAATTTTCAAATTCTCCAGTGACCAAAACTCCGATTGCACCCAGCAGGAGGGATCTGTTGTTAATTTTGATTCTGACCTTCGAATCAAATTTTGGCTGTGGGAAACGATACAATGGACGCTTATACAAGAGAGATGATGGATCTCAAAACCTTGGTCACTCGAACCCTTGAGAGGAAAGGTGTTCTCGCTAAGATCCGGGTACCAAATTTCATTCCTTTTTCTTCCTTTGCCCATACATTGTTCGGAATACTTCAAATTTTCCCAGAGAAAAAAATTAGCTTTTTAATTTTTAGGGTTCGCGCGTGCTTCGAGATCTTTGCTTAGTGGATCTAATGTATTTGACATATTCTCGATGATCTTAGTTTACTTATGGATCTGAATTCTCCATCTTTTAATCATATTTTGAAATTGAGTCTTTGTGAAAATTTTGTGTCTCTATAGGCTGAGCTCCGTGCGAGTGTGTTTGAGGCAATTGAAGAAGAGGATAGAGTGATAGAGAACAATGAAGGATTACCTCCAGCTTTGTTGGGAAGCTGTAATGATCGTGCAAGGCAGCTTCATGCTTCTCCTTCAGGTTTCTTTTTGCCTATATCTCTCTTTGAATGGTTTGTTTGGTTCTAAATGGCAAAGTCTTGATTTGGATGTCTTTCTTGATACTTTATAACTAACTATTTGGCTTGTTAAGAAATGTGTTTCCTTTTTCTTGTTCGGGTGAAATTGTGTTAAGAGACTTAAGACCAAAGCTTAGCTTGCTTCTATGTATAGGCAATGTGAATATTGAGGTTTTTGTGCTGTTGAAGTAGGTCGTCTTGATCACTTTATGAATGTTCAAATGCAGGCAGGTTGTTATCTGCATTGATTTGTGAATATTTGGACTGGGCGCAACTTAATCACACCCTCAAAGTTTATCAACCAGAATGCAATTCGGTAATCAATATATTTCATTTTCTTTGATTTTTTCTAGTCTTACTTAAAAGTAGATTGAAAGATGAACTTTCTAACTGATGTTGTGATCTGCATTCTGCCTGAAAACCTATGCACAGGCAAAAGATTCTTGGAAGTCTGAGGTACGTGACTTTAGTAGCAACAGCGTTTATGAGCTCAACAGAAATGGAGATAGCAGACCGCTTCTTCTGGATGTTCTTGAAGGATTCTTGAAGTTCGAGGTATTTCTTCTGTTTTCACTCTGAAGTTGTTTGAAGAATACCTTTAGCTTTCTTTTCTCTGTTTTACAACCATACTTCTTACAAATTACAATAGTCCAGCTATGTTACGTGATTTCTGGGCATTAGTGTTTTCATTTCCTATTCTCTAAGTGAAGATGACCTAAATACCAAATAAGATAAATTCTTGTTATATTGTACTTACGACCTCACAGTTATACCAAGTAAATAAAGTGTCTTACTCGAGATTAGAAATTTTCAGAGATTTAAATAACGAGTTCAGTGAATTTTAAGCCTCAAGTTCTTGTCACATCCAAGGATTAATTTGTCAGCTGTATACTTTTGAGATTTAGTGATCAACATTTTTCTTAAATGAATTTTTCTTCAGAACATGACGCAGGTCAAGGGTGGTAACTCAAGGAGAGAGTCTGAAACGGAGTCTTCATCAAGCCTGGACTCAAGAAATCCTCCTCGGAGATCATCTGCTTCTGATAGCTTACCTCCTCAACGAAGGTAACTCCAAACTCAATGTTCAAAGATGTTTAATCTTTCATGCTGCTTATGAGTGTGGCATGCTTGATTAAAATGGGCAGGCCGGTTTCTGCATCTCAAGCATCGGGAACCGCTACCTCAGGGTACAGAAAAGACGAATACAATTGGAGAAACGACAGTGAAGATGTGCCGGAAGAAGTGACGAGAGCTTCGACGGCACTGGAAAATCTCCAGCTCGACAGGAAAACTCGGAACCTAACATCATCTTGGAGGTAAGCTTCCAAGACTCTTCTTATATTCATATATACCGTACAAGTTGGATCAAATCCAAGATTGAACTGAAAAGCAAGTCGTGATAATCTGATCCCATTGGTGTTTTGGTTGTGGTTCAGGAATGTGGGGGATGGAACAAGTGAAGAAGAAGGGAAAGATTGATCAAGGCTTTCGTTAAAATTTCAGCTTGTGAATTAGTAGTAGTACGTTTATATATATTGTATGTGTGTGTGTATGGTTTTCAATGTTTGCAACTGGTTTCTTTAGCTTTTTGTTTGTCGTGTTTTGTCTGAGCAAAAGAAAGAAATGGTTTGAGAAAGCTTTTGGAAAAAGTAAGATTTATGGATATAATTTCCAGCCAAATGCTATCGTCTTCTAAACCTTATCTATGAAGATGATCTATGAAGATGGTAGAATTAAGTACACTTAAGCCCTTAATCTAAACCTTTTTCTGTGCAACAAACGCAAAATTGACACAAAAATTATCAAATTTTACTTTTGTCATAATTTAAAGAAAAAATAGTCTGAAATAAATATTTGTTTGGATTTGATCAAAAAATAATATATATATATATATTGGCAATCCAAGTTAAAAATATACTATTAGCATTTTTCATTAACTATTTAAATTATATTTTTAAAATGATAATTTCTATTTGATTGCTCTAATTTATTTTTGTTAAAAAAAAATAAGGAGAAAAAAACAAGGAACAGGGGGTGTTGTTGTTAGGGTTTTAAAGCATTCTTATTTGTTGTTCTGCTTTCCTCTTCTCAAGTCAGTCACATTCTCCGGCGTCGCCTCAATTCTCAGTCTCTCTCTCTCTCACCGGTAAGTCAGAACTAGCTTTTTTGCTTTTTTCAACCTTTTTGTTGATTTTTTCTCTTCTATTAATTTGCTTAGTTCCGCTTGTTCAGTCTCTCGAGCTACATACTCGCCATTGGCTCTCTCTGTATGCTCTTGCTTAAATCTTTATTCGCTTGAAAAGTTTTAGCCTTTTGATAATTTACTGCTCTCTACCTCTCTCTTATTGTATTTGCTACTGTTTGAAGTCATGGAAGCTCAGATTTTGCAGTCTTCTTCTTCCTGCTTTTCGTCTCTTCACAACACTCTCAATCGTTACCGTTTCTCCTCTGTGTCATCACTAAGACCTCTCTCCGTCAGCTTCACTCAGACGACGAGAGCAAGGACTAAGGTTTCTCGTGTTTTATCCATGTCGAAGAAAGATGATGAATCCATGAAAGATGATGAATCCATGTCGAAGAAAGATGATGATGAATCTGATAGTCTCACTTACAAAGATTCTGGTGTTGATATCGATGCTGGGGCTGAGCTTGTTAAACGAATCGCAAAGATGGCTCCTGGAATAGGAGGATTCGGTGGTCTCTTCCCATATGGTATAGTTATTAAAACTGCAAACTTTCACCTGAATGTTGAAACTTTTTGTATTCTTCTGATGAATAAAGTGTTTAGGGTTTGTTTGAGCAGGTGATGAGTTTCTCGTAGCTGGTACGGATGGTGTAGGGACTAAATTGAAATTGGCATTTGAAACTGGAATTCATGACACCATTGGAATCGACTTGGTAAAGATATAGTCTTTTGTGTGTGTGTTTGTGTTTGTGGCTTTATTTATTTATGCTGAGTCCCCAAACAAGACTTCATGGTTTTGCTTTGTTGTTTTTGTTGTTGTTATAGGTTGCGATGAGTGTGAATGATATTATTACTTCTGGTGCAAAGCCTATGTTTTTCCTAGATTACTTTGCTACTAGTCGTCTTGATGTAGACCTTGCAGAAAAGGTACCATATGTTTCATCTCTTTTAATCTTTACTTTGAGCTTGCTTTAGGACTTGATATTGATGTATGATTATTTGTTTCCAGGTCATTAAAGGGATTGTTGAAGGTTGTCGGCAATCGGACTGTGCTCTCTTAGGGGGAGAGGTATGTGTTTACAGTTAAACTCAATTGCAGGTTCTGACAATGTAGTTTACTCATCTTTTCATGATTTTGTTTTGGTTGTTTTTAGACTGCAGAGATGCCTGACTTTTATGCAGAGGGCGAGTACGATCTCAGTGGGTTTGCTGTAGGCAGAGTAAAGAAAACTTCTCTTATCAACGGAAAAAACATTGTTGCTGGAGATGTTCTTATTGGCCTCCCGTCTAGTGGCGTTCATTCCAATGGTTTCTCTTTAGTAAGAAGGTAAAAGTTAGCGATACTGGACGTTTTATAGTCTTATAATTTCACGCCTCTTAACCACATTCCATTGGCATCCCAATTGTTCCAGGGTGTTGGCTCGAAGCAATCTTTCGTTGAATGATGCGCTTCCAGGTGGATCAACTACCCTTGGTGAAGCTCTAATGGCACCTACTGTCATATATGTAAAACAGGTTGGTTTTCTTGTCTACAGAAATTTCATCATGACATTTTGTAGCAATTCTATAACTCCTTCTCTCTGCTTTTCACAGGTACTTGACATAATCAGTAGAGGAGGAGTGAAGGGGATAGCTCATATTACAGGTGGAGGTTTCACAGACAACATTCCCCGAGTCTTCCCTGATGGTTTGGGTGCTGTTATTCACACCGATGCTTGGGAACTTCCACCTTTGTTCAAATGGATCCAACAGGTAATGAATGAGGAGAGAATCATAAATACCTCAGAACAGAAAGATTATGTTTTATACATCAGAATGTTTGATTGTTTTCTGGTTTGTTATATAGTCTGGGAGGATAGAAGACAGTGAGATGAGACGAACGTTTAATCTGGGAATAGGGATGGTTTTGGTGGTTAGTCCAGAGGCAGCTTCGCGAATACTACAAGAAGCCAAGAATGGGGACTATGTCGCCTATCGCGTAGGAGAGGTTATAAACGGTGAAGGCGTAACCTATCAGTAGAATGCTGCGTGTACTTTTTTTCTTTTTTCTTTTTCTGTGTTCTTGAAGTTTTTGTTTCCCACAGTTCTTTAAGAATTGAGTAATTGTGTACGGTTTAATGAGGTTACAAACCATGAGATGAGGCATTTTTGAGAACGTCGTTCTAATTTTATAATAACATAACCAATGTAATTGGTATGAGTTTAAAGCTCATGTTGAAGGAAATTATGGTTAAACTTTTTATAAAATATAAAGTATTGCCTAGTTGGTATGAGTGAAGGTTAATTGTCGCAGAAAAAAGAAGTTGTGGGAATTCATATATTATAAACCGAATACTTGCTAGTTTACAGATTAATGAACTATACACCATTCATGTCTTGTTGTATGTATCCCATCTTAGAATGAATATAATTATAGCATACCACAAACAACAAATGAATATATTTAAAACTTATGTCCAAAACTCCAATCCGGAAATATGAAAAAAGGGTGACTGAGAACTGAGAAGCTATTTGCGACTACACGGTCACGGAGGATGATATAGCAACTAACGTTTGACGATGTAAGTGGAAAAGAGAGCTTCAAGGTTGATTATACCAATGAAATGTCTTGGACCTTAGGCTCTGTTGGTTCAGTATTAGTCTCTTTTCCCTCTGTTGATGATGGCTTCTCGTCATTAACATGCTCCGGAGTTTTTTCAGGTGTTGTGTTCTGCAAATTGCGGGTCAGTTCATATATGATCATGCATAAAGAGGGAGAGACTATTTGGTTTTAATTTCTAGGTGTTTCTTAATTGACGCCGTCTCTAGATATGTTCTGTGTAAGAAGAAGACTTACCTTGTTCTTGTCGCGCCACCCTAGCCCAAATGGACGTGCTAGCAAACTGATCCTGCTTGGAGGAGGTTCAGGTGAATTATCATTGATATTTTTGACAGACGAATCTTGGTTCACTTGCCTGTATCGGTAACATATGTATACCCAAGTCAGTGTACAAACGGGAAAGTCATTAGTCAATACGCGTCGTGTTATAGTTATGTAGACAATTTGTGTGTTTGAGTTGTCTCAGGTAAAAAGGACACACCGTGGTGAAGGTTGTGCTTTGAGTTGGCCAGATTGATACTGCAAAGTCGCCTCGAGCATGGACTCTGCCATCACTGCCCTCTTCTCCATTTCAGCAAGTGCAGCAACAGCTTCCTCATATTTTTCCTAGACCATTTATCATATTCGTTACAGAGAAGATCAAAGATTAAACAGGAGGATACAAAAAAGGAAGAGGAAATAAAGTAGTATTTGAAACATGCAGCTCTGAAAACAAACAGACAAGTGTTAAATACAGGATATACAGAGATTACATTTCCTAAAATAATGTGTAACTCTACTCCATGGAAGGCGAGTAACGACCTACTCCTACTAAATAGCCTAGCCACATTTGTGATAGTATGAGTCAGTGCAAACGTTTTACCTGCAAGACTTGAGCAGCATATCTCTGTGCTTCTGCATCCTGCTCAGCAAATCTTCGTGCATCTTCTGTCACCTTCTGTTCTTGCTCCACCCGCATCAAGACCTTCATAAGTATCAATTAATCTCAGAACTTGTCTCAGCTATAACGAAAAGAAAAACAGATTGATCATCCAAATGCGAACCTGTAGCATTGCACCTTCTTGTTCCTGCTTATCAGAGAGGAGTCTCTGAACTTCGGCCATCTCTTGCTCTAACTGTTCGACCTGAAGTTCACATTCATGACAAGCAGCATTTCACATCTCAAGACCATCTTAAAACTAACTAAGCACCAATAAGCCCTCAAAACTGGATCAGCACAGAGATGAGAGATGAGGAACCAGCAGGAGAAGAAATGAGAGAAGGGAAAGCAATGATGGTAAAAGTGAGGGCGAAGGTAGTCTTTGTATTCAGACCATGGAGACAAGTAACATAATGCGAGCTTATAGCTTAACTGGAAAATTAATTGTCAAGTGGTAAGCTTTATGAGAATACCTTGGCACTCAGTTGACGCCGGTTGTCTTCCTTAACTATCTCCATGAGTGCTATCTCCAACTCTTCAGCCCTACCAAAAAATAGGAAGATTGGGAGACGTTACATATTGAGGAAGAATAAGGAGAGAGATAAAATTTCTACCGTTTTGTGTCCAATTATTATTGAGAAAAGAACCTAACCTAAGTAGAGCTGATCGTTTGTCCTCAAGCAACTTGCAGAGATCAGCCTTCAACCACAGAACCTGAAAAAGTTGTCAGTCAACTTCTTAGAAGGGGGTTTCATGACTGTAGGTATTCAAGTGAACAAGTGATCTTTTCACCAGATATAATTATCTGGCATTCAAGTGTACTCAGGGAAGCATCTACAATCCAATAGGAAGGACAAAAAATTACCTGCGCTTGAAGATCTTGAACAGAATCTACCTCCCCATCCCCAGTCAGGCTAACTAACTGTTCATCTGCATTACTTGATCCTGATTCAGATCGAGACAAACTCCCATTTGCCAATGAGGGTTTGCTATCTACCAACACAGATTTTGGGTCTTGCTTGAAATTATATAATTTGGAGGCAAGACCCTTAGAATCCCTCCAAGCTTGAAGTCCCTTCGATCTTTCCTCAAGTGAAGCTATCACAGCTGGCCTATGCTTGCTTCGTAATTCCTGCAATCTAATTTCATGGACATTTTGGTAACCCATGCAAGCAGTTAAAACGAGCTGGCTACTATCAAATGTTGATCCAGTCAGTGATTGTAGCAAAGTAACAGCGTCTCCAGCGTCCTTCGTTGTAACTAATGCAGGACCTGAGGTGAGTTAAAGCATAAGTTAGAGCAGTCTCAATGATGACGCCGATCCGTTTAGAAGGTCCGCAAAACATATCACTTAAATTGAAAGACCACCAGTTTTATCAAGTACCATATAGTTCCATCAATGCGAGTGCTGTTCTGAAAAGCATAACACGAGTTCCTTCAAAGAGAAGCACATCCCAGACTCTAAGAACTGCGATCAGGAAGACGAACATTTAGAAAGACAATGGATTCTCAGTCCCAATTCTTAAAAGAGAAAGATGTTCAAATTTTAACAGACTTCCATCCTAAATTACAAGTTACTCAAACAAGACAGCTTTAATTCCAATGTCTAAAACCTGACCACTTTCCCATGGAAGCATATTCATGAAGATGGAAAGAAACCATGGCCCTGTAACCCAAGCCACTTGCACTCCAAGATAATCCAGATGATGAACTGTAGACATACAAAAATTGCAGAGTTTAGTACTACTTCCTGTTAACAATCTGTAAGATGAAGCAAGAAAACCTGTTNGAGATCAGCCTTCAACCACAGAACCTGAAAAAGTTGTCAGTCAACTTCTCAGAAGGGGGTTCCATGACTGTAGGTNAGGAACTCACCCAATTTAGGAAATCTTTCTCGAACCAACTCCTCCAGAACTAGTTGATCAACCTGAGATATGAGGGTACATTTTGTCATGATGCTATAACCAGTCTGGCCCAAAAAATTGTGCAAATGTATAAACAGGCAACTAATATTATCACCTGAGACTCTATCATTTCTTCTGAATAATAACCATCGAAGTAGTCATCAATGATTCCTGTCAGTGCCCTGAAGATCATAAGTATTTAATTAGAAGGGGC
>NC_025693.1:24804793-24837709 GCF_000633955.1 Camelina sativa
ACCATCTGAAGAAGAACCATCCTGAACATCCGACCTCTCAACATCATAGAACTCGTCTTCAGAATCATTCTCAGACGCTCCCTTGAAAGATTTGCAATCATCGAATGAGAGTAACGATTTCACTTTAGGCGCCTCTTGCTCGCTTTTTGATAAATCCCCCTTCTTCTTGACACGGCTGCTCATTAATTCTTCAATTGATCGTAAAGATGGTCTGACCTCAGTCCATAATTGCACTCTGTGAACATTCTTCTCCGCATCGGGGTGTCCTTCCTCTTCAGTAGCACTTTCAGGAGTTACATCAGAACCTAAGCTTAATTCATTTTCTTTTTCCTTTTTGTCACTTTCACTAGACGGTGCATGGCTATTTTCAGATGATCCGTTTTCAGGTAACTCAGTCAATTCAACATGATCTTCTAAGAAACTACTCCACCTGTCCGACCTTTCTTCTTCCTCTTCCTGATTATAAGGAAACAGTGACATCACAGGCTTAGGGGGCTTACAGTAGTTAGTAAATAATGATAGTATCTGCTTCTACCATTCCAAGAACCAAAACGAACTTATTACCAGCAATTTGGTATCTGCTTCTACAAGCACATTGATTCGTGTTTTCTAGATTAGTCCAGTTATAATATCTTTCACACAGGACCAAATGAAAACAGCATTCTCATAACTAAATGAAAGGAAAAAGAAGCTGTTGTACAATAAATTATGGAGAAAGAACCTTGTAAATATCAGCATATTCTCTGTATCTCTGGACATGTTGAGGTCTCACAGGAAATCCATACGCATCCCTGTTGATACAAAAATGGCCTTATGAATTCCCAAAATCCAATCTACACAGCNAAAAAAAAAAAAAAAAAAAAAAGAGAATGGCTAAGAAACTTTTATATTCGGAAGAGGTGAAAGTGATAGATACACAAACTAAACACAGAGCAAGGAGTTCGTTTTTCAACAGGAAACAATCTTAGGACTTAGAGATATAAATTCATCAAATTTGTGAACATACCAGAAAGCATTCTCTTCTGGCATCAAAAGCAATAAAAGCGCAGCAAAGAAGTTCATAGCCTGCAGAGCGTATCTTGATATTTAATATTAATTTACTATGTCTTGGTACTAAAATAAAGAGTCATGATATTGATTAAAAACCAAAACCTGACAGTAACCAACAGAAGGATTATGCCTAGCATAAGCAGTAAGCAAACGCCGCAGGGCATTTCTACCATCATCATCTAGGGCAGGATGACCTGGAAATGTCCGAGGCAAGTCCTGTACTCGAAACAAGTAACGGCATAAGAATCCCGATCAACTTCAGCATAAGCCAACGCTGCACCACTAGATAGAGAGGGTCAATGCTGAATGAATTTTCAATTACTACCTTTTCTATCTGTCCTTTCCATTTTTCCACAACAGCAAGAGAGTCTCTACTTGAACCTTTGTCATCAACATTCTGCATGTCCTCTTGCTCTATGGTGTTTCCAGAACTATCTTCAGCAAGAAGGTTTTGGTAATAATCCTTGCAGCGTCGTTTCCTCACACCCACAAATGCTTGCCATAACTGAAATGTTGTTACTAAATGAGACGATTATAACGGAAGAAGATCAAAGACTAACGAACGACAGATGGAGAGCTAGAGCCTGATATCAGATAGGAACAGAAGGCAGCAATGTTAACACGTCAAGATTTATTACCTCCCCCCTCAGAGCCATAGGTACACCACCGCGAATCAGCACTTCAAGTTCTTCCTTCCAAGGACATGTAGACATTGGACTTGCATCAGCAGCAACAGGAATGCCAGAGACACTTGTACCATCTGAAGAAGAACCATCCTGAACATCCGACCTCTCAACATCATAGAACTCGTCTTCAGAATCATTCTCAGACGCTCCCTTGAAAGATTTGCAATCATCGAATGAGAGTAACGATTTCACTTTAGGCGCCTCTTGCTCGCTTTTTGATAAATCCCCCTTCTTCTTGACACGGCTGCTCATTAATTCTTCAATTGATCGTAAAGATGGTCTGACCTCAGTCCATAATTGCACTCTGTGAACATTCTTCTCCGCATCGGGGTGTCCTTCCTCTTCAGTAGCACTTTCAGGAGTTACATCAGAACCTAAGCTTAATTCATTTTCTTTTTCCTTTTTGTCACTTTCACTAGACGGTGCATGGCTATTTTCAGATGATCCGTTTTCAGGTAACTCAGTCAATTCAACATGATCTTCTAAGAAACTACTCCACCTGTCCGACCTTTCTTCTTCCTCTTCCTGATTATAAGGAAACAGTGACATCACAGGCTTAGGGGGCTTACAGTAGTTAGTAAATAATGATAGTATCTGCTTCTACCATTCCAAGAACCAAAACGAACTTATTACCAGCAATTTGGTATCTGCTTCTACAAGCACATTGATTCGTGTTTTCTAGATTAGTCCAGTTATAATATCTTTCACACAGGACCAAATGAAAACAGCATTCTCATAACTAAATGAAAGGAAAAAGAAGCTGTTGTACAATAAATTATGGAGAAAGAACCTTGTAAATATCAGCATATTCTCTGTATCTCTGGACATGTTGAGGTCTCACAGGAAATCCATACGCATCCCTGTTGATACAAAAATGGCCTTATGAATTCCCAAAATCCAATCTACACAGCTCAGACGAAATCTCTAAAATATCCTAGATTAATAATACCCGTTGATACAAAACTGCATTCCTAATAAGTTTCGTTTTCAAGAAAACTTAATCAAAAGCACCTCGAATTGGATTATATCTAACAGACCCACCTTCACTGAGAGAACATTCAAATCACTAGTAGGATGTAGTACTATCAAATCAAGATCAAGATAAAAAATTGTTTTAAAGAAAATGCAAAATCAAGCAAACAAAAGAAGGCAGATTAAACTATCGTAATCGGGAGATACAACATTTTCGCTCAGCTAAAACGAGAGAGAAGCGTAAGTTCAAACGAGGACGAAGTAGCAGAAACGTATTAAAAAAAAAAAAAAGAAGAAAAGAAAGAAGGCGAAACCTCTTGTGTTCGAAGGCGACGAGGGGATTAATAGGCTTAGAAGCAGCAGCAGCTACGGCGGCGGCAGCGCTCCTCATTCGTTAGCCGCGGAAAGAAGAGATCTAAGTCAAGCCGGTGAAGAAGAGTTGAGAAAACCTCGTGGTGAAGAAGAAGAAGAAGATCCAATCTCCAGGCTAATTGGTCATCTCATCGTTACGCGACTGAAGTTGAAGGAAGTTGCAGTATAGAGAGAGAGAAGATGAAGAAGATGAAGAAGAAGAAAGAGAGAGAGGAGGAAGTGGAGAAATCACATGGAAAGGGCGAGATTGTCTACCAAGGTTTATTTATTTACCCACCATGTGAGATTGAATCTTTTTGACTGCGTTTTACTCCCAAATCCAAAAGGGTCTTTCTCTATATTTTTAAAAAGTTAGTTTTTTTACTTCTTCTTTTACTCTGATTTTTTTTAACTACTTTTTTTTTAATGTAAAAATGTGAATTTCACAGTTGTCTTCCAATATCTAACACAAAATTATGCTATTTAAAAATCTTATTTAAATAGCTTAATAAATTTACAATGAGTTAATTATTTTATTTACAAAAACCAAATAACAATTAGAATGAGGTAAATATTTAATGACAAAATTTGATACAGTCATAAACAAAAATAGAAATTATGATTGATATAGGCCGTGAATGGAGAACATCCAAATGCGGTTTTGAACTTTTTTTTTTGAAAACCGCACTGTAAACACCAATCAATACATTTTCTCCAATTTACGTTTTTTGTAAAAAAAAAAAAAAACAAAACGCGGATTTGTACAGTAGATATAGTCATGGACCGCCTTTTCAACTGAAACCAACTATTACCCAGCGGTTTTCGAACAAAAGCATGCACATTATTTTTTAAAATATATTTTTTATTCAAATTGTATTATTATAATAACTAGATATATGTATATGCAAAAGAAAAATTTTAAACTTCTCTCTATACTTTTACTCACTTCTATTTAAGTTATTTTCATATACTTTTAATTTTATTTTTACATTTTAAATAATTTCATAAGTTTCAAACTATAATAGATATTAATAATTTAGTTGTATGTACATATAAATACTAATAACTCCAGTTAATCTTATAATAAATAGATTTCTTTTTGAAACTTTTAATAGTTCTATTTATTGTGTAATATTTTTTATGATTGATAAATTTAGATATTTAAGGTTCTTTATATTTTTCTATTAACACAAAGCAGATAATAATTTACAATTATATTAAATATTTATATTTTTAAATTTAACATATAATTGTTGTTACAATAATATATATATATATGTATACAAAATAAAAATATTTATTTATTAATACAAAACAAATTAAAATACATAAGTATACTAATTATTATTAAAACAATATGAAATCCGCACCGAAAATAGTTTTTCACCAATCAAACAATATTTCATATCACTTATTTTCTATAAACCGCACTTGTCCCGCAAATATTTTTTTTCCGCACGAACCACAGTTGAACCGTACCACACAATAAAACCGCTTTATCCGCACAACCAAATACGCTGTTACCATTCGGACCCATAGTTGTGAAGTTCATAACTTCATATCACTTACTTTGAGGTGGTTATTAAGGACATCCTACGTATTTTTTTTTTTTTGTGCAAAGACATCCTACGTATATGTATCGTAACTTTCAACTCTCTCCTAGTCCTAAAAGATCTGACTGACTCGAATGCAACGAATGCGGTTACCATTGTTCGAGTGTTTACAATTATGAATGTCGGCAGTTGTTTGTTATTGAATAGTTTAATCTAATTTGAAACAAATGCCTTTGCAAAAACAATTTAAACCGATATTATATCAATTGTAAGTAATAAGATTTACAATATATAAAGATATAAAACTGAAAAATGTGAAGAGAAACTTTTTTAAAAAGTTATCTCCCGTAATCCGTAACCAATTTACCATTGTAGATGCCATGATAATTTTTGTAACGAGACCATGGTTTCCAACTTCAAGCAGTTCTAAAACATATTTATGGTTTGATAACAACTACTTCTATTGAGGAGATTCATTACTTTTTAAAATCCAAAAAGATAGATATGCAAAGAAAATAATAATTGTGGGGGATTGTAATGGTTGTCGATTTGTCGGTAAAGGACAATTGCTTTCGGAGTTGGTAAAGGACTTTTTCTAGGGAACGAAATCTGACCCCAAAAACATTTTTAAAATAGCAATAATAATAATAATACATTTGTACTACTAGATTGTATCAAATCATCTAAGTAATGCAAATAAGCTTTCACATGTTACATTACATCTACTCAAAAAAATTTCAAGACTCAGGAGAACAATTATACATAAAGTGAAGCAAGTATGAAACCAGTTTTGTATGTATAATATAGGTTTTGAGGACTAAAAGTTATGGTAAAATGTATATCGGATCCATATTCCAAAAGACTAAAACTAACATAGACCATCTCTTGTGATATAGTAGAAATGAAGAAAAGTCATTTTTTGTAATAACACTCATAGCAATCAATTTTGCTATTTTGTTGGCGGAAAATGCACATGGATATATACTTCTTTTTTTCCAAAACATGTATCAAAATTTGTATAGAACCAAATTTGTAATACTTTGCGTTAATGCAGTATCGTAGTATAACCAAAAGATAACAAGCTTTTGTAATTATATACAAAATATTAACTTTTTATTGGCTATAAGGCCCATAATAACACTTTCAATGAACAAGAACAAGAGAAACTAAAAAAAAATGAAAAAAGAAAATCGACAGATACACAACCCTTTTTTTTGTTTTTGAGAAGTTTAGGTGGATAGGAATTAGTTCTGGTTCCTTGATTATATATTGAAATAATGGTTTAGTTGAGTTAATTCTCCATGATGTAGGATTTATAAATATCGATTCGCGAGTGTACGTTTTATAGATATTGATTTGCGAGTGTAGATTTTATAGATATCGATTTTGAGCATTTTATTCTACGGCTAATAATTTTTTTTGGTTTTACATTGATTTTGAGAGTTTCTCTTTCAGTTCTAGAGCATCATTATAGGAGGAACAGTTTTGGGTTTTTTAGAGTAAAAATATTATGAAAATAATGTAAGATCATTAGTTTAGATCTTTTGTTAAGAAGTTAGTTATTGGGAGAACATATTTAACATCATAAGATTTAATAATATAATATTTTTAAACATATTACAATTATAAAAACTTATAAATTAACATTTAAATTGCATGCTTATATAAAATTCAAAAGACTATACCAAATTTTTATGAAACAAAAAAATATTGTAAATAAAATTAAAAAAAAACCAAACAAACATATTACTTAATTAATTAAAGCACACAAACATTTTATTTAATTAATACATAGTTTAATGTCCAAATTTATTCCATATATTCTCTATCAAATCCTTCTTTAATTTAATAATATAATATTCTTGAACATATTAAAATTATAAAAACTTATAAATTAACATTTAAATTGCATACTTATATAAAATTCATAATACAATACCAAATTTTTATGAAACAAAAACATCGTAAATAAAATTAAAAAAAAACAAACAAACATATTACTTTAATTAATTAAAGTACACAAACATTTTATTTAATTAATACATAGTTTAATGTCCAAATTTATTCCATATATTTTCTATCAAATCGTCCAATCACGTGAAGCCACGTCTTATAAGAACTGGACTTAAATCAGTTCTCATTGAAGACCAAAAAAATTGTTCTTAGCGCATTATTCATTATTTTTCTAATTTTTTTGGGCCATCATTAGACCATCTCCAATGGTTTTCCCTATTTTTTTCTCTATAATAGAGGTGAGTTTTACTTCAATGGTCCTCTATTCTCACCTCTAAAATAGAGATTCCTCTATTTATAGAGGAACTTTTGTAAAAAAAAATAGGGTTCCTCTATAAATAGAGGAAAAAATAGCAATCTCTATTTTAGAGGTGAAAATAGAGGATCATTGGAGTAAAATCCACCTCTATTATAGAGTTCCTCAATTATAGAGGCAAAAATAAAAGACCATTGGAGATGCTCTAATGATGGCCTTTTTGTGTGTTGCACTTCACTTTTTGGAATATTTTTGTTTATTGTCCGCTTTAAATTTTAAAACCATATCATATTCTAGCATTATATAATGAAAGTGCTAATGAAAAAAAGACACAAAACAATTTTGGACACAATGTCAAGTACAAAACATACAACAATTTTGGACATTTGGGAAAATGAATTTTTAAAATTGACATCTCACCACATATAAAATCAAAATCGGCTAAGAATTAAAAAAAAAATCTAAAATGTGTTATTTGTTTGATTATCAATCGTCGATCTATGTCGACGATTTACGGAGCACATTATTTACAATGCACATTATGACTTTCTGGATGGTCATATTCATCCCAAAAACCGTTATATTAAAACACTACTCTACAACCTGATTCATTATAGATATTTTTAGTGTAAATAATAATGAACAGAAGAAAAACTTAAAAAGAAATGGAAAACTTTTTTAGAAAGGTTATTGAACATATGAATTTAATTTTTAAAATTAAAATCAAAACTTTTATTTATTCTAGTGCTATTTATATATATATATAGTATTTATTAAGTTTTAGTGTTAACCAATTCATACATTTTCTTAATTATATTAAATGCTCGTGTTATTTAATATTATGATAGCTTTGTTGTATAAGTCATTTAAAGATAATATGATAGAAAAGTTCGCAATAACAAAATGAGAAAACAATTTCGATAATGTGAAATGTAATTTGGATAGAACTAATTCAATTAAAATATTACAAAAATATGTTGATATTTTTCCATTAAACTTTTAAATTCACTCGTTGAATATCTGAATTCTTGTTACTTACTTATTGGTTCAATTATTAAAAAAGAAAAGAAAATATATTTAAATAATTGAAATATTGATATTCTTTTGGTTTGTTTGATTGAGAAACTCTCAACAGTCTCGGATAGAAGAAGTGCTCTTTTAGGGTTCCGGATTCAGGTCGGTGTCGCCACCGCCCCTTCTTCGTGCTTCTCCTCCTCCTTCCTCCCAGAAACTCGGATCGTCGAATTTCTACAGATCAGCTCTTGTGTGGCGGAGATATGGGTGAAGAAGACACCGTGAATGCGGATCAGAACAGTTTTGCTGGTGGCGAAGAAGATTCATTGCTCCGTAATCGCCATACGTCGCCATTGCCTCCACCGCCACAGCAGCTTTCTTCTAAAGTGCTTACATTGCCTACCGTATTAACCCTTGGCCGTGTTGCTGCCGTTCCTATTCTCGTCGCGAGTACGTTTGATCCTTTTTTTTTTTAATTTCGACTCTGAATTCTCCTTGGAGTCATTGTCCTTGGTCTGTGTGTAATAGGATTCTAATCATCAGATCTAAACGAAGTGGCTCTGTTGAATTCGATTTCAGATCAGAATTTTGTTTCGCTTGATTTTGAGAAATTAGAGAACTTTGTTTAAAAAATTGAGCTTATTTTCTAATGTGTACTTCACTTGTTACCACTCCTCAAATCGATCTTTTGATGTTCCTGATTTTGATTGTATCTAATTGCATCATGTTAGCCTTTTACGTTGATTGCTGGTGGGGAAGAACTGCTACAACAAGTATTTTCATTGCAGCAGCCATTACAGATTGGCTTGATGGATATATTGCTCGGAAGGTACTTTCATATGTTTACCCCTTTCATGTTCTTCTGAATAGTTTAAACTGTGGGGGTTGTTCTCATGTTCTGTACCACAAGCTTAACGGTGAGATGTGCCTTTTTGCAGATGAGATTAGGTTCTGCATTTGGTGCATTTTTGGATCCAGTGGCAGATAAAGTGAGAGACCCTTTTCCTTAGCTACCTTTCCTGTTTGTCTTTTCTTCATCTCTCAAGCATTATCGTTGTTTAAAAAAGTTATGATTTTTATCATTCTGACTCATGTCATTGGTATGCAGCTTATGGTAGCAGCTACATTGATATTGTTGTGCACTAAACCAATGGACTATGTTGTCTTAGGACCAGTTCCATGGTTAGTGACAGTGCCTTCAATTGCCATCATTGGCAGAGAGGTAAGCTATAGAAAGTTGACAGTATGCTTAGATGTCCTTAAGTAAGTCGCATTTATCAGCCCTCTCTTCTAAACTATTCGGTAATATGTTCACTGTAGATTACTATGTCTGCTGTAAGAGAATGGGCCGCATCTCAAAACGGCAAGCTTTCAGAGGTATAGTTATCATCATCATATGCATTCTCTTGGGTCTTTTTTTTTGTAAGTGTTCGTTACTTAAATCATGGAATTGGCATTGATGTTCACAGGCTGTTGCTGTAAATAGCTTGGGAAAGTGGAAAACTGCAACGCAGATGATAGCGCTAACCATACTTCTTGCAAGCCGGGATAGCAGTTTTGCGAGACTATTACCGTCGGGTATTGGGTTGCTCTATGTATCGGCAGGGCTCTCTATATGGTCTTTAGTTGTTTATATGAGGAAAATATGGAGGGTACTGCTAAAGAAGTAGCAACAAACTCTCTTTTCGGGTTTTTGCATGCAGTATATACACATAGAATGGAAGATTTGCTCAGCGACATTTTACCTCTCTTCTTCTTGAAGAAAGCTGACTAATTTCTATCTGGATACAAATGAAATTAGCTGGGCAAGCACTATAAGACTCTTATATGATGCTTTAGTTCTGTTTTCAACTTTGGGCATTGGGATCGTACTCAGCTTGGTTTGGTTTTGTACAATATCTCTGAATCATGTTGCTCCTTGGCGCGCACTGAATTCAGTCAAGCAGCAAGTACGATCTTATGGATGGGCAATGACGGCAATGCACCTAGTGCAAAATCGTTCTAGTTGAAGACTTACTTGGTCTCATGAACTCTGGGATAAATGAATACAGTTGTTGCCTGTCATGTAGATGCTTTTTCAATACAATATAATTTATAAATAAAAAAAAACTTGGTTACAATATCTCTTCTCATTTGACTCTTCTGTGAACAATCGTAAATGGAGAAATCCGGAGAACCATCTGCTTAGAGTCGTGCTTCTGCTTGGACTCGTCTCTTGTATCTTTCTACTAGTTCTTTTGGATCTTGACGGGTTTCGGTGTAAGCTTCGATCTTGTTCATCTCCTGTACAAAAATGTGAGAACCAGAGATTATCGTGTGTGTGTGTGGTGTAGATTTAGCCTTAAGATGAAAGATAGATATGAACATCGAGGTAATAACCTGAATCCAAAGGGCGAGGTTAGGCCGACCAGATGTGATATCCACATTCAACACATCCCTTAAGATAAGCCGAAACCTCTCTATGAATGGAGCATATGCAACATCAACCTGTAGAGAGATACACACCAATTTTGTCTCAGCATCGAGAGCGCTTATACAGGTATAACAAATGACTGAGTGAAAACATAAACGACAAGTACCAAACTAAACTGGCCAAGGAAGAAAGGCCCTTCATTGAATTTGGAAAGCGCCTTCTCCATGTAATCAAATGTAGCATCTGAAAAAAAAATGCAAGACAAGATTCATAACATGGCAACATAATGTTTCTTCAAACACAGAAGGAAGATAACAACTCCATCTTCAAGTCACCTGCTGCATTACTATCACTGCCGTTTAGAGTGGATCTCACAGCTTTGGAGAAGGAGTCAGTGTAGGAGAGCAACTCATCAGCAACTGCTTGCTTCTCTACACCCTGTTGTTATTCCATCCATGGATATCTCTCTTCTAAGTATAGGTTCACTTAATGTGTTTAAAATTGAGCGCTCAACAAATCAAACAAGTCATGGATGATACTCACATCGGGTGTAAGTGAAGGCCCTTCAAAATTGGTGTCAATGTACTTAATCAGATCAAGGCTCTCTCCCATTACTTTGTTATTGTGCTCTAATGCAGGCACCTGCATAAAACAAAGAACAAAGCACAATAGATCTCACGCCACTAATTTAGTTTGGCCAAATCATTTCACATAAATGCTTTAAAATAGAAAAGTTAACACCTTGTTGGCTTCGTAAACTTTCTCCTTATACCAAACAGGCCTGTTTTTGAGATCAATTGGTACAAGTTCTATCTTGTTTTGCAGACCCTGCACAAAACAAGCGCAACATAAGGAACTGATCTAAATAAATCCAAGTTGGTTTCGTATCAACATAGATAAATAAAAATGCAACCTTGTAGTTGCGAGCAATCCACGCACGCTGAGCAAACGGGCAAGTGTATGATATGTACAACCTTTCAAATCACATAAACCAAAACTTGTTCATGAACTTCTCTAACATCTCCAGCAAAAGCATCAATTAAAAGAAAAAACAAACCTAGTCGATCCATCAAACACTTGAACTGGTTCTGAAGAAGAATCAAGCTCCGGTACTCGACTGCACAAAAAAAAAACCATCAGCTCACAAGAACCTCGAACCTCTCAATAACACAAACGATATTTTGTAATCCCTCAGGCCTCAAGAGAACGTAACACATATAATTGGTTACCTTGACTCTTTAACAGCTGATATTGGTTCGATTCTGCGTTTCCCATAGGATTTACACCGCAGCCTCCCGGAGACTGGTCGGAGAAGAATTTTCCGATCAAGATAGAGAGATGACGAAGAGATAGAGTAATCTCTGGTGGATAACGCAAACGATGGATATGCGCACACGCTAATATTAACTCCGACACTCATAGCTTCACTCACACAAACTTTCGCAGCTCCGATAAGATTTTCCGGAATCTTTCTTTAGTTCACTTCACTGCCACAAATTTCGGTTTGGTTTTGGTTCGATTCTGATTTTGGTTCAAACTGACGAATTCTGGTTCGATTCGGTTTTTACGTAAATTGAAAAAAATACAATGCGATTTGATGAAATATACAGTTTTTTTTCAGTTCAGAAAATAAAAAAATAAAAGTAAAATTTTTCACACAATTTTGTAACGAAGGAAGCAAACAAAATCAAATTCTCTGGTTCAAAAAAATAAAAAGAAAGAATGATAATCAAATAAAAATGGTCTATAAGAAGGCATTATTGGCAGCAAGGAGACCACCTCCTTTGACAGAGATGGGAGTTCGAGTCGCAAAGTTTGTTGCGTGGAGGAAGACAACAATAACTGTAATATCGTCGTGAAAGTGTCGCCTGATGCCACGTTCTATCTTCTCCAAATCTGAACATCTCATCTCTCTCTTCTTTGCTGCTTCTTGCAATGCAGCTTTCACTAGCTTCCGAGCCACACCCTGCAAAATCCCAAAGAAAAATACACACCACCACTTCAACAAACAACAACAAAAAGCTTCCTCAAATGAAAAGTGGATTCTATTTGTGTTTTACATTGCGTGGACAAGAATTGACAATATCAACAGCTTCCTGGTTGCTTAGATGCTCCCATAAACCATCCGAGGCAAATATAAGAAACTGATCTTCCTGGTGTATCTTATGAACTGTTATAGTCGGTTCCGCTCTCATGATAGGCTTCTCAAAACGTTCTGGAACTCTAAATTTGGGTAACAGCGGTTCTTGATTAAACTCTGCTCTCTTAAGGTATGCGTCACCTATGGATCTCGAAACCTGTATAATCCCTTTCACGCGCCAAACCTTGTGTTTCAAGACCACTATATTCGGATCATCAGGATGCAACAAACGTAACTCATCTCTCACGGATTCGATACTAGCGTTGTGCTCTGATGATAGTTGAACAGCTTTCAACTCTTTGTACGAATTAGCGATTTTTCCCAACACAACACGAGAATCTCCTGCGTTTGCAACATACAACAAACCATTACAAACAATACCAACCAAGCAACAAGCACCCACAGAAGCAATCTGTGGCTTTTCCTTCCATTGCTCCTGCACTAAACCGAGAAACTCCTCCTCCGTTGCTACAAACCCTCTGGTGATAACATCAGGTGAGATCCCACGCTGCTCTGATGTGTACCTCTTGATGTTATAAAAAAGCCTCTCGTTAACAAAACGAGCAGCCTCAGGACCTCCATGACCATCATAAACACCAACAAAAGTAGCCTCAGGACCAGAATCGTGCAAACTAATAGGACCAGACTCTAACTGGGAATGGTCTTCAAGAATGTCGTTAGCTTGAACGACAGCCATAGAAAACTCGCCAGTGATGTGGTTCCCTGAATCTTTGTACCAAAAGAGACCATCGAGACGGCCATCATCAGCAGAAGCACCAGGACTAGAATCTTCTCCAATACCAAAAGGTCTCCAACAAGGCGATACAATTCTCCTAAATGTAGTAGATACCATAATTCACATAGTCTCTCAACCAAAAGAACCAGCAATCAAATCGTTCATCAAATCAGTACTTATAACTATATTATTATGAGACCCAATCTTATTCTTCGTATTGTCAATTCCAACTCGAGAAACGCAGGATTCAGGATTCAAACACGCATTCACAAAAGTAAACAACATTAATCTGCATTTATAAAAAAAAACATTTAGGAATCTCATAAAGTTTGAAAATTTCCAACATAGGAATCTAAAAAAGGTTTCAACTTTGACCAAAATCTGAGAAAATTAACGAAACCCATTAAAAATATATACCTGATAGATGAAAAGAAAGAGGGTTCCTATTGTAATATCAGAAGCTTGGCGTAGAATAATAATCCATCATTCAGATTTCAGATCAATGATGAGAGAGAGAGAGATTAGATTGGGGGAAAAGATTAAGCAAAGATTCCTAATACGAAACAAAAAAAACTAAAAAAAGAGAAGCGACGATGAAGGGTTAAAATAGAGAAGAAGGAGAAGAAGAAGACGCGTTTGAAGAAGAGAGAAGAGACGGAGACGTTGGATTTGTTTCTTTCTTTTAGAGAGAGAAGAAAGAAGCGATACTCGCGGGGCCATCGTGTTTTTTATTTCTTTTGTTTTCGCCATTTATTTTTGACTTTTAAAGCTTTGACTTTTTTTCTTTTCTTTTTTTTTAAATAAACCCAAATTCTATAATAATATTCTTAGGAATTATTCTCTAAAATCTGGTACCATAACCCCCAAACCAAAGTGTAGCAAAAATAGGATATTACTCATATTAGAGTAGTAGACCTATAACTATGTCAAACTAACTTGTTGAGAAATATAATTTCTTTTTTTGACTAATTATAGTGAAAAAGTAAGCATAATTTTTATAAGTAAATATATATAATGTTACATGCCCTGCTATTTTATTTTAATTTTATAATATTAACAAGTGATGTCTCTAAAAAATCATCTTACATTTTAACAGTTTTCATTTAATAAAAAAAAATATAATTTAATTCTTAGTTAGTGAAAAAGTAAATAAATGGCTAATCATGATTTTATTGGAATAAGATTTGACAAATTTTCTTTTATCATAAACTTCCCCCCTAAGTTTATAAAGCCCCTTTTTAAGTACAAATCTGAGACTAGAGAATCCAGCTTTGTGATAATCAAATCCCAAAGAAAAAATCATACTCATATCTATAAACTCCAAAAGAATTGACCAATCATCTAAGAAACAATGATTAAGGTGAGAAAAAAAAACCCAAATTCTGAAAAACTCTGAGAATTATGAACAAGAAAAAAAAAAATCTAAACCAAGAAATCAGGACTTGAGAGGAGGTTGAGATGCTTGCTTCCGATTGTGTCTTGTAGTATTGTGATTAGGGTCTCACCCTTTTTTCTGGTTAATATTTAGGTTATTTTTAGATTTCCAAAATTTTTGTGGATGTTAACTGATTTTTTTACTGCTGTCACGTCCTCCTCTCAACAACAAGCTCTCAGAAAACAAGATCCAACCATTTTCAACAACATTCATCGCTGTGTGCTATTACTTACTAACTCAACCCTCTGATTAACATGGTTTCTTAAATACACACAAAAACATATCTGTAGGGAATTCAGTTTCATGCAAAATACCCAACAATGTGCAAAGACCACCGTCTGTCAGGTTAGTAGTACGTTGAAGTACCAACCTCTTAGAGAGAGAAAAAAAAGTAACTATCTTATACTACTTCATTACTGCATTGGCTTGAGGTGATTTATCGAAAGGTGTTTGTGTTGGTTCTCTGATTTATGCTGAAATAAGATGGCATGTTTTTGTCTAATGCATTACAGCAGTGAAAATCTTTCAACTCATAGCAGAACCAAAGCAAAGTCTATCACTGTATCTTCTCCCTTCGTCTTCAGAAGTGATGAAAGGGCTGAAAGGAGGAAAGAGGTAGAACTATAGACGACCCCCTTTATATTTCTGTTTCTGATCAGAGGACTTATATAGAACAATAGTTTAATAAAGCTCTCTTTTGCTGTGGCTGTATCTCTTAGTTCTTCAAGAAGCTAGAAGAAAAGAACAAGATAGAGGATGCTGTAAAAGAGAAACTCTCTTGCGGCTTCAAGGCAAATCAAAACACTCACTTAGCATCTGAAGAACACAAGAAGAACCCACAAGTTGGTCGTTTTCAGGTGAAGTAAAAACCTTGTTATAAGACTCAACTTGTCATAATTTTGGGTACTGAATCTTTTGATGTATGGCATTATAACCACTAGCAGGTTCATCCCTCCTCCAAATCGCTGACAAAGATCAAAACTCAAGAAAACTTGTCTCCCAATACCCTGTAGCACTAAGGTACATACGTCAGAGACAAACCCAGTTAACCATTTCTTCAACAGCTGATATGAAGCACACTTGACGATAATAGTAGCGCTTGATTCAGATTGTGAAACACAAGCCTTCAAGGAGCTTTGTAGAATGGTTCTCTACTCTTCATATAACTATGTACTCAATAGTTTTGTAGGCTCAATCTTGTAACATTTTCATACATTGATATTTGAAATAAAGAAAGCAATCTACTAGTCCTTATATATTAAGCACGCCCTTCCTTCTTGCTATGGACTGTGGTGTGTTGTGATGTTTCTCTAGCTGTCATCTTTTTTGCACTTCAAAGTGGTGAGAGACGTCCAGGTAGAGTAAGAAAGATGGCCTGCTTGTTCTTCTTCTTTCACTTTCTGTAACCGCACCTCATTTCACCCTGTCCCTCAGAGAAAGACCCTTGTCACCAAAACCCAGTTTTAAGTTCCCACCAAATCATCAGAATCTAACTTATTTGGCTCCTGATTCTCCCACTCCTCTTATCTCTCTCCACTCTCTTCATGTTCTCTCAAAAGCTCAATCTTCGCCAAGGTACATTTCGTTAATCTTGCATTCATAGATTTGTTTGCTACAAATTGGCTAATAATAGGAATTTGCTTCTTTGTTAGACCAATCCTGTTTTGGAACTTATGCTCAACTGCTATAGTATTCTGCCAATGGTTTACATATTTTTTTGAGCATTAAGATATAAATAACAGACTTTCTTGTTTATATAATTCTCTTTTATGCGATCATTGAACTCTCTTAAACTTTATCTTTATGATGTTTTGTGAACAGAAGGTTAACAAGGGACATGCTGCACCAGACATCACATTAAAGGATCAGAAGGGAAAGCCGGTGAGCCTCAAAAAGTATAAAGGCAAGCCTGTTGTTGTGTACTTATTGTTAAGGATACACAATATCATGACATTAATATTACGATATCTTCTTCCCTTGTATATTAACTTCCATATCTGTTAGACCTAGAGGCTCTTACGAGTACTGTATATATATGTTCTCTTGTAATTACTCTTGATATATACAATAACATTCTCTCCTTACATGGTATCAGAGCCTATCGATACCCTAATTCATTTCTCTTGCAGCCGCCTCTCTTTCTGTTCTTTCATCTCAGATCTCTAATTTTCTTTCTTCTTTTCCTATTTTCTTTTCTCTCTCTCTCGTTTCTGTCTGCCATGGCTGTTGCTGCCGAAGCTGTTGACACCACTCAAGGTCTTCTCAACATCAACATGATGAACATTACTAAGCTCACCTCTACGAACTACATGACCTGGAGTCTTCAGGTCCATTCCCTCCTTGACGGATACGAGCTTGCTGGCTATGTTGACGGATCCTCTGTTCCACCAGATCAGATGCTCACCAGCACCAACCCACCAACACCAAATCCAGCGTACAAGATGTGGAAAAGACAAGACAAACTCATCTACAGTGGTCTTCTGGGCACTCTCTCTCCGACTCTGCAACCGCTGGTGTCCAAAACCAAATCCTCTGCAGAAATGTGGAAAACGATCTCCACAACCTATGCCAATCCTAGCTGGGGACATATTCAGCAAATTCGCCTGCAACTCAAGCAAGCTTCCAAAGGTGAAAAATCTATTGATGATTATATGCAATCTCTTACCACTCGATTCGATCAACTGTCTCTTCTTGGCAAACCCCTTGCGCATGAAGAACAACTTGAGTACATCTTTGGTGGTCTCTCCGAAGACTACAAATCTGTTATTGATCAAGTGGAAGGTCGTGAGACTCCCCCGTCAATTCTCGAAGTGCATGAAAAGCTCATCAACAAGGAGGCCAAGCTCTTGGCCGTCGCTCACTCCACCACAACTACGGGACCAACCTCTGCTCATATCGCCACCTCTCGTCCTGGTAATTCTGGCAAACAGTCTCCTCGCCAAAACCAGCACTGGAACAACAACAAACAGAACACACGACATGACACCCGCATGACACGAGGATATCAAGGTAAGTGTCAGATTTGCGGTGTGTTTGGTCACAGTGCAAGACGTTGTTCGCAACTCCAGCAACCGCGTCAATACGGCAATCAGAGTGGTCTGTTACCATCTCCGTTTCGTCCTTGGCAACCGCGAGCCAACCTCGCACTTGGTCAATCCCAGCAGACAACTCCATGGTTGCTTGACAGTGGTGCCACTCATCATATGACCAGCGACCTCGGCAATCTCTCTCTCCACTAACCATATCATGGCAACGACTCTGTTCTCATTGGTGATGGTTCGGGTATTCCAATCACTCACACTGGTTCACTCTCCTTATCCTCCCTCTCTAAACCATTATCCCTTACCAATGTTCTATGTGTTCCTAACATTCACAAAAATCTCATTTCTGTTTACCGTCTTTGTAACTCTAACGAGGTCTCTGTTGAATTTTTCCCTGCTTACTTTCAGGTGAAGGATCTGATCTCGGGGGTCCCATTACTCCAAGGGAAAACTAGAGGGGAGCTTTACGAGTGGCCGGTGTCTTCATCTATCATCCAATCCTTCTTTGCGTCCCCATCCTCATCCCATCCCTCTTTAAAAGACTGGCACTCTCGCTTAGGCCACCCCTCACACTCTATTCTTAAATCAATTGTTTCCTCTTTTTCTCTTCCTCATTTACAATCAGATGCACAGTCTATGTTGTGCACTGATTGTGCTATCAATAAAAGCCATAAGCTACCTTTCTCTCACACCTCTATTGTTTCAAATAACCCACTCGAAATTATTTTCTCAGACGTTTGGACCTCTCCAATTCTATCTATCGACAACTTCAAATATTATCTTGTCTTAGTTGATCACTATACCCGCTATACCTGGATCTATCCCCTCAAAACAAAAGCTCAAGTTCGAGACACATTCATCACCTTCAAAGGCCTGGTTGAAAACAAATTCAACAAACGCATTGGTACCTTCTACACAGACAACGGAGGGGAATTCATAGCTCTCAAGTCATACCTGTCTGGTGCCGGCATCACTCACCTCACCACTCCACCTCACACTCCTGAACACAATGGAATATCTGAAAGGAAACATCGTCACATAGTGGAAACCGGTCTATCCCTTCTGACACACGCTGGAATGCCCAACAAGTATTGGACTTATGCCTTTGCTGCTGCTGTATATCTCATCAATCGCCTTCCCACACCAGTCCTAAACATGGAGAACCCGCTACAGAAGCTGTTTGGCACAGCCCCAAATTACACAAAACTTCGTGTATTTGGGTGTCTATGTTTCCCATGGTTACGTCCCTACACCAACAACAAATTAGAAAATCGGTCAACACCATGTGTGTTCTTGGGCTACTCTCTCACCCAAAACGCATATTTATGTCTTCAACCTACCTCTGGTCGGATCTATGTCTCCCGCCATGTCCGATTTGATGAACAGAGCTTTATGTTTCGGAGTCCAGGCTCTCCAATCGCACCCACCACCGAATCTCCATCTGACTTCTTCCCGCATCCTGCTGCCGTTGTCATTCCGTCAAATACTCTTTCTCCTCCGACACAGCCTCAACCCACACCGCCATCACCTCCTTTGCCACCACCGTCGCCACTCGTAACGCCACTTCTTCCGGACCCCTCGAGCTCGGAGCTTCACCGGACAGTACCTAGGGAGACTGACAACAGAGATCGTGTTAATGCTGCAACAGATGGACCATCACAAACCTCACAAGCCCACCAACCGGCCCAACTACGACAATACACTCGCCGTAACTCATCTACAAATCCGACTCCTCAAGCCCGTCAACCTTCGTTACAGCCCATTAACAATCCATCATCCACAAACCCAAATCCACAACCTCCTATTCCATCAAACCCGAGTTCATCTCCTCAACTCCCAATTAATCCTCAACCTCAACCGCAACCCACTCCTGATAATCACCATCCGATGAAAACACGCCGGAAAAACAACATCACCAAACCAACCTCAAAACTCAACCTCTCTGTTGCCCTATCCAAACACATTCCACCAGAACCCACAACTGTGAACCAGGCTCTCAAAGACAAGAAATGGAGAGGAGCAATGTCAACGGAGATTGATGCTTTTGCTCAAAATCAAACCCTTGATCTAGTTCCTCGACAACCTCACTTTAATGTCGTTGGTTGTAAATGGGTGTATAAGAATAAGTTTCTTCCTAATGGCTCTCTTGGCAGGTGCAAAGCGAGGCTCGTTGCTAAAGGCTACTCTCAGCAACTTGGACGTGATTACACAGAGACATTCAGCCCCGTCATCAAATCCACAACGATTCGACTCGTTCTAGATGTTGCTGTCTCCAAAGCCTGGCCGATCAAACAGCTTGATGTGAACAACGCCTTCCTCCAAGGGACTCTTGATGAAGAAGTTTATATGGAACAGCCTCCCGGGTTTGTCAACACTGACTTTCCCACTCATGTCTGTCGTCTTCGGAAAGCTATTTATGGACTCAAACAGGCACCCAGGGCATGGTACAATGAGCTTAGAAATTACTTGGTCGGTCTTGGCTTTGTCAATTCCCTGGCGGATACATCTCTCTTTGTGCTTCAGAATGGAAAAGATTATGTTTATCTTCTTGTTTATGTTGATGACATATTAGTCACAGGAAGCAGTGGAGCTGATATCACTCGGATTCTCACTCTCTTGGCTGAACGATTCTCTGTCAAGGACCCTGAAGATCTTAACTATTTCCTTGGTCTAGAAGCACACCGCACATCAAAGGGACTCCATCTCTCTCAAAGGAAATACATTGTCGACTTGCTTCATCACTACAATATGACAGATGCCAATGCTGTCACTACACCGATGGCCTCGTCTCCGAAGCTCACGCTCACCACAGGAACACCACTCTCTGATCCAACGACGTATCGCAAGCTGGTTGGAAGTCTCCAATATCTTGCCTTCACTCGCCTCGACATTGCGTATGCTGTCAATCGGCTCTCACAATTTATGCACAGGCCGACAGATATCCATTGGCAGGCAGCCAAACGAATCCTTCGTTATCTTGCTGGCACTCCAACACACGGCATTTTCTTCTCTGCTACAACACCCCTCTCATTACACGCTTACTCTGATGCTGACTGGGCTGGGGACTCACATGACTATGTGTCCACCAATGCCTACATAGTCTATCTTGGATGCAATCCCATTTCATGGTCTGCCAAGAAACAGAATGGTGTGGCACGTTCTTCGACTGAAGCAGAATACAGGGCCGTGGCAAACACGGCATCAGAACTACGGTGGATTTGCAGTCTCCTCACTGAACTCGGCATAACACACACTGCTCCACCAGTCATATACTGTGACAATGTTGGAGCCACGTTTCTTTGTGCCAACCCTGTGTTCCATTCCAGAATGAAACACATTGCTATTGATTATCACTTCATCCGGGGTCAGGTACAGAATGGCAGTCTTCGTGTTGCACATGTACATACCGCAGATCAGCTTGCAGATGCATTAACGAAGCCTTTATCTCGTCAACGGTTTCTCCAACTACGGTCCAAGATCGGAGTTGCTTCAGCCCCTCCATCTTGAGGGGGGATGTTAAGGATACACAATATCATGACATTAATATTACGATATCTTCTTCCCTTGTATATTAACTTCCATATCTGTTAGACCTAGAGGCTCTTACGAGTACTGTATATATATGTTCTCTTGTAATTACTCTTGATATATACAATAACATTCTCTCCTTACACTTGTACCCTGCAGATGAAACCCCTGGCTGTACCAAACAGGTCTCTTACGTCTCTTTTTGGCTATCATTGCATTGCGCGTGTTTAGTGTTGTTAAACTGTGGGAAGTATATCAATCATATCGCATTAGCCAGGAGAGAGCAAGAATTGCAGAACACACATTTGCTCCATATTCTTTTTCCAGAATACTTGAAAATTTTAGCAGTTTCCATAAACACTTCACTTGCATCATGAAAGGACTAGGATGATTGTTCCAATTTGGAAAAAAAAAAACTGCAGAAGAAACAAAAATCAGTTTCCCTATAGCCTTTTAAAATGTTTTAGTAAGCTTATTGGTTGCTTGCTCGTAATTCACTGTATATTTAAGGGATCTCCCAGTCAAAAGTGGAACCTTGTAGTCACACATAACAATTGTTGGTTAAGAATTTTGGAGCAGTAACTACCAATGAGAGCTCTTCAACTATGAATTTGAGCTTGTTCAATATCGAAATACATCGCCGTCCTTATACTGGCAGGGCAAAACTTCAAGGAGAGGCAAAGAGATGCAACAAGCAAACAGGTCAAACCATGGACATGTAAATTTTAATTGGAAGTCGTCTTCAAATAATAATTTTAATCACAACAAAACAGCAGGATCTGTATTACAACGGCCACAAGTAAAACTCACTGGAGTAAATATCATGTGGAAGTACTTATTCATAAGGGTCAACTGAAATGTCTGATTCTCACTCACCTTCACGTTGGGGAACTTGTATTCAAGAATCTGATAAATATAGTCAAGTTTTATGAAGCACCTCGCAGTAAGGTTTCAGTAATAATAATGTATGATGTTAGTAATTTGCAGTGTCAGCGATAATGCAATTAGCTAGATAGTGTTCGTTTTGTAGCTGTCAGGATAGAATATGATAACATGGCCAGAAGTGGTATTTCCAGTGTTCTCTGAGTGCTTGTTACCTTGAATACTAAATCCTATGACTTTACCTCTGATTCTTGGAGGTTTGTTGGTGAGACTAGCGACTGGTCCATTCACGGGTTGAAGCATCGTGGCGTATCTGTGAATGGAAATACTTACTGGCTTGCCTTGAGCCATATTCCAGACTCGCAAAAGGATGATGGCCCTGCTCGTTTGTTCATTTGGATGGACCATCTGAATGGTCAATCCAAATGTTGTTCGTTTTTGTCAAGAAAATAACATTATCCAAAATCATTTACATGGATCATCTGAATGAGTTTTAAAATTTTAGGCAAAAATTTGAAATTCATTTAAATGATTCTAGTTGAACCATTTGGATGGAGATGCTTCATCCAAATATAACAAATTACAAATGTATCTTTATTATACAAAAAATCTATTTATCTAAAAAATTATAAATAATATTTTTACAATTCTTACAAAATGTCAAAAACACATGATAAATTTCCGGCCAAAAACGCAAAATCATATTTTCCCGCCAAAAACGTAAATTCACAATTTCTCGCCAAAAACGCAAAATCATATTTTTCCGCCAAAAACGTAAATCACATTTTCCCGGCAAAAACGTAAATTCACAATTTCCCGCCAAAAACGCAAAATCATATTTTCCGCCAAAAACGTAAAATCACATTTTCCCGCCAAAAACGTAAATTCACATTTTCCCGCCAAAAAACATAAAATCACATTTTCCCGCCAAAAAACCTAAAATCACATTTTCCCGGCAAAAACGTAAATTCACAATTTCCCGCCAAAAACGCAAAATCATATTTTCCCGCCAAAAACGTAAAATCACATTTTTCCGCCAAAAACGTAAATTCACATTTTCCCGGCAAAAACATAAATTCACTTTTTCCGCAAAAAAAAAAAACAACACACAAAATCAATTTTTCCCGCCAAAAACGTAAAATCACATTTTTGTTTGGTTTTGAATGAAAATATATGAATATATACTTTAGATCAATATTTAAAATTAATATGGCTAAAATGAAGATTAAAATTGTTAGATCAAAACATGGGTATTTTAGTTATTATTCTAATCAAATCTATTTAGATGAGAATGTAAATAAAGCAAACAAACACATCTCCATTAAAATGCATCATTCAAATGAACATTTTTTATTTTTGTTTGTTGAGTTATTTGACATTCAAATGACTCATTTGGATGAAGCTTTTGAATGGATCATTTGAATGAATCACACAAATGGTCAAACGAACAGGACCGATATCTTATTGAGTTTTGATTTCTCAACAGAGAGATTCGAAAGTGTGTCTCTTCCAGTTGATGATTTTTCTTGTTGTTATATGGCATTATCAGTTACTAGAGAAGAGCAAAAACTTTGTCGGTTAGGTATGAGAGATAAGTATTGTCCTTCTTACTATAATGATATACATGTATGGATAGCAACTAAGATTGAGAGTACCAGAGCCATGTCATGGAGGAAGTTACTAACAGTGAAACAATCTTTATACCGCCGGTTTTTTATGATTATTAATGGGATGGATTTCTTGGCCGATCCGGAGAATAACATATTAGTGTGTATCATCATGATGCAGGATCTAAATGCTTACTCGTCTGTTATGTTCCAACTTTAGCTCAAATCCAACAAGGTTCTTAATTAGGCCAGGCGCAAGGAAAGCACCAATCACATGACTTGTAATATTGCGACACCAGTTTATGCATTATCTTATTCATATATGGTCTTCGTGATATTAAATTAATGGTACATTTTGCTACTCTATAATTAGTAATCTTGGTTTTGTTTTGTCAAACGAGAGCATATACATTTTGTCTTGATCATCAAAAGTTATAATCTGGTTTCGTTTATATAAACCCACCAAGACCAGTGACGACCCTTAATTATGTTTGTCAACTGTGATAATAGTCGATGTTGAATGATCCTAAAACTTGTTGATCTATAGGGATTTGGCTTGGCTGTTCCCTATAATGTATGGTCTTTGTTGATTTTTTCAAAGGAACAATTCTAAAAGATTTCAAGATACATAGACACTTGTTGTATTAGTTGGGACTTGAAGGAGTAAATAACCAAATAGGTTTGGCTTACCTGTAGGGGTCCTATACGGATACAACGAGATTTGGTATCGATTCTATATGTATTCTATGAGGAAGAACCATTGACGAGATCGTTGAATGTATCGACTACGAGGTTCCGGTTTGATTTATATATACACTCCAACAAGGTTGTGGTATTTGTTTTCAAAAGTAGATAGAGATGATCATAAATTCATAATTAAGACAAACATATTTTAATTTAGATATGTATTTTTAAAACATCCCTCTCCAATGCGTCTGTTTTAATTTGCCAAGCTAAAAATCCCACTCGGCTTTAGCGTTAGAATAAAGAAGCTGAGATGATGCTGAAATCCTAGGCATAGATTCTAACTCCTTTATCTGGCACTCTTGAAGATCGTCGCTGAAGATCTTGACCGTCTTTAAACACTTGGAGTTAGCGAGAATGTATGTCATTAGTTGTTTCTCATCTTCTTCTTTTCCTTGATATCTTTTCCACCTAACAATCTCTAGATGAGACGATAAGCATTGGGGAATAGTACTGGGCTGGTTCCACGAACATGTGGGAGAACCCTGATATTGTTGATACCATTAGTTTTTATTTAGTAAAAAATCATTCATCAAACCTTAGATTGAAGAAGGAAGGGATGATGAGGGCACTTACATGGGTGTCGATGGTAAGAATTTTCAGTTTAGGGGAGTTTTGAAGCATAAAAATAAGAGGTTCCAACCAATGTACTGGCTTGTTTGTAACAAAGATTAAATCTATGAGGCGAGAGAAATTAATGGCGTTACTACAACAGGCAACCTGCAACAACACAAAACAAACAAAGAAGATTATTATTAAGTAAGTGTTTGAGGTCTTCTTCAATTGAGGAACAAGGAAGGAACACAGGAGAGAGTATGATGATGTTACCATTGATTCGGATAAATACAAGCGGAGAAGTCTGGCAGAAGAAAGACAGCTCAGAAACTTTCCATCAGGGTTAGGAACATGGCTGATGTATACCTCATCAAGGCAAAGCATATTCTCCATCAAACTAGAATAGTATCCCCAATCGTCATATATCCTTAAATATGTTAGTGCAGGGCAATCTATCACCAACGACGACCCCCCAGTCTGATAACTGCCCCATCTCAACCTATCACTGCCCCATCTGAACCTACCATAAGTAAATTCTTTCAATGAAGGCACTTTGACGGTAAAGTTGGTCAAATTTTCATCCTCATCACGTCGTTGAACATCCAGCTCGCGGAGAACAGGGGAACATGATAAAAGCCTAGCAAGAGAATCTTCGTCTTTGTACACCACCTTGACAAGTTTCAGATATAAAAGAGATGGCAGGCTAGCATCCGGGAAAGAGACATCGACGAGGATCTGGTTGGACAGAGTTAAAGAAATGAGCGTGCGGCATGTGTAAAGGCTTTTAGGGAAGCTTGTGGGCTCTCCTTCCCAGAGGAGAGCGAAATCTAAATATCTCACGTTGTGGTTAACTGCCTTGTCAACCCACTTTGTTACATCTACGTCAACAGGACATAGTGGACCCAGTTCGACGTCCAGGCATATTAGTGACGGTGCCTTGTGGAGTTGCATTGTCTTGTCAACAAACCAACCAAAGCTCTCGCTGTCTTCTTCTTCGAAGGTGAGGTGAGGCAGCAACTGCCAGATGTAACGCCATCGTTTAGACAAGATGGCAGTGGCCACCGCATCTTTTGCCGGGACGAGGATTAAGATCCGCAATAGCAAATCGTCGGATAAATCACATATCTTTATAGTCTCCTCCATGTCTCTCTCATTCACCTAGCTAGCTAAAAATAATACCACATCACTTAACAAGAAGAAGCAAAGAAGATTGAATTAAAAGAAAAAAGAAAAACAGAGCTCTCTCTCTCTCTCTCTCTCTCTCTGTTTCTAAGAGATAGAGAATGCATCTCAAAGGCCTCTCATAGTTATTTGATCTAAGACTGCTGGAATTTTTATGTATCTAAACTGTTGAAAAGCGTGTGAGCAAGCAATTCATCAACACAGAGAGAGGATCAAAGGATTTGTTAATACAATAAAGCAATATTAAAAAAAAAAAAAACACTAATCGAAACCCAAATAAAGGATGGAACAACAACAATAATCTAAGCATAAAGGTTGAACCTTTAGAAATTACTTGAACAAAACAACCTACTACTGTAACTGTACAATCATTCTCATAAAAGGCGATTCATGGAAGAAAGATACTAAAGAGGTTTAGCCGTTTAGGAGAGAATGAATGCTTACAAAGACAAAAGGAGTGTTTTTTCTTCTTCTTTTCTTTATTAAGTTAACGAATCAGCGGCCAATCCCTCCTGATAAAAACCCCTCCTTGAGAGAGCCAGCAGAAAAACGCATAAATATATATATGAAGTATTGAAACCGATCTAGTAAGTTCTAATAGGAAAAGGAAATAGATCAGAGAAAAGTCAAGTACAAATAGGAATATTACCAAAAGGCAAAAAAAGTAACAGGGTAGAGAGAGAACTGAAATTTTGGGCAAGAGAAAGGAGAAGGAGCGTGACGGATTCTGTTCTGATATTTACACAGAGACACAAGAGAAGCCGGCGGCGAATATACATTGGTGAGAACGCTGCTGAGCCGGTATTTGCGTTTGCGTTTAAAATAACGTTTTGATGAGAGCGAAAAATGCTGAGCCGGTACCGTATATTTCTCTCTCATCAACAAAACGTTATTTTTAATTTGAAAGATTATCGAAACAGAGGAAAAATCTGTAAATTAAAAGGAAAGCACTCGCTTTTGTCTTCCGTATTTTCATAATTTTCATTTAATGAAAAAATTCTCTTTATACAATTTATTTTTCTACATAGTGAAAAAGTAAACAAATGGCTTATCATAATTTTATCGGATTAGATTTGACAAATTTTCTTTTATCATAACTAGGATGTCCATCGCACGAGAAAGTGAAAACTTAAAATGACTATATTGTTAATTTCACATTTTGAATGAAAATTTTATGATAATTTTTTAACTATATAATATAAAAGTCATAAATAATGACTAAGATGAATTAACCAAATTAGTTTAATAAAATATTTGTTGTATATATAAAAATAAAAAATCGATTTACTAACAATAAGAGAATAATGTTAAAGACATAAAAATATAGGTTTACTGAATCATACTTAGATAATTAATTTTGAAAGATATTCACATAAAATAAAATTTAACTCATTGTTCTATCGAAATTTATAAGAAATAATAAGAAAATCAGGGAGAAAGAGCTCATAGCGCAACTGCAACCAACCAAATTGATAAACTGATAAATCTATAAAAAATTAGAAATAACAATTAATTACCTAAATTAATACTTGAAAGAGATGATCAATACGGTTAGATGGAAAACGATACCAAACAAAAGTTAGATGAATGAATCAATAAATAAAACAATACGATTTTTTTAACAAAGATGAGTGAATCAATGTTGATTAGTAAATTGAAAAGAAAATAATACTCAGAATTTTTAAATTTGGAGGTGTTCAAGAGTACTCAAAGAACAAAAACTCTTTTCAAGGTCCATAAATATATATATATAAACAAAGAGGTGTGAAACAAAAATGTGCGAAAACTAACTAATGTGAACATTGAAAGCTGTGAGTACGACGAAGAAACACAATTGTTGGATCAAAATATTGCAACTTTTAAGATCATTAACAAATCTAAACAGTTAGATGAGCTAATAAAAAGAATCTCATCCGTTATATTTAAATTGACCCCCTAAAAGTAAGTTTGCTATAATATATAAAAATAGAAATCTATGATTTTATTTATTAACTTGTAAGTTTAAAAAATACTCAGAAAATAATAAGTTCGAAACTTGTTTTTGTATTCCATAAAAATTTATATATAATAAACAAAGAGGTGTAAAATATAAATGTGTAAAACATAGAGGTGTGAAAAAAAAAAGATGCAAAAATTAATATGTGCGATTTTTGAAAGATGGGGGTACGACGAAGAGATGCAAAAATATGAAAATAAAGACGTGTGAAACAAAAAGGTGTGTAACAAAAAGGTGCAAAAACTAACAAGTGCAAACATTGAAATCAAGGGGTACGACGAAGAAACACAATTGTTGGATCGAGTCTTTGTAACTTTTGAGATCATTAATAATACTTAAATAACAAAAACTCTTTTCAAAATTCATAAAAATCTGTATATATATATATATAAACAAAAATGTATGAAAACAAAGAGGTGTGAAACAAAGGTGTGAAACAAAAAAGTGCGAAAACTAACAAGTGCAACCATTGAAAGCCAACATAGAAAGTTGGGGGTGCAACGAAGAAACACAATTCTTGGACATAAACTTTGCAACTTTAGAGATCATTAACAAAGGGTGAGATCATTAATAATACTCAAATAACATAAACTCTTTTCAAAATTTGTATCTATATAAAAACAAAAAGTGTGAAAACAAAGAGGTGTGAAAGAAAAAGATGCAAAAACTAACAAGTGCAACCATTGAAAGCTAGGGGTACGACGAAGAAACACAATTGTTGGATCAAAACATTGCAATTTTATATAAACAAAGAGGTGTAAAACAAAAAGGTGTGAAAACTAACGGGTGTCAACATAGAAAGATGGGGGTACAACGAAGAAACACAATTTTGGACCGAAACTTTGCAAATTTTGAGATCATTAACAAAATGTGAGATCATTAATATACTCAAATAACAAACACTATTTTCAAAGTCCATAAAAATATGTATACATATAAAAACAAAGAGTGTGAAAATAAAGAGGTGTGAAACAAAAAGGTGTGAAACAAAAAGGTGTAAAAATTAACAAGTGCAAATATTGAAAGCTAGGGGTACGACGAAGAAACATAATTGTTAGATCAGAGGTGTAAAAGAAAAGGATAGAAACTAACAGATGCCAACATGGAAAGTTGGGGGTGCAACGAAGAAACACAATTTTTGGACCGAAACTTTGCAACTTTTGATATCATTAACAAAGGGTGAGATCATTAATAATACTCAAAGAACAAAAATTCTTTTCAAAATCCATAAAAATATGTATGTATATATAAACAAAAAGGTGCGAAAACATAGAGGTGTGAAACAAAAAGGTATAAAAATTAATAGGTGCGATTTTTAAAAGATAGGGGTACGATGTAGAAACACGATTATTAGAAAAAAACTTGCAACTGTTGGAATCTTAGTATTGCTAAGCCGTTAGATGAGATAATAGAAACAATCTCATCCATTAGATTAAAATTAACCCCCAAAATTCATAAAATTCTACTTCAAAATTAAAACTATGAAAATTTAGATATTTACATTTTTTTAACGAAAGAAATCTTAGAAGCAACTATTCATTGACACACTATTTTACTCTTGCTACATTTTAAATTATAAAGAGAAAATCATTTGAGACAGAAATTCCTATAATTGTATTGTAAAAAAATTTCTCATCAAAAATCAAAACGAACAGGCCCAATATTTAAAAAATTACGCCCCTTTGTGCTATAGATATTGATATCACGTCCTTTTGTTAGTCTATTTAACTTGAAGAAATTAAATGTAAGTGCTACCTTGAGTAAATAATTAAATGTAAGTGCTATTTTGAGTGAATTATCTAACTGATAACATAAAGACAAACATAGCACTTAAGAAGAACCAAAAAAAAATTAATACATTTATACCATGTTTGTAAAAAAAAATTAAATAGGTTAAATAAGTCAATAATAGAACATATATAAAATTATACTATGTTTGTTAAAAAAATTTGGCTTATCCATAACTCTAGTACCACTGCATGTCATCATGTCTATCGTATCTCGGTTTTGGTTTTTCCGGTTACCGTCACTGAGTGACCACGAGTCGGGTTGTACTCTGGGCGAAGAAGATGACGATATTTATATTATTGACTTTCGGGAGGGTACTGTCCTACAATAAACTTTATATGATTGAATATTATACTCTTTCCCAACTTAATAAAAAAAGAAAACATTGTGACACTGACGGTAATAAAAAGAAAGCCACGTACACTCATATTTTGTTCCACGTACACTAACAGTAATAAAAAGATAATAATCTAACCGAAAAAAAATTAAAGACACACTAACAGGTCATTCGTAAGCTTTGTCACTCGGTGAGTTTCAAAAATCTTTCTAGTGTCACGGTTTCACATTTCAAAAAACGAAACTGTATGGCAAAAATCTTTCTTGTGTCTTTATTAATCTTTAACAACGAAATGAAAAAATAAAATTACCTTAAATTAGAAATTGATGCTTGTTAATTAAAAACCATTTCAATAAAACAATTTTTTAGTTTTATTTATTAACTTGTAACTTTTGAAAATACTCAGAAACAATTTTTCAAAACATGTTTATGTAGTCCAAATAAGTTTATATATAATAAATAAAGAGATGTAAGACATAAAGGTGTGAAATAAAAAGGTGTAAAAATTAAAAGATGTGATTTTTGAAACAAGATGTACAACAAAGAGGTGTGAAAAAAAAATGTATAAAAACTAATAGATGTGATTTTTGAAACATGGAGGTATAACAAAGAGGTGTAACACATAGAGGTACAAAATAAAAAGGTGTAAAAATTAAAAGATGTGATTTTTGAAACATGGAGGTAAAACAAAGAAATGTAAAAATGAAGAGGTGTGATAATTGAAAGATGGGGGTACGACCAAAAGACACGGTTAATAATTTTAAACCGTTGAATTAAAAATAGAACTAATCTCATCTGTTGGATTAAAAGTTGACACAAAAAATGAGTTTGCTATTATATATAGATTCATAAACTTCACTCCTAAGTATTTATAAACCCCTTTTAAGTACAAATCTGAGACTAAAGAATCCCTTTGAGATAATCAAATCCCAAAGAAAAAAGAAAAAAAAAAAGAAAAAATCATATCTATAAACCCCAAAAGAATTGACCAATCATCTAAGAAACAATGACTAAGGTGTGAAAAAAAAATTAAGCCAAATTCTGAAAAACTCTGAGAATTATGAACAAGGAAAAAGAAAGAAAAAAAAAACTCTTAGACCAAGAAATCAGGACTTAAGAGAAGGTTGAGATGCTTGCTTCCGATTGTGTCTTGTAGTATTGTCATCTCTCCTTCTTTCTCTAATACCTTCTCCTCCAATTTCTCTACCATCCCTTTCAATGTCTCGTTCTCTGAGTTCAAAAGCATGTTCTTCTCACAGCATTGTCTCAACTCTCTCCATACATGGTCTCTTTCACCTGGCACTTTTGATAATAAGTGATAAACAATTCTAAATGACTTTTGTTTGCATGGAGAAAGTTAGCACGTAACGTAAGGTGGAAGTAGTTAACCCAACGAAGCAGCATCTGAAGTCTGATTTAGTGGATGGGGAAAATGAAGTTCATTTATACAACCTCTAATTTGATTATGCAAGCAAAGGTCAGAACTTGTGTTGATGTTATTGTTGTGTGCTTGTTATGTTAGTCACTTATATAATGCAACAAAAGCAAGGGGTTTTAAGATCAATGTAGATACACTAGAGGTGCAAAAGCGACGATGAAAAGGTTAAAATAGAGAAGGAGAAGAAGAAGAAGAAGACGCGTTTGAAAGAAGAGAAAAGAGATGGAGACGTTGGATTTGTTTCTTTCTTTATTTTTTTTAGAGAGAGTAGAAAGAAGCGATACTCGCGGGGGCCATCGTGTTTTTTATTTGTTTTGTTCTCTTTACCTGTTTCACCATTTATTTTTGATTTTTAACGGTTTGACTCTTTTTTTTTCTTTTTGTTTAAATAAACCCAAGTTCTATAATAATATTCTTAGGAATTACTCTCTAAAATCTGGTACCATAACCCCCCAAAGTGTAGCAAAAATAGGATATTAGAGTAGACCTATAACTATGTCAAACTAACTTATTGAAAAATATAAAAAAAATTGACTAATTATAGTGAAAGTAATCATAATTTTTATAGGTTCATAATGTTACATGCCCTAATATTTTTTCATTTAATAAAAATGTATACAATTTAATTTTTAGTTAGTGAAAAAGTAAACAAATGGCTAACCATGATTTTATTGGAACTAGGTGTTAGTTCACGCTACAAACACGTTTGCGGCAAAACTGTGGCAAATTATCTACAAAATATCTTGTGGAAAATCCGTGGCTAATTTTCAGCGAATAGCTACGAAAATAATTAGCTACAAATTTTTGTTGTAGCTATCCGATGCTATCAAGACAATAGCCACGACATTTATGGGCATATACACATATATTTTTGTGGTTATAGCCAACTTTTCTTGTAGTGATCTCTTATATAATGCAACAAAAGCAAGGGTTCTTAAGATCAATGTGGATACACTAGAGGTGAAAAAGCGACGATGAAAGGGTTAAAATAGAGAAGGAGAAGAAGAAGAAGAAGAAGAAGAAGACGCGTTTGAAGAAGAGAGAAGAGACGGAGACGTTGGATTTGTTTCTTTTTTTTTTAGAGAGAGAAGAAAGAAGCGAATACTCGCGGGGGCCATCGTGTTTTTTTTTTGTTTTCTTGACCTGTTTCGCCATTTATTTTTGACTTTTAACGGTTTGACTTTTTTTTTTTTTTTTTT
>NC_025693.1:24837758-24848953 GCF_000633955.1 Camelina sativa
TCTCTAAAATCTGGTACCATAACCCCCCAAAGTGTAGCAAAAATAGGATATTAGAGTAGACCTATAACTATGTCAAACTAACTTATTGAAAAATATAAAAAAAATTGACTAATTATAGTGAAAGTAATCATAATTTTTATAGGTTCATAATGTTACATGCCCAAATATTTTTTTATTTAATAAAAATGTATACAATTTAATTTTTAGTTAGTGAAAAGTAAACAAATGGCTAACCATGATTTTATTGGAACTAGGTGTTAGTTCACGCTACGCGTGAGTTCTCGCTATTTTATTTTGAAAAAATAAAATAAATTAACATGTTATTATTATATTATTTTTCGGTGTACATCAAAATTTAAAAACTACGTAGTATGAATTTAAATAAAGTAAAGAAATCAATTTTTTTTTGATGATAATATATTTAGTGCAATTAAGTCATATTTTATCTTATATGCCATATATTTTTGTAGTTGTAATCATAATTCAAAATCATTGTGATATATATTCTCATAAAATTTATTTTGTGGTGTTAGTTATGTATATTTTTTATTTATTTATAGTGATAGCTTAAAGAGATTTAAAATGTTTCAATTAAGAAAAAATCAAAATAATAATCAGTAGGTTTTGCAGTGTCTCATACATATATAACTAAGTGAGTCTAACCATAGATTATTAGACTAATACATTTTCCATAAAAATAAAACAAAAAAACAGCAACTACTTTATTAGATTATTATTTTAAAGTCTTTAATTGTGTATGGACTTTGATTTATATAAAATTATAATGTTTCATATAGGAAAAAATAATTAAACTATATATCATATATTCAATGTATATCCTATTCAAATAAACCAAAACTTTTATGAAGTTAAGATATCATTGGTTAAATCAATGAAAAATAATGATATTGTAGAATTTATAAAATTATGTGAGATTTGAAATATGAGGCTATGAGGGTTATACTGAGATATGTGTCTTTCTTTTAATAGATAATACAAAAATTGATGAATCAAAGGTAACTATTTGAGAGTTACAAAAGTGCATACTAATAAATAACATGTTCTACTATATTAAATTAAATTCATTGAGAACACTACTATGATATTATTATGGGAGTTACAAACAAACTTTTATACTTTTCCAACTCCTAAAATTAAAACCCATTTAATTTAAAAGTGAGTGTTGGTGGGTCCATAATTTGATTCAAAAGTATAATATGTTACACCTTGATCTTTAAAAGGAATAGGAACATCTAATTCTCAAATAAAGTTGATATTTTTGTTAAAACCAACATATGTGAATTTGAATTTAACTATATAAATTTAAATAATAAATATGAATAGATTAGAAAGGCAGAAACATAAAAGAAATATTTTATTTTTATATAAATAAAATAAAAATTGAAAACAATGTTAAATATATACAATACTTTCCAAATTAAAATATACAGTAGAACCTCTATAAATTAATACTCTTTAAATTAATATTCGCTATAAATTAATAAATTTTTCCGATCCTAAGTTGGGCCGGTGTAAAAAATGACACATTTCGATAAATTATAAGATAATAAATTTTTTGGAAATCTTATGTAAAAATATGGTCCCATCAATATCATAAATTAATAATCAAATAATATATATATATATATATATATATATATCTAAAAAAATCTAGTGAAATATGATTCTGTTGTTGTTTGTATATTCTTGAATTTGCATATTTATTAGAGCTTATATCTAATCTTTTTCATTGTCGTCTTTTCAAATCGCATCCAAAAATTGTGGAGAGTCCTAAATGCGATAATTACTTCTTTACATGTAATTGGTTCTAAAATTATCGCAATATCTTCTTTGACTTCATCATTACTATGAATGATACTAGTAGCAATTTCTTCTAAACTCTAAACTTCTAACATTTATTATTTTTTTTATAAACTCTAAACTTAGCAATTACGATAGCCAATATTATAAATTAAGAAATTCTTTAAAAATATGAATGATAACAAAAGTATCTTATTGTAATATAATATTTTCAAAATTATGAAAATTAAATCTCTTCTTAAATTAATATTTTATGAATTTATCGATAAATTAATAAATTAATAATTATTAATTTATCGATAAATTAAAACCTCTATAAATTAATAAAACTTCGTGGTCCCGACCTTATTAATTTATAGAGGTTTTACTGTAGAATCAAATTCTTACAACACATATGAGATATAACAACATTTGATATTGGTGGGAGAGGAGGAGTGGATTATTACATATAAGATGATAATCCAAATTATATAATGGAGATGAATCTTTAAAAATAAGAACAATGTAAAATATATATCATATAGTCTCTAAAATTAAAATTTAGCATTAAAAGTTTAGAATGATATTTCATTTGTTTTCTTGTAACCCATACAACAAAAAAAAAAAAAAAAAATGATTTGAGGTATTGTGGAAGAGAATGAGAGAAGTGGAAGAGAATGAGAGAATGTGAAAATGAGAAAGTAAAAGAATGCTGATACGAGAATATGAGAGAATGAGAGAATACTTATTTAAATGATTAAGTTGATGGAAGTTACATTTAGAATTATGGAGTTACAATAATAATTTATTGTGTTTGAATAAAATTGAGTGGTGGAATATGATTAATACATAATTTATTTTATTTTCAGTTATAATTTTATTTTAATGTGTGAATTAAATGTATTGTGTTAATTGGGTCTTAAATAATGTTTAATTGCTTTAAATGAGTTTTAATGTGTGAGTTAAATATTGTGTTAAAGCAATTAAACAATTAAAAAGCAAATAAAAAAATAAAAAAATTAGAAAATTTTAAATGAAAATCAACCAATAAGCAGAGACCAAAACCTTACTTTTATGTATATGATTAGATTTGACTAATTTTCTTTTATCATAAACTTCACCCCTAAGTTTATAAAGCCCCTTTTTGAGTACAAATCTGAGACTAGAGAATTTAGCTTTGTGATAATCAAATCCCAAAGAAAAAATCATATCTATAAACCCCTTAAGAATTGGCCAATCATCTAAGAAACAATGATTAAGATGAGAAAAAAAAAAAAAACCAAATTCTGAAAAACTCTGAGAATTATGAACAAGAAAAAAGAAAGAAAAAAAAAACTTTTAAACCAAGAAATCAGGACTTGAGAGGAGGTTGAGATGCTTGCTTCTGATTGTGTCTTGTAGTATTGTCATCTCTCCTTCTTTCTCTAATACTTTCTCCTCCAATTTTTCTACCATCCCTTTCAATGTCTTGTTCTCTGAGTTCAAAAGCATGTTCTTCTCACAGCACTGTCTCAACTCTCTCCATACCTGGTCTCTTTCACCTGACACTTTTGCTAATAATGCGTTCATTCTCGCCATCTCTTTATGCTTTCCTCCTTCTTCAACATCTGATGTCAAAACCATAAGTTACATATATAATTGGGAATAGTTTTGCAATACCTGATCCTGATGCTTGAGGTCTTTCAATACGTGGCTCGTAACTGATATATTGTCCAAACTGCTTTGGACCTCACATCTCAGAATCTCATTACCTCGTACTGCTGCTGCTACCTGCTAGTTCTGCTTGCAGCTGTTCAATTTCTTTTTCCTTGGAATACAGTTTCTCCCGCAATAAACTTGTGATTAGGGTCTCAGCTTTCAGTTCAGCTTGCAGGGTGTCCTACATGAGATTGAGCTAAGCGTTAGCCACATATTACCGTAAAGTAAAAAGCCATTAAGAAATGAGGACGCATTAGATATATTTAGAAATGGACATCAGAAACTCACTTCAGCCATGTGGCCATGTGTATATATTTGAGTCTCTTTCTCATTGTGTACGCATCTACTCGATCTCTCTTTCTCATGTTTCCTGTTACACTCCGCTGTAGTGAATTGTTTGCAACTCCTAGAGGAAACTTCGAATCCTCTACCTGTTTGATAATCATCGTAAAGATTCGGCATTTTACATTGAAGAGAGTTAGATAAGTTTAGCCATTGATTCATATTAAATAACACAATCCTTAACGAGAATATGATAAGATAGAACTCAAGTCTTCTTCACATAAACTATGTACGGAATAGTTTTGTAGTCATAATCTTGTATCATTCTGTATATATATATATATATAGATATATATATATATATATATCTCTACATGGTGATTTTAGTATAGACAATTTCACGTAAATGACGGAGCTCTCATTTTTTACATTTGTTTCAAAACAACGAGAGCCTCTCGTTTCAGAGGCGAGAGAGAGAGAGAACAAACTTTATCTTTGAGACTGTGGTGGCGCTGTCAGGGGTAGCCATGGCAAAGGCAGAGCCACGATCTCACTCTTCTTTCTTCTTATGTTCTGTGTCTGCATTTCAAACAAGAGTCTCTCTGAAACGAAGCAGCGACTCTTACAAGTTCATTAGAGAAAGTGTTGTCCTGTTTTGAACACAATGGTTCTAGGATATGCTCAACACAATAGTGGATGACCAGATTTCCTCCAAAGACAATACAATAGCTTTGAACACAATGGTTCTAGGATATGCTCAACACGGTTCAGGCCAAGTCCCTCTTGATCTCTTCTCTCAAAATGTGTTACCAAAACGTGAAACTAGACTATGTAACCTTCACAGCAGTTCTAACAGCTTGTCGCCACTCCGGTTTAATTCAAGAAGGACTCGAGTTGCTCAACTCGATGGAAACGCTTTAGGTCTACTAAAAAGAGATTCTTGACATGTAAACTGAAACCTATTTGTGGTTTAGAACACATAAGATGTTAAAAATTTAGTCTTTATGGGTCTGAATTTGAGTGTTATAATGATATATTCAAGAATATTTCTCTCGGTATGGTGCAGAATTAAAGAAACTTGTATTCATTTTTTGCTCTAGAGACAAGGACACATTTGACTTAAGCTGATGCTGCACTATGTGATCATTGAACTCTCTTAAACTTTTCTCTTTGTGATGTTTTGTGGACAGCAGGTTAACAAGGGACAGGCTGCACCAGACTTCACGTTAAAGGATCAGAACGGCAAGGCGGTGAGCCTCAAAAAGTATAAAGGGAAGCCTGTTGTTCAGTACTTCTACCCTGCAGACGAAACCCCTGGCTTCACCAAACAGGTCTTTGAGTTTTACTTATATCTCTTTTTCGCATTCATTGCATTGCGCTTATTTGGTGTTGTTAAACGCAAATGATTTCACATGTATGCAACAGGCTTGTGCATTCAGAGACTCTTATGAGAAACTCAAGAAGGCCGGCGCAGAGGTCATTGGCATAAGCGGTGATGACTCTGCTTCTCACAAGGTACACACATCAAAACCTCTGATTTTTTGAATAGACCCCATTTCACTTCCCGGGGTTTTTATGAAGCTGTGGGACTTTGAACGTTTCGCAGGCGTTTGCGAGCAAATACAAACTACCATACACAGTGTTAAGCGACAAAGAGAATAAGGTGAGAAAAGATTGGGGCGTGCCTGGAGACCTGTGTTTGGAGCTTTGCCAGGGAGACAGACTTACGTTCTTGACAAAAACGGTGTTGTTCAGCTCATCTACAACAACCAGTTTCCTCAAAGCTGCTTGATCATTCTTCTTCTTTCATGCTTGTCTCATGTCTGGCTCCATGACCTTCCTATACTGTTCTGTTGATTATAAGTTTTCAGTAATAGAAAGTTAAAGCCAATGAGAAGTGAGTTGGTTATGGTCTGTTGATCACAACCGGAGAAGGATTCAAGAGTGCATGGTCAGAGTTTGTTCTGTTGAGCTCTGCCATGTGGCCATGTGTATATATATATTTGAGTCTCTTTCTCATTGTGTACGCATCTACTCTCTCTTTCTCCTGTTTCCTGTTACACTCCGCTGTAGTGAATTGTTTGCAACTCCTAGAGGAAACTTCGAATCTTCTACCTGTTTGATAATCATCGTAAAGATTCGGCATCTTACATTGAAGAGTTAGAAATTTTTGTCCTTTCAGCTCGTAATAGCATAATGCGTATAATATAGGTAAGTTTACCCCTTGATTCATATTAAATAACACAATCTTTAAGGAGAATATGATAAGATAGAACTCAAGTCTTCTTCACATAAACTATGTACGGAATAGTTTTGTAGTCAAACTTTTATCATCAAACTAGCCGTATTTTTGGAGAGTCTTTTTCAAGTGAGTCTCATATATTAGCAAAATTATGCTGTGCATTATCAAATTTGTTAAGTGTATACCATATTTCGACATATATATATATATATATAACATCCGTGAACCGGAATCCCGGTTTGGGAGTTGCATCGGTCGATGCAGATGGTGCATCGGTCGATGCATGTTCAATTCTGTGCGTTTTGACTTAAGTCAAACGCTGCGTTTTGGGTTAAGGAAAACCCTTAAGATCGTGTTTTGTCTCATTAGGCGTGGTTGGCCGTTTTTGAGATAAACGAAAGAGAACGAGAAGTGTTCTTGGTGTTCTTGGTGATTTCTGGAGATTTGTGGCGTTTCTTGGTGAGATCTGTAGCTGGGATCGTTGTAGGAGCTTCCTAGAGGCTTGTTCTTGTTTGTTTAAGGTTCAGATTCTTCTGTGGCAAAGGTAAGTGCATGACCATGGCTTATCTAAGCTAGAGGATTCTTTAATCTGCTTGTTGTGTGATGTTAGGCTTGTTAGATCGTTGCTATGGACGTTAGGAAGCTTTCTTGTGGCTTGGGATCGAGTTTTGTGGTTGTAGGAACGAAGATCCAGCGAGAAGCTTCGGGGAAATCACGGTGCTCGACGTTGCGTCGATCGATGCATATCTTGCGTCGGTCGATGCAAGTGCGAGGACGGCGCGTAAAACTCTAGGGTTTTCGTGTTACGTCGAGCATGCGTCGGTCGATGCAGATAGGTATCGGTCGATGCAAGTTTCTGTGTCGATCGATGCTTCCCCATTTGGCATCGGTCGATGCATGTGTGGCGTCGGTCGATGCTGAGTCCTGGTTTGTTATTTGTCGTTTGTTGATTGTTGTGTGTTGGTTATTGATACTCTATTGCTTGTGTGTATAGCCCAGTAGATGGGAGGATTGCCTTACTGAGTGTTTATAAAATACTCATGCATTGCAATATGTGTTTGTGGTGCAGGTAAAGGCAAAGTGTGATCGTGGAATCAAGGCAATGAAGAGGAGGATGTTCTAGGGACTCGGTTTGATGTTGTCTGGCATTGCTAGGTTGCTAGAGTTGGGTCATTAGAACATTGCTAGGTTGCTGGTTCTATGATTCCTGTTGTTTTGGATATTGATTATGTTGGAATATGGTTATATTTTATTATTGGATTATTATTGAATATTAGTTGGTTATTTCCGCTGTTGAATGTGTTTGTGGTTAGGTGGCTAGTGGGTATGGGACCACTAGCTGTAGTTTATTTTATTATATTATATTTATTATTTATTATTTAAAAAAAAAAAAAAGGTCGGTCGTTTCATTTTGGTATCAGAGCCCTTACGGTTCTAGGTTTGGGTTCACTAGGTTTCTGTTGTAGATGTTTAGGATTTGCATGCTTTGATTGATTATGTGAGTTAGTCAATTGTGTGTGGCATGGAGTCCTAGAACATCCTCTTCGAGTCGACAGTGTGATTTCTCGGTGAGTTTGTGTTTTTGTGTTTTTGTGTTATGTTAAGATTGCTTGTTAGCCTCGGTTCTTGGAAGTGCAGTGGTTAAAGGTGTTTGAGTTGTTGGTCGTGGACGGGGACGTGGTCGTGGTCATGGTCGGGCTGGTCCCGAGACCAGCGAGTGTGTGGTCCAGAGTTCCACGAGGAGGTACGTCAGAGGGTCGCAAGCGTATCTGGAGGGACCAGAGAGGGTTAGCCGGTGTGAATGCCGGGGGCTGCTGGGAACCCAGGTATGGGGTTGCAGCAGGTGGAGCCTAGGGTCGAGATGATCGCTTGGCGGATCTGTTGGTGTGTTGTTGGAGCGGTTACCGAGAGGGGTACCAGTGCAGGCTCCAGTTGTACTGCATGTGGCGGGGTGCAGCCGAGGGCTGTGGATGTTGAGGACTTCCTTTCTTATGTTAGGAGGATGGAGCGGTTGTAGATGACCGGTATGAGATTATTCTCAAGAGGTATCGAGCCTAGAGAGGCGGATAGGTGGATATATGCAGTTGGAGTAGATATTTTTGCAGCTTGGTGGTTAATCCAGTTGGATATTAGAAGTTTAGTGGGCAGGTGTAACATTGCAATGTTATACTCGGACCACAGGAGGTACTTGTGTCGAGAGATGTTTATAGTCGTTAAGGATTGTTGCTCCTGAGGGGATGGTGATTCCCCTGAATACCGATAGCTCGAGGGGCTGAGGGCTCCGAGAGTGGCAGAGGGGACGTTGTTCTCCTGAGGGGATGAGTAGTTCCCCTGATACCGAGATCTTGAGGATTGTGGTCCAAGAGTGAGACGGTATAACTCGAAGACGCTGGTCTGAGAGTGAGATCGGTATGACTCGAAGGTTGCGACCTAAGAGTGGAAGAGGTGGGAGCAAGCAATGTATAGAACATGAGTATAAACAACGACGGAATGTAGACCTCGAGAGTGATGGTGGTTTAATCTTGGATTTTAGGATTATGTTGGCCGATGGGCCAGGGTTTTATGAACAAGAGTGGTTATGAATGTGTGGCTGTTTTGCCAGGATTGTGAGGCCGGTGGTGCCAGAGTCCCGGGAAGGGGAGTTACAGCAGGTTTGAGCCGGGAAAGGCATGTTTGCCAGATACATAAGTTCACGAGAAGCCTTCATGGCAGGATAAACTAATCGTTGCGACGATGTTGGATGAAGTTCATTGGAGATGGACAGGGTTGCTAGATTCAAGGTTTTGGTAAGCTTGTTGGAGGGAATAAGTCAAGTGGTTTGAGTTAGCGGTCTGTAAAGCATTTGAAGCGGTGAATCAGAATATGCGAACTTATGGTACTTGTTTGTTTTATTACGTTCGTATTGATGATTTGCTGTGGAGAATTGCCAAGCGGAAAGCTATCTTTGGAATAAGCTAACTTGTGAAAGTTTTCCTAACTGGCAAGTTACTAGAGGTTCTTGGAGGAATAAGAGGGTTGATATTCAGGTGGCGGCGAGTTGATGTCGGCATACTTGAGTATTTGTTTAGTTGAGCTGAGGAAGTAACTAGAGGATTTATGGAGCAAGGGATTCAAACGTTCTAGTGTATCACCGTGGAGAGCATCGGTGTTGTTTGTTAAAAAGGAGGACGGAAGTCCCCGCTTGTGTATAGATTAATGGGGTTTGAACCGGGTTACTGTGAAGAACAAGTACCCTCTTCCTAGGATTTATGAGTTGTTGGATCAGTTGAGGGGTGCTACTTGGTTCTCTAAGGTGGATCTGGCGTCGGGTTATCATCAGATACCAATAGATGAGGCAGATGTGAGGAAGACTGCTTTCAGGACGAGGTATGGGCATTATGAGTTTGTGGTGATGCCTTTCCAGTTGACTAACGCGCCAGCATCGTCTATGAGATTGATGAACAGTATGTTTCAGGAGTTTCTGGATGTGTCTGTCATCATTTTCATCGACGATATTCTGGTTTATTCTAAGAGTCCTGAGGAGCATGCAATGCATTTGAGGGCAGTTATGGAGAAGCTGCGGGAGCAGAAGTTGTTTGCTAAGTGGAGCAAGTACAGTTTTTTGCAGCGTGAGATGGGCTTTCTGGGTCATATTGTGTCTGCAGACGGAGTTTCTGTAGATCCGGAGAAGATTCAGACTACCAGGGATTGGCCTAGACCGCAGAATGCCACAGAGATCAGGAGTTTTCTTGGATTGGCAGGTTACTACAGGAGATTTGTGCAGGGGTTTGCAAGCAGAGCACGTCCTATGACTAAGTTGACAGGGAAGGATGTTCCTTTTGTCTGGTCAGAAGAGTGTGAGGAAGGCTTTGCAAGCCTGAAGGAGATGTTGACTACTGCGCCAGTGTTGGCTTTGCCTGAGCAGGGAGAACCCTATGTGGTTTATACAGATGCATCTAGAGTTGGTTTGGGTTGTGTTCTGATGCAGCATGGGAAGGTGATTGCCTATGCTTCGCGGCAGTTGCGGGTGCATGAAGGCAACTATCCTACTCATGATTTGGAGATGGGTGCTGTAGTTTTTGCCCTGAAGATTTGGAGATCTTATCTTTATGGTGCAAAGGTACAGGTGTTTACAGATCATAAGAGCCTGAAGTATATATTCACTCAGCCTGAGCTGAATTTGAGACAGAGGCGGTGGATGGAGCTTGTGGCAGATTATGATTTGGAGATAGCCTATCATCCTGGTAAGGCTAACACTGTTGCAGATGCTCTGAGTCGGAAGAGGGTAGCTTCGGCTCAGGAGCAGGAGATGGAGTCTCTGGTAGGGGAGATCAGTGCTTTGAGCTTGTGTGCTGTTTCACAGGAACCGTTGGGTTTGGAAGCAGTAGATAGAGCAGATCTTCTGAGTAGAGTGCGGTTGGCTCAGGAGAAGGATTTGGGGCTGGTGAATGCCTCTAAGGATGTGGATTCAGAGTATCAGGTCTCAGATAATGGTACTATCTTGGTGCACGGTCGTGTGTGTGTGCCCAAGGATGAGGAGTTGAGACAGGAGATTCTGAGAGAGGCTCATGCGAGCAAGTTATCCATTCATCCAGGAGCGACTAAGATGTACCGTGACCTCAAGAGGTACTATCATTGGGTCGGGATGAAGAAGGATGTGGCTAGTTGGGTTTCGAGGTGTGATGTGTGTCAGCTGGTGAAGGCTGAGCATCAGGTTCCTGACGGGTTACTGAAGAGTTTACCCATTCCTGAGTGGAAGTGGGATATGATCACCATGGATTTTGTGGTAGGATTGCCATTGTCACGGACCTTTGATGCTATTTGGGTAATTGTGGACCGGTTGACTAAGTCAGCATATTTTCTGGCCATTAAGAAGACTGATGGAGCAGCGGTCTTGGCTAAGAAGTATGTGAGAGAGATAGTCAGATTGCATGGGGTGCCAGCGAGCATTGTGTCTGACAGGGATTCTAAGTTCACTTTGGTGTTCTGGAAGACATTTCAGGCTGAGATGGGCACTAAGGTGCATATGAGTACAACTTATCATCCCCAGACAGATGGACAGTCTGAGAGGACGATCCAATCGCTAGAGAATTTGCTGAGGATGTGTGTGTTGGATTGGGGTGACCATTGGGCAGATCACCTGAACCTGGTAGAGTTTGCTTACAACAACAGTTATCAGGCGAGTATTAAGATG